>NC_059161.1:50377329-50697983 GCF_019923935.1 Bubalus bubalis | reverse complement strand
GTGTAGCTTTTGAGAAATCTTTCCTTTCAGTTTAATTTCCAACTGGTTAGCTCATTCATTTCCAGTGCTGGAACAGTGTAAGTATTGATTTTCTCTTATTTTTCATTGATGTTTAGTGCTTTCTTTGGTGTTCCCAATACGTTCTCTTCCCAAACCTGTTCTACTTTAAATTCTAAATACCTGAATTGTGGTCAACTTAGGTTTTTGTGTTAGATTTCCTCACTTTGAGGTTTTGTCTTAAGCTTTAGTACATCAGTGAGGGAAGAATTAATTGATTTAAGAATTAATTCACTTAGTTAAAAAATTAATTCTGATTTAAAGAATTCATTAATTAAGGGATTGACAGATTCACTTCTGTCAATCCTGGAGGAAAATCGAAATAAAAATATGGAGACAGCTATTGGAATAGTCCTCATTAGGTCCATATTTCCATCCAAGTGTGATGTGGGCTGGCAGCAGCTTGAGTAATGTGCCTTGTGAAGACTCCGTGTGGTGAATAAGAAGACATTTATCTCAACAATTTTTGTATCCCATTTATTTTTTCTTCCAATACTGTCTAACTAAAGCACACCTATGGAAGACAGGGAGAAAGAATGAATTTTGAGTAGCTTTATAGTCTTCCATGTAAGATGTCACCTAAAATATGCAAGCAACATAAGCTTAAGTTAATTAGAATCAGTAAAAATTAAATCGGCTGTTATTTCAAAGGACTACATTTTGTGAAAACAACCAAGTAAAACTAAATTCTTTATAGCAACTTCAGTTTTGTCACATGCACTCAATATTGTATGCAAATTAAATTTATTTGAGCAATAAGAGGTGCTTAATGCATTAATATGGTATTTAGTATTTCTCCTCAGCTAATTTCTGTTCCTTTCAGTGAAGGGGATGTTTTGAGTTTACATCTGCTTCAGCTGGCCTTTGGTGACAGAAAGTGTTTGGCGTCAGGACAAATCTTATATGAGGTAAATGGTGATACAGGTTGATAGTATCAGTTTTGTTTATTGTTTGCCTATTTGAAGTCTTGGTTTTAAGCTATTGAGATATTACAATCTTTTCTTCTATTCAAGTTAATACTGTATTCATAATATAATGTAAAAAGTATTAGATTTAGGGATCAGGACACTGGTATTTTACCAAGGTGGCAATCTTAAAATCTTCAGGTATAATTTTTCTCTAGAATGATGAGATTAGACAAGACTCAAGCTTATGGCCTAGTTGGTAGCCAGGAAAAATAACCCCACTTTGTTGCTCTAATATAACAAGCAGTAAGCCATGGGGTAGACTTTATAGTCTGGTTGCTTATAGTTGTAAGAGAAGATAAATGCATCTAGCATTTTAAGTGACTGTTGTTCTGGCTGAATCCTTGAGGAAGTAGTGAAGTGCTGCTAATAACCAAATAACCATATTTGGTTAGCTGTCACAATACTTTCTCTAGAACAGGCTTTTTAACCTTGTATTTGAGGGTGTGTGATTGGGTTTTAGGGAATTCATGAAGCCCTTCAATTTTGTGTGGTATTTTTATGATCACAGTGTCCATGTCGTCCCCGAACCCCCCTCCTCCAGCTCTCCAGTTCCACATCTGTGGATTCAGTCAATCTTGGATCAGAAATATGGGGGGGAGGAATTCCAGAAGGTTTCAGAACACAAAACTTGAATTTGCTGTGCCACAGCAACTATTTCTATGGCATTCACGTTGTATTAGGTATTAATAAGTGATCTAGAAATGATTCAAAGTCTATAGGAGGATGTGCATAGGTTATGTGCATTTTATGTAAGAGACTTGAGCATCCACAGATTTTGATATTAGAAGAAGGTCCCGGAACCAGTTCTTCATGGAGAACAAGGGAAAACTATGCATTCTTCTAGAGAAAATAGAAGCTATTCTTTATAGCTTTTGTCAGATTCTTAAAGGGATCAGTGAATAAAAATTTAAGAACTAGAGCAAGAACTTCAGTGAAAACAAAGAAGTAGGTTTGCTGGTTTAGAGAATATGTATTTGTAATTTCATTGCTTAGGTCCAATTTATACCCCAACCAGTAATGCATGAAGGTTCCTGTGTTTGATAACAGCTTTAGAAGATTTATTGATAATTATTTTTGAGAAACAAAATTAGCCTTTCTATTTGTGTTTTATCCCATGTGTAAATTTTAGAGCTTTCTTGAATAATTTGTTCTCTTCGGTCTTTTAACTTTTTTGTTTTCTTTATATTGTGTGGAAATTCTTGAACATTTAATTTTAGAATAACTTTTTCTTAGAATCCTATTAAGACATAGATTGGTGTACATGTTATATTTCAGGGGTTGGAGTACTGTGAAGAAAGATACACACTGGACCTCACCGGTGGCATGTTTCCTTTGAGGGGACAGACTGGTAATACCAAACTTTTGGGATGCCAGAGTATAGAGAAATTTCGATCTCACGGTGACAGGGAGGAAAGCATGAATGAAGGTTGGTTTAAAGCACTTTTATTATATATCATGTGAATGCTTAAGATTTGTCTTGATTTAAGATATATGACAGATATTGGTTTCTAGAGTTTGTACTCCTGGCAGTTAAGAAGTTGGAATACTAATTGTGGGATTTATTTAGGACTGTGTGAGATCCGAGGTATTTCTTGTTCTCCAGATCGTGATGTGTAGAACTCAAGAATTGAATAGATTAAGGAAATGAGCAACCTCTTTATTTTTATCTGGCTCTCAAAACAGACACACACAAAAAGGTCTCTAGTTGTGACTAGTATGAGTAGTCTCTGAATAATGTTTACTTCTGTATTTTTTGAGACATACACAACAAACATGCTTTGTTGTCTTGAATTTTTTGTTTCCTCTAGTTGTTCTTCCTGGTAAATATTGTGACAGAATGAAAGTGGCATAGATTTTAGAATCCAACATGGATTCAAATCCCAGCTCTGTCACTAGTTGTGAAAGTGAAGTTGCTCAGTCGTGTCCAACTCTTAGCGACCCCATGGACTGCAGCCCACCACGGAGGAGCCTACCAGGCTCCTCCATCCAGGAGATTTTCCAGGCAGGAGTACTGGAGTGGGTTGCCATTGCCCTCTCCAGGGAATCTTCCCAACACAGGGATCAAACCCGGGTCTCCTGCATTGTAGGCAGACGCTTTGCCATTTGAGCCACCAGGGAAGTCCTTTCACAAATTATTTAACATTTGTGACTAAGCTTTTGTTTCCTTATCTGTGAGTGGAATAATACATTTATACCTTCTGCAAAGGGTGGTTGTTAAGAATTGAATGGGACAACATGATAGGTTTATTCAGTTCTGGGAATGCTTAGTGGGGCCCTGGTTTAGCTTGTTCCTATTGGGATTTATTCTCATGTATAGCTTATTCATCCTAGAGATTTCCTCTGTCCTGGTCCCCATTTTTCATATCCAACTAAACATGTCAAAACAGAATTTATGGAACTCTGTCTCTTACTCCCGACTCATATCTTTTTTATATTTCCTATTAGTTATGTCTTGGACTTTTACTTTCCTTTTTCCTTCTATTGGTCTCTCATCTTTGTTCCTATCTTTCCATTCCACGTACCATTTGGGTACTTGTCTCTCTCCCCTACCACCACTGCCTTAGCATATAGCTGGATCAATCCTTCTCAGCTAGAATTCTTCTACAGAGTTAAGCCCTAAAGCCCAAAGATATCCATTTTAAGTATTGATATTCTCTGGGCTTCCCAGGTGACTCAGAGGTAAAGAATCCTCCTGCCAAAGCAGGAGATGTGGGTTCAATTCCTGGGTCAGGACGATCCCCTGGAGGAGGAAATGGCAACTCACTCCAGTATTCTTGCCTGGGAAATCCCATGGACAGAGGAGCCTGGCAGGCTACAGGCGCACACACACACATAGTCTCTGGTACTAGCAGTGATTTATTTGTGGGAGAACTTTCATTCAAATCATTTTCTACTTTCTCCTTACAGCATCTTGAAGTTGCCAAACTGTTAACTGAAGACAAGCCAAAGTTACTGTTTTTCTGATGAATGCATTTTAATAAGGTCTTATTGAAATAGAAAAACAGTCAAGATAGAAGTGAATGAACCTCTTGTTACAGAATAAATGATAGAAATGTGTTTTAACAAATCAGATATGAGTTAAACCTCTTAATTTATGGGAAAATCTTCCTACTTATATTTGTTGTATTTATTTTGAGATTATTTATTCTGTTTTTAAAAATTATCTCTTCTTTTAGCTCTGTCTCCTGACACCAGTGTTTCAGTCTTTACCTGGCAGGTGAATATATATGGACAGGGAAAGCCTTCTATATATTTGGGGCTTTTCGACATAAATCGTTGGTACCATGCACAAATGCCAGATTCATTAAGGTATGATTTCTCTATGTATGTAAAATTCTCTAGGAATTTTTATGTGTAGTAATTTATTGACTTAATTGTATAAAATTTCTTTTAGATCAGGAGAATATCTGCATAACTGCTCATATTTTGCATTGTGGTCACTGGATGCTGTTGTAAGTAGGACTTCTCCACATTACATCTTGGATATATTAGTACACGAGAGAAGTTTAAGTCGAGGAGTTCCTCCCTCATACCCACCTCCTGAGCAGTTTTTTAACCCAAGTACTTACAATTTTGGTACGTATTTATTTAACATTACTTTTTGAGAAAAATAACATGTAAGAGTATGTATATGTGTGCTGTGTGTAGTGTATTATCGTTCATTTCTCATTATGATTAGTTAACATGTATGGATAAGTTACGATGTTAACTTGATATATGTACACAAATTTAATGATTATATGTTTTATAGAAAAATTATCAATATTTGAATTTGCTGTAAAACATTAACTATTTCATATTAACTGAACTTGTGATAAGGTTTGGTGTCTTGTTAGGATAGAAATATAGGGACAAATTATTTTAAAATTTATTGTATGTAGTAATACCATGCCTTGCCTAGTAATCTGTTCTTAGGATAAATTTTGTTGTACTAATACCATCCCAAATATAACATGTAAGTGGATTTTTAAAATCTTTTTTTCTTTTTATTTTAGATGCCACTTGTTTGTTAAACTCAGGAGTTGTTCATATAACTTGTACTGGCTTTCAGAAGGAGGTGAGTAAGAAATAACAATTTGGACAGAGTGTTTCTTCTTGAGCTGAAGTCAGATCATGGATTTAAACTTTAGTGTTATTTATATAAACTACTCTTTCATCTTAAAAGGTAGCTTCTGCTAGGCATATGAGATAGCAGCTAGTAGCATCAATTACTGACGGCAACCTTCTAGGAAGAGCTATTAGGGTGTTTATAGCAGCTTTATATGGATGTTAGCTCCTGAACCCTAAGCAAAAGTAAGTCAGTACCTTACTTTACTCCATCTTCTTAATTCTCTTCTTTCTTAAAAAGCATATGCGTAAATGAAGTAATGCAAAAAAGGTACCTGGCACAGTGGCACAGAGACCAGCTCAGAGTGGATTATGTTGAAAATACTTTTCCAGGAAAACATTAAGTGGCATATCCTTAAACTGATAATCAGCTAGATATGGATGAATGTCATATTTATACTTCATATCAGATCTCTTTCACATTAGACCAAGAAGAATAAACTGAAGCTTTTTCTTTTGTGTGTATTAAGTTTGTTAAGATCTGTTACCAAGTCTTTCAGCTTTATAGAAGATAACAGGGTTACCTCATATATAAGCAATTTAAAATTGCTTTTTCAGTAGTACTGATAATTGCATTATCAGTAGTAGTATTTGTGACTGACAAGCATTGGTTACCTCAAGAACCTATGAGCTCTTTTCCTTGCAAGAAGCACAGAAAGTAGTCTTCCACAGTTTTCATTCATACTGTTAAGTGTAAAGTAGGGTAATGGGTTTATTAGTTATTCTTAAATTTGATTATTTGAATTGATTATTGACTGATTCCTTATTAATCATTCTCTTATAGACTTTGACTTTTTTAAAGAAATCAGGACCATCTCTCAATGAAGTCATTCCTGATGGTTATAATCGATGTCTTGTGGCTGGCCTTCTCTCACCAAGACTTATTGATATTCAACCTTCCAGTTTAAGTCAGGTGAGAGATTTTTAACTCTTTTTGTTTCTTTTGGATCATGTCATTAGCTTTCTATTACAACAAAAATCTATTAATTTCTTAAAAAGTAAGTTAAGTAGTGTAATGCCAGCTTTGCACGTCAGTAGCTGTGGTTCTTGGATTTGGCTTAAAATTCATACCTGCAGGATCCCATAGGTATAACTTGACACCAGGTCTATAGGCTAGTGAAAAAAAAAGCTGACTGGAAACTCAACTTTCAAAAAACAAAAGATCATGGCATCTGGTCACATAACTTCATGGCAAATAGATGGGGAAACAAAGCAGTGAGAGCTTTTATTTCCTTGTGCTCCAAAATCACTGCAGATGTTGACTGCATCCATGAATTTAAAAGACTCTTGCTCCTTGGAAGGAAAGCTATGACCAGTGTAGACAGCATATTAAAAAGCAAAGACATTATTTTACTGACAAAGGTCCATCTAGTCAAAGCTATGGTTTTTCCAGTAGTCATGTATGGATGTGAGAGTTGGACCATAAAGAAAGCTGAGAGCTGAAGAATTGATGCTTTTGAACTGTGGTGTTGGAAAAGACTCTTGAGAGTCCCTTGGACTGCAAGGAGATCCAACCAGTCCATCCTAAAGGAAATCAGTCCTGAATATTCATTAGAAGAACTAATGCTGAAGCTGAAGCTCCAATACTTTGGCCACCTGATGGGAAGAACTGACTCATTAGAAAAGATCCTGATGCTGGGAAAGATTGAAGGTGGGAGGAGAAGGGATGACAGAGGATGAGATGGTTGGATGGCATCATCGACTCGACGGACATGAGTTTGAGTAAACCCCGGGAGGTGGTGATGGACAGGGAAGCCTGGTGTATGTACTGTGAGTCCATGGCGTCACAAAGAGTTGGACAGGACTGAGCGAGACTGAACTGAACTATAGGCTAGGAAACATCATGGATGCATCAGGCATGTCATGAGTAGAAGTCATAGTTGTTTTAATAAGCCCTTGATGTGGTTTCTGATGGTTTGAGAACCACTGCTCTATAAAAACTGCTCTTATGAAAGGCTATTAGTGAAGATTCCAGGATTCTGCAAAACACAAGAGAGGTACGGGAGTCAGACTTAGTAATGGAAGCCAGGCTTAATTTCCCAATGGATACATAAATAAAAATATTGTAAAATCCACACAGTTTTTAGAGTCACAATACATTTTACCAGTCAGGAGACATTTTTAAACAGTGTTGTCTAGTGACAGCTTATAATTCAACATTTTAACTTGGTATTTGCTGAAAGTAAACAAACCCCAGGTCGTTTTTCCTTGGAGAAAGAGAAAATGTTTTAATAACTCTTTTCCCTAAAATATTGTTTGAATTAACTTATTTAAATAATTGTAGATATGTAGCGTAATGAATTATTAGGGAAGGGGCCTTTTAAATACCAGATGAATTGTGAATATTGTTGCTGACGGTTTAACACCTGCAGTTGGACTCTAATACCTAATGTCATGAAAATAAGAGAAATGGTCAATCTATTATCAGGATTTTTTTTTCCCTTTCTCCCCTCCTCCCTTTTGTATCACTGTACTGAGCAAATATTGACCATGTAGTTATGTTCAGTCAACCCTCGGTACCCATGAGGGATTGGTTTCCTGGACGCCCATAGATACCAAAATTGAAGGATGCTCAATTAACTTATCGGAGAAGGCAATGGCACCCCACTCCAGTACTCTTGCCTGGAAAATGCCATGGATGGAGGAGCCTGGAAGGCTGCAGTCCAGGGGTCGCTGAGGGTCGGACACGACTGAGCAACTTCACTTTCACTTTTCACTTTCATGCATTGGAGAAGGAAATGGCAACCCACTCCAGTGTTCTTGCCTGGAGAATCCCAGGGATGGGGGAGCCTTGTGGGCTGCCATCTATGGGGTCGCACAGTCGGACACAACTGAAGTGACTTAGCAGCAGCAGCGATTAACTTATATAATAAGGCATGGTATTTGCATATAACCTGTGCACACCCACCTATGTACTTTAAATCATCTCTAGATTAAAGTACTTAATACAACATACATGCATGTCAATAGTTGCTGCTGCTGCTAAGTCACTTCAGTTGTGTCCGACTCTGTGTGATCCCACAGACGGCAGCCACCAGGCTCCCCCGTCCCTGGGATTCTCCAGGCAAGAACACTGGAGTGGGTTGCCATTTCCTTCTCCAATGCATGAAAGTGAAAAGTGAAAGGGAAGTCGCTCAGTCGTGTCCCAACTCTTAGCGACCCCATGGACTGCAGCCTACCAAGCTCCTCCATCCATGGGATTTTCCAGGCGAAGTACTGGAGTGGGGTGCCATTGCCTTCTCCTCAATAGTTGCTGGCACACCTCAAATTCAAGTTTTGGGGGTTTTTTGGAACTTTCTGTAATCTCCCCCACCCCCAAACGTTTCCTATCTGCAGTTGATGAGGAACTGACTGGATATCAACATTTCAGTTTGGTTTTGCTCTTTGTAGAACCCCTTTAGACAAATATTGACTATCCTTGGTTGGTCTCATGTTAGCTTATCTTTGCTTTCCAACTGTGTCTTGTTTGCCTCTTGATTTTGATTTCTGGGAGATGTTTTCATCTAATTTTCTTTTTTTTAGATTTAAAAAATTTAGCCCCAATTTAAAATTTCTACACGCTCTTACTCTTTGATCATTCTTTTTTGGTAGTATTCTGTTCTATTTTATGGATGAAATATCTTCTAGCTCTGTGTTTCAGGTTTTATTTAGTTCCCTGTATTATGCCTGTTTTATCTGGAGTTATTTTTTATTATTTTAGTCTTTTTGATCTGGTTGTTATTTAGTTGCGCAGTCATATTTGATTCTTTGCGACCCTATGGACTATAGCCTGCCAGGCTCCTCTGTCCATGGGATTCTCCAGGCAAGGGTATTGGAGTGGGTTGCCATTTCCTACTCCAGGGGATCTTCCTAACCCAGGGTCTGAACATATGTCTCTTGCATTGCAGGCAGATTGTTTACCATCTGAGCTGCCAGGGAAGCCTTTTGATTTGGTGGCTATACTTAAATGTTTGATGGTTCTTTTCTTTTCATATGTTAAGTGAGTCAGTAACAGATAATAAACTGTCTTCTACATAAACCGAGCTCTGAATTGGGTTCATTAAAAAACCTTAGGTAAATTTTGTCTTGGTGGCCCTTGCTCATAGGACCCTTTGGTCAGGAAATTATCTTTCCCTGCCACAGGCTCCAAATTAGTATTAGTGTTCATCATCCTTAAGGAGCACTTTAAGTGCTCCATTTAATTTTTTTTTTATTTTAGAGAATTAATACTGATCCCCCCTATTCTGTATTATGAAACTTAGTTACAAGCAATGATATATAGTTTTAAAAAGAAAAGTAAAGTGAAAGGTTACTTTGGTGGTGCAGTGGATAAGAATCCACCTGCCAGTGCAGGAGACATGTGTTTGATCCCTGGTCCAGGAAGGTCCCACATGCCATGGAGCAACTAAATCTGTGCTCCACAACTACTGAAGCCTGTGCTCTAGAGCCCAGGAGCTGCAACTGCGGAGCCCACATGCCACAGCTCCCGGGGTCTGCACACCCTGGAGCCCGTGCTCTGCACCAGAGAAGCCACTGCAACGAGAAGCCCAAGTACCGCAACTGGAGAGTAGTCCCCACTCGTGGCAGTTAGAGGAAAAAACCCATGCGGCAACAAAGAACCCCGTAGCCAAATATAAATAAATAAGTTTTTTTAAATAAGAAAAAGTGAGAAAAAATTAGCTATAATTCAGCCATTCAGCCATGTTAGTCAAATAGCATTTAGTATCTTTTTGTGATTCTTTTGAATCTGGTAATTCAACCCTAGGTTTCTTTCCACTTACATAGATAAAACATGAATAATTTCAATTTAGAAAATAGGCTAAAGTATGTAGAGGCATGCAAATATTGGCATTTTGTTGACTTTTTATGTATCTTTTTAAAAACTTTATTCCTAAAATAGACCAAATTGAGCTGAATTGGTTAGTAATGGATATGTTGAGATGAAGCAAAAAAAGCGAGGAAGAGATTCCTTCAAAATGTTAGAGTGGTTACCATGGAGGATGGGAGGAGTGAATGGAAATTTCTTTTGATTAGGTAGGAGGAGACAGGGCTTCTGGCAAATATTCTTAATCTAGACTTGGACCAGTTTCGTCAGTGTCCAGTTGGTAATTAGTTGTTAGTTGTATGTATGGTATATGGACTTTTTGATGTGTATACTTTCCTGTATCTCTTTATCCCACCATATACAATAAAAAAATGATAGCATATATACATATATTTGTTATCAGGGTTTTTTTCTGTGAATGACATATTGATATACTTTTTCTCTAATTGGGTTGTTTATGGAAACTCTTTATAAAATATGTAGATATTTATCTTGTCATAAATCTTACAGATAGTACCCCTTTTGTTCCCCTTTTGTTTGCTCTTCACTGTTTCATGATATCTCGTATCACATTCAAAATAATGTTTTTATAGTCAAATGCATTTTATAGCTCTGACTCTGGCTTAAAATTTTAACACCTAAATGTTTCTTTAAGGCTCTAACTCATTTTCTGTGTGTCAGATAAAATAAAGATTCAGTTATTTTTCTCCCAGATGATTAGTCTAGCTGTGTTATATCATTTGTGAAACAGGACCCAAAATATCTTTTTCTCATGCTACTGAAATATTGCCTTTATTTGATACTATATGTCCATATCAACTGGGTTCTATTTCTGGGCTTTTATCTTGTCTCATAAATCTAGTTATCTATTTCTATACCATTTTAATATATTGCTTTGATATTTGGAAATGCAGCCTGGTTTTTTAATCTATAATTTTGGGGAATTCATAGGCACTTACTCTTTTTATTAATTATAAGATGGTTTTATCCAGTATTCCTGTTGGAATTCTTTTGAGCATTTTATTATATTCACATGTTAATTTGAGGGAGAGTTGACATTTGTATCTTTCCATTTATTTAGGGTTTATTTTTACATCTGTCATAAGAGTTAATGGTTATTTTCCAGTGAGTTTCTATTTTTATCCCTAAATGTTTTATAGTATTTTTTATGAATAGACCATTTTCCCCATATTCATTCAGAAATAGAGTTGGGTTTTGTATATTCATTCGATGCTATTAATACTTGGCTAGATTAGAATCTCTTAGATTTTCAAGGCATGCAATCATCAGCAAATATAGGCTTTCTGCACCCCTCCCCCCAGTTTATTACTTTATTTTCTTATGCCATTTAGTGGAACCTCTACAGATTATAGAAAAATAATGGTACTACCAGACATCCTTGTTTTGTCCTTGATTTTAATGTAAATTGTTCTATTGAATCTCCATTTAGATTCATGCTGTAGTTTTGGGGTATCTTTATCATATTGTAGCTCTCTCTATTCCTGTTTAATTCATCTATTTATTCCTATGATTCCTTTTTAAAAAAATATTTGTTGTAGTGAATGAAATTCATAGATTCTTAAAGTGTAAAATAAAGTGTCAGTAAAGTATAAATGAACAACTTTGTTGAGATTTAATTCCTATAATTCAGTGGTTTTTAGTATAGAGTTGTGCAACTATCACAACATTCAATTTCAGAATATTTTTATCACCTCCCTCCAAACCCCATAACCAGTCAATTCCTTTTCCTCCTCTCTTCCAGTCTTTGGTGACCACTAATCTACTGTCTTTGTAGATTTATTTGCTCTAGATATATTGTGTGTGTGTGTGTTAGTTGCTTCAGTTGTGTCCGACTCTTTGCAATCCCATGGACTGTAGCCTGTCAGGCTCCTCTCTCCATGGGATTCTCCAGGCAAGAATACTAGAGTGGGTTGCCATTGACATTTTATATAAATATAATCAAATAATATGTGGCCTTTTGTGACTTACTTCTTTGACTTAGAGCAATATTTTCAAGATTTATCCATGGTGGAGCACATATCAGAACTTCACCCCGTTTCATGGCTGTGTAATATTCCACTGTATGATATACCACATTTTATTTATCTATTCTTCAGTTTCAGGGCATTTTGGTTGTTTCCATTTTTGGCCGTTAGAAATAATGCTTCACATAATAGTTTTTGTGTGGATGTTTGTTTTTCAGTTCTCTTGGGTGTATACCCAAGTGTGAAACCACTGGGTCATATGGTAACTTTATAGTTAAGATTTTGAGAAGCTACCAGACTGTTTTCCAAAGTGGCTGTCTCATTAAATCCCATGGACGGAGGAGCTTGGTAGGCTGCAGTCCATGCTAAAGGTCGGACACAACTGAGTGACTTCGCTTTCACTTTTCACTTTCATGCATTGGAGAAGGAAATGGCAACCCACTCCAGTGTTCTTGCCTGGAGGACAGGGGAGCCTGATGGGCTGCCTAGGTCTATGGGGTCCCACAGAGTCGGACACGACTGAAGTGACTTAGCAGCAGCAGTGTATGAGGAGTTTCTACACCATCACCAGTGCTTGTTGTTTTTTTGTGGATAGCCATCCTGGGGAATCATAATGATTTTTAATCCTTTAAAATTTTGGGTTGTGAGCTAGAACTTGATACCTCTGTCTCTGATCACATATCCTTTCTTTTCTTTTTTTAAAACATGGTTTAGGAAGAACAGTTAGAAGCTATATTGTCAGCAGCAATCCAGACAAGTTCTCTGGGACTTTTGACAGGGTGTATCAAAAGATGGATAACAGAAGGTAAGATTATGATTTTTAACAATTAAAAAATGCTTTGTAGTTTAAAAATTATCAATTTACTGTGGGGGGTGGTAAGTTAACTTTATTTTGAGATAATTGTGTTCACATGCAATTGTAAGACATTTACAGTGTACCCTTATCCCCCATGAATGATAAGATGTGGCATGTCTCTAGTATTATATCACATACAGGACTTCTCTTCTTACTCTTTGATAGCCATGCTTACTACCGATAGCCCCCACCCCATTCCTAATGCCCAGCACCCATTCATTTATTGTCTATTTCTATAATTTTGTCATTTCAAAAGTGTTCATAAATGGAATCCGACAGTATGTAACCTTTTAGGGTTGACTCTTTTTCACTCAGAAAAATTCTCTGCCATTCAAGTTGTATGTTTTACTCTCTTTGCAAACAAACATTTCACACACACGTGTTGTTTTTATTCTGACCATTTGATAAGTTGAAGGCATCATGCTTCTTTCAAAATATTTCAATATGTTTCCTTCTAAGAACAAGGATATTCACTTAACAAAACACTTTGGAGTTAGAAAAATCAGGAAAATTAATATTGATACATGCTATTACCTAATCTGTAGATTCTATTGGAATAGCACTAATTGCCCCAATAATGTCCTTTGTAACATTTTTAGGGAGAGGGAATTCAGAATCCCGTCCAGAATATATTTTATATTTAGTTTTCATGTTGTTTTACTCGCTCATAATATTGTGTAAATCTTAAGCATTTGTCTTTGAAGAAATTGACATTTTTAAAGAATATGGGCCTATTATTTTGTAGCCTGCCTCTCAGGTTGTGTTTGTTGATATTTCGTCATGATTAGATTTAGATTTTACGTTTTTCATAGCAGCATCACGTAAATGGATGTGCTCCCTCATGTGATATCCTGAGCACAGATGCAGCCAGTCTGTCTCCATCAATATTGATGTTAACATCGCTCACTTGTTTAGGGTGGTTTTTGTCAGGTTTCTTCACTGAAAAGTTTCTATTTTTTTTTTTTTGTAATTAGTAACCATTCTTCATTTTTCCCTTCCATATTTACAAATAAGAACAACCAAATTCTGCTGCTAATTTACGCTTTGTTCTTGAATGGACATGGAATAAAGTGGTTTTCACAAAAGAGGAATTTGACAGACTATGTAAGTATTATATATATAAAAAAATAATCTTGGTTTATGTTTTGAGTACATAACAATAAATTTTTAATTATTTTGAAGTTACAAACTCTTTGAAAAAGTCCCAGAAAGAAACTATTTCATTTTATATTAGAGTGAAAAAATTATTTTTTTGATCAAGATTTTGTAGCAGATTGTTTAGATTGGCAACATGTTAGGCATGTTTCCAGTAGCAAGTTTCAGAATTATATCATATCTTTTAATCTTAGGCATTTAATTTATAAGATATGCTGATGATAGAATAAAGAGAATATGCCAGTTAACCTCTGAGCTTTATTCATTTTCTATTTAAAATACTTAGGAGTGTAAAGAAGCGGAATAGTAGGGCAAAAACTCAAATCACCTCTTGTCTTCTACTAACATGTCATTAGTCATATCAGGTTATTTATTAGTCTATTGTACACCTTGAGTTTTAAAATATGCTGTGAATATTAAAACCCATTATGTCCAACTAGTGCAAAAATAATATTGAAGGTAATATATGATTGCCTTGTGCATGAAAGTACATTTTAAGTTTATTTAGAAGTATATGTGCATTTGTTATTACTGTTATGTCTTGATGAGTGAACAAATTGGACTTTTAAAAAAGTTTTTCTTAGCAGAGGATTTTTTAAACCTACAAAATTTGATAGGAGGATATAGGGTTCTGTATAGCGTTTTTGTTGTTGTTTAGTCGCTAAGTTGTGTCCAAAAATGCATTTGTGAACTCAGCCTTAAGCTTGAAATGAGAGGACAGCCAAGTCTACATTATAGCAAGCATGCAGTTATATTGTATTAAGTCTCTGAATCTTAATTTCATTGTCTCACTTTTCCAAAGACTAGAGGTGGAAGAAAGAGTTCTTATAAAATAATAATCACACAGCAACATAGTACTGATTTCTAGTGAATCTGAAGTTGAATCTATATCACTTTTGTCTGTGCTCACCTCATTCTGCATTTTTTAAAGATAGAATTTGTAGCTGTCCTTTCTATATTCCTTGAGGATGTTTGTCATTTGAAGCTTGTCTTTTTAAATCTCACAATGTATAGAATAATTCTGTGATTAAAGGAATTTGGGATATTTTGCATTTATTATTTTAATTAAGTCAAGATTTAGTGTGTCAAAACTAATCTTGTCTTTTTTTCTTGGAAGGTACACCGTTATTTGATGGTTCATGTCGTTTCATCGACCCACAAACTATACAGTCTCTCCAGCAGTGCCATTTACTTCTTAGCAATCTTAGTACAGTCTTAAGCTGTTTTGCAGCTGAGGCCCACGACATCACTGAGAGAGGTGTGCTCCTGTCTTATGTAAATGAATGTTTCATTGACTTTTGCTTCTTGACCTCCGGACGGAATACATTTCCTATGCATTAGATGGATTATTGGGCAAAGAGGCCATTATTTCTCAAATGCTAGATTTTTTTTTTTTTTTTTTTCAAATGAAAAGCTACAAATGTTATTAGATGAACCATGAGTTCATGATTAAATAAGGTTGGGAAATTGGGGATTTAAAGATTGTTAAGGCAGTGTATTAGTGGTAGAACTTCAGATTTTTAAATTATATTTAAGTTTTTGTGCATAGAGTTGGTCTTCATAATTTTTCTCCTCTGGTTTTCCATTGAAACAAAATAGCCAGTTTCATATAAAGGCCTGGTTTGAACAGCCTGTATTAATGATACTGTACTAGTTTGTTTTAATGTATAAATCTGATTATTGAAAATAGCTAAATGGGAGTGTAGCTAATATGGAAGCATATTTACTTAAAATGTCTATTTTAGTCAGTGAGTTAGTTTAGCATTTTGGAGATTATTTGTTCAAGCTAAATTTGTTTAAAAATACATGCATATAAAAATCACCAAGTAGTTACTGTTTTTGAAAACTATAGAGTGTCTTGATTTTTCATTTGTGGTTGATAAATTGAAAACTAAACAACTGATTTCAACTCTTTACAGGTCTTACAGATTTAAGCAATAAGTATATGGTTACCCAGCTCATCTGTCAGTATGCACAAGTGGTTCTTTGGTTCTCTCATTCTGGCCTTTTACCAGAGGGCTTAGGTAAAATATTTCCTTAATCTATAAATATTAATGAAACATTCTTAAATCTTTATAATTTTGTTGTTCTATTGTTGGGGTTTCCTTCCTTCTACCACTCTCTTGTCTTTTCTTTTATTCTTACCTTCTTTTCTTGTATTCTCTTTGTGCCTTCAGTGCTTCACCCCATGCCTGATATGCAGGTGTTGCACGCATGTTTGTTGGGTTAAAAAAAAAATTTTGACAAAACATGGTTTCTGAAGATGGATTCAGTGATATCACCAGCTATAATTTAGATCCATAGAAGTATGAGTTTAAAATCTAATTTGTCCATCTTTTTCTCTTCAAGGTTCTTTTAATATGGTTATTAACCAATACTTTTTGCCATCAATTACTTACCCCGTTTTATCTAATAATTCATGCTAATACCAGGAATTAGAGAATTTGACTTTTACTACATTTGTGTAGAACAAAAGCCTCCAACTTCTTGTATTTCCAGGATTCACAGACTTAGAAGTGTATCTGCCACTGTGCATAATTACTGTTGATCTTATTCTTTCATAATTCTCTTAGATTTTTACTTGAACACATAGTGAATTTGCTTACTTTTAGATTATCATTTGTGCCTAAGGGAGTAAAATAATTTTCTGAAATAGTTTTTCCAGGGTCTTTAACTGGCATCCTGTTGTTACAAGACTTTCTTGAGACACTCAGTTTTCTCATTTATGTGTCTGTTAATAAAGTGTTCTTTTATTACTTTAAGAAGCCTGCAATTTAAAGAATATCATAAAATTGTAGTAAAATATCAATTATGTAACCTTAAGTTTATGGGGAGTGTTTTGGAAATATTACTAGCTTTTCTTCCAACTCTTATGAAACATCTAGATGATGCTGTGCAGTTGTCAAGGTTATGCTACAACTACCCCGTAATTCAGAATTACTACACCAGCCGTCGACAGAAGTGTGAGCGTTCATCAAGGTATAGTACATCCAGAGCCTTCAAAAACCATTTTAGAAGTTACTTGTATAAGAAATCAAAGCTTTCTCAGAATAGAATTCATTATGTTATAAAAAAAAGATTAAAGGGGCGGAAATCTCAGTAAAGTATATGAATTTGTCCCCAGTGTTACTATTTTAGTTGTAGTGTTTGCCTTGACCTACTGTTTACATCTTTATTTTAGAATTTGAATACAGCTATTTATTATTTCCTAAATCTATTTACCACATGATTGATTTATTGGAGGAGATTCTATAATTTAAGTATACATTTTTCCTGAGAATTCTTATTCAGAAGACGACTTGAAACAACTGTTACTAAAGCTGAAAATATATCATGTTAGTTACTTTACATTCTTTGCATTAACATTTGCATTTCAGCACTTTATCCACTTTTTTCTTTGTTGCCTTTTTCTCTCTTTTCTTTAAATATGAACTCCCCCTTCCCCTTAAATACTTATGTGGTTGGGTCCTTTGAAATAAACATATAAAAGTAATAAAAGAAAAAAAGAGTAATGTTTTACAGCCTGACTCTACCTTGGAATTATAAATAGCCTTCTTCCTCAAGTTGGAATGACAGAATTGTGGAGTGGATTATAATATTTAGAGCAATTATTCCCAAACCTTGATTCCAGGTTTGTTGTCTGAATCACTTGGAAACCTGTACAAAGTTGTGCATAGTTAGAGGATCCAGAATCTAATCAAGGATTAGATTAGAATAACTAATAACTAATCTAGGATAGTGAGCATGGACTTGGGAAAATTATAAGGTGTATTTAAAATTTCTAGATCTGTTATTTCCTAAGTGTATGTCCTTGAGCAGATTGGATAAACTTTCTAATCCTATTTATCACAAATTAGAAAGTCAATATAAAGTAAATATAACGATGAAATAAAATATCTTTCTTTCAATGCCTTATTCAAGAAAATTTCATCCAATAAGTAGTAACTGCTGTTGTTGTTATTAATATTAGATGAGGAAACAGACGAGGTCAGTATCTGCTTATCACCTGTATGTGCTCAATAATAAATATTAGGAGGGAACCCACTCCAGTGTTCTTGCCTGGAGAATCCCAGGGATGGGGGAGCCTGGTGGTCTGCCGTCTATGGGGTCGCACAGAGCCGGACACGACTGAAGTGACTTAGCAATTAGCAATGAGGTTTAAAAACTAGTCCAGGTGATAAAACTGAAAGTAAAACTTTTTGACTTTGAACTACAGTATTTACTTTATCTATACGGAGATATCATGCTCTTTGGTAACTTGCTCAAGGTGGTAAAAAGTAAACAGCATTTTGCTGACTAGACCACTTTCTCCCCTGGAACCTGACCTTCACTAACTGACTTGGCTAATAACCAAACTTGAGGCTTCTTCAGGGTTTATCTGACTAACTTTATTTGGTGTCCAGATTTCTTATGATGGGATCCTGTCCTCAAATTTCTTCTGCCTTTGATAGTTGAGATCGTTACTTTTAAGAGTTGGCTGCTGGTTGTTTTGATAATAATAATTAGCACTAATGCTCAATATCCTTAATATTGCTCTTATTGCAGAGGGAAGTGGAACCCTGATTGCTTAATGATTGATGGAATGGTTTCTCAGTTAGGAGATCGAGTAGAGAAGTTGTGGAAACGGGACGAAGGAGGCACAGGAAAATATCCTCCTACAAGTCTACATGTAGGTTTGCGGTAACACAATATCATTTAGTCTCAAAAGCTGGGCTGGGAGAGGGAGGAATGCTTAATTGGTTTTTTCATACCTGGCATGGGCTTGGGAAAAACAAGGAACATAAATGAATGAATATGTAAAATGCACTAAATTTTTTTTTAATAGGCGTTACTTGACATATACCTACTAGACAACATTACTGAAGCAAGCAAGCATTCTGTTGTATCCTTTAAAATTTTATCAAGTAATTCACATATTACCAAAATCATACAATGTCAGAGTAGTAGGACCCTTATGCATCTAATCCAATCTCAATTTCACATTTGAATTTGTTTTAAAGGAAAGATTCTTAATCCAGGACCTGTTGGTTGGATTCAGATGGTCTTTCGTTAACCTTGAAACTATGCAAAATGTTTATGTTTATTTTTCTAGAGATTACAGTTCTTGGCTTTCATCAGACTCAAATGTGTCCAAGACATTCCTGAAGTTAAAGACAGCTCTAGAACATTGCTAGCATGTGGTCATTCTCCATGAGATTTTATGTGCTGGATGGGAATGCATTAATTAATGCATTAGCTTAAATTACCTAGGTAGGCCTTGTGGTCTTTTAAGTAAGATTTCTGTACTAAAGTCTATTTCTTAGTCAAAATGCATAGTTTTATTCATAATTTATAAAATAAATAATGTATTTGTTTAAACTGCCAAGGTTTGTTGGATAACTGGAATTTCATCTATGGCTTTGTTTCTTAAATTTGTTAATCTGCTAACTTCGGTGAAGAAAGTATGCTTTAGTTCATCTCCTTGTGGTGCGTGTGTGCTAAGTCGCTTCGGTCACGTGTGACCCTATGAACTGTAGCCCACCAGGCTCCTCTGTCTGTGGGATTCTCTAGGCAAGAATACTGGAGTGGGTTGCCATTTCTGCCTCCAGGGGACAAAGTGCCTTTGTGGTGGTACTTAATACAGAATGAATGAAGTTGGTTGTGGGGTTGGCTGTACCGACATTTAATAAAACTGTCTTAAGCCTTTTTTCTCATATTTTCTATTGTTACCTATTGCAGATATATATGTAGGAGTTTTTCTTTTTATTGTCCTTAATCCTCTTTTTTTAAAGACTATTTATTTGCTACTTGATATTATGTATTCCTTTCCAAACAAAACGGATACTTCAATTGAATCATTTCCAACTGCCTTTGCCATTTCTTGGGGCCAGGTTAAACTTATTCAAGGATTTTGGCTGATAGATCATAATGACTATGAGGTAAGTCTGTATAGTTCATTTAGAATGTTAAACTTTTGTAAACTATTAGAATTTTAGGAAAAATACATTTAATATTAAAGATATGACACAGTCTACTTCCGGAGGTATTTTAAGGATTCAGTTTAATCAGTACCTTCACCAAGCACCATTTCCGGCAACAAGAATATACAACGATAAAATAGTTTAGAACCCCAAGAGTCTTATTGTCTAAAGAAACATACAAACAATTACCAGTAGTGCAAATATAGTCATTTTTATGTTACAGACATATTTGGTGTGTTGGGTGAACCAGAGAAGCCAGAATTTGACATTGATGTATGAAATTGGTGATGGAAAGATTTTATATACTCACTTGACAAGATCTCCAAAGTATGAGGCTTTTGATAAGGCTTTTATTTAAAATAAAATATACAGTAAAGTAGATATTTTCAGATATATTTAAACGGGTTTTATTTTAATTTGCATAGGTTTAGTATATTGCCTTTTTTTTTTTTTTTTTTTAAAAGTGCAAAGCATTGTATTTAATTTACCAGTTTTCATTGTCATTTTTGCAGAGCGGTTTGGATCTTCTGTTTCACCCGGCTACTGCAAAACCTGTGTCATGGCAACATTCAAAGATTATTGAAGCCTTCATGAGTCAGGGTGAGCACAGACAAGCCCTCAGATACATTCAGACAATGAAGCCAACAGTGTCCAGTGGTAGAGATGTTATCCTTCACCTCACTGTTTTGCTTTTTAATAGGTAAGTACCTGTTTTGCAAGTACAATCGAACTCTTGGCCATGTATTAATAAAATGGAACTGATGAAATAGAACAATATATTTCGACTTGGTTGCATTGCACAATATTCTTATGTTCTTCATCTTTCATCATTGAGAAGAATGTAAAGCACCTTTTACCTAGAATAAGATGAATAAAAGAAGTAATGAGTAAAAGGGGAAATCAGACTGAGGTTTAAAAATTATGTTGGTTTCTACCTGGCAATGTTGACAGTTTTCTCCTTGGAGAGTTGAGGTTTGCTTATACCAAGAAGCAGCCAGAAATAGAGAAAGAATGAAGTTATGCTAAGTTGATAAATTATATTCTTTGACGGTATATTCCAGTGATGGTACTCTGATATTTTTGTTAGTCTTGATTGCTTGGGTGTTGCAGTTCTTTAATTTTGTTGTTGCATTATAGCAATACTCAGTTGCTATAATAATTATATTTGTCATGTATATACTAACTGACAATTAAGTGGCATGATTGGAAATACAGTGGTCTGGTTATTGGGTTTTCTTAATACCTAAATAGTTGGGAAACTTTTTTGGGACTGGAATTTCTTAGATTGTGACTATTTTTATTTAATTCATACTGGTTTTTTGTTGAGTCTTATTGGTTGAGTCATTTTATATTTTCTTTATATATTTAAAAATTGGCCACTTTACTCACCTCAAATTGTCATTTATGAACCATACATTACAGCTTTGAGGAGAGAGGATTGGATCTTTACATTTCAGACAGATCTGCAATTTAGTAATAGACTTGTTAGACATTGAAACTTACAATGTCCTCAAAAGTAATGAACTGCTAAAGTACTTGTTGAAATAATTTTGGTTAGTAAAAGTATTTGGCTCAGCTGAATAAATCAAGAATAAATATAAGAACAAAAAGTTAAAGAAGCTAAAGAACATAAATGTTTAATAAATGGGTTAAAGAGTTCTAGTACTTGATAATGTTTACAATAATGCAACCTTTATATAATGTAATTTCAAAACTGTATTTCTCAAGTACAGTAAAGCCTTGGTTATCTAGTCTCCAAAAACATAGCATCATTAAGTGTCCTTTACAGTAAGTGCATAAGTTAAAACAAAGGGCCACTCAGAATGCCATTTGTGAGATAACATGTTTTCAAATTCAGTAAATGTTTAAAATAATTACTGAGGTGTTGTTTGGTTTTCTAGCTGTTGTGTGAATTTATGTTAATTAATCTACATTTTAAAATGACAATATTGGAATAGTTACTGATTGTAACAGTTGACAGTCTTTGGACTCAGATAGATCTGAATTTATACCTGAATTCTGCTACATTCTGAAATATGATCAGAAGCAGTTAAATTATCCTTTCTGAGCCCAGGTTTCCTCCTGGGTTAATAATGACTGCTTTGCAACATTTTGAGGTTAGTTAAATGGCATAAGCACTATTACAGTTGCAAGTAGTAAATCATTAGTAAATGGTGGTGAAAGTAAAAGTTGCTCAGTTATGTCTGACTCTTTGCGACCCCATGGACTGTAGCTTGGCAGGCTCCTCTGTCTGTGGAATTCTCCAGGCAGGAGTACTGGAGTGGGTAGCCGTTCCCTTCTCCAGGGGATCTTCCCAACCCAGGGATTGAACCTAGGTCTCCCACATTGCAGGGGGATTCTTTATGGTCTGAGCCACCAGGGAAGCCCAGTAAAGGGTGGTAGATTGAACCTTCTTGAGTTAATCATCATTGCATCATTTATTTAACTTTTCAGCCTAATGCCTGCCTGTTTCCTCTACCACCTCTTCTTTATTAAGATCATCTTTCTCTTTCTGTGAAACCTGTATGCTGGTAGCTTTTCAGTTACATGAGCTTACTTTATGGACATACCATCACAGTTACGGCAAATAGATTTACCTAAAAGTAATCATGATGCACAGTACACGATAGCCTCAAAGTAACAGTTTTAGATTTTTAGCTCTTAAACATTACGTACTCAGTCTTAGTAAAATAGAAGTACAATAGAGCTGGAAAACCTTTTTGTATAGGTGTAATCATTATCTTTATTCTTTCCACTTTCTGTGGGTTTCATTCTGCTGTGCTTTTTAACTCAAGTTGGTTTCTCATTTTCAACCTTTTATCTTTACTAACATAAAAATGTAAATCTGAATGTTCTGTATATTACTTTGGATCATCCCACAATTTTTATGGTTATTTTTTTTCCTAAGTATTTTTAATTTTCATTATGATTTTTTTCTTTCCCTATTAATTATTTAGAAGCTTTAATGTACAAATACGGTTAAAAAAAATTCTTTTCTCTCTTAATTGCATTGTGACTCCATAATGTGATCTACACATGGATCAGATGGCCAACACCAAAATCAGATTGATTATATTCTTTGCAGCCAAAGATGGAGAAGCTCTATATAGTCAGCAAAAACAAGACCAGGAGCTGCCTGTGGCTCAGATCATGAAATCTTTATTGCCAAATTCAGACTTAAATTGAAGAAAGGGGGGAGAACCACTAGACCATTCAGGTATGACCTAAATCAAATCCCTTATGATTATACAGTGGAAGTGAGAAATAGATTTAAGGGACTAGATCTGATAGACAGAGTGCCTGGTGAACTATGGACGGAGGTTTGTGACATTGTACAGGAGACAGGGAACAAGACCATCCCCAAGAAAAAGAAATGCAAAAAAGCAGAATGGCTGTCTGAGGAGGCCTTACAAATAGCTGTGAAAAGAAGAGAAGTGAAAAAGCAAAGGGAGAAAAGGAAAGATATACCCATTTGAATGCAGAGTTCCAAAGAATAGCAAGGAGAGATAAGAAAGCCTTCCTTTCCTCAGTGAACAATGCAAAGAAATAGAGGAAAACAACAGAATGGGAAAGACAGAGATCTCTTCAAGAAAATTAGAGATACCAAGGGAACATTTCATGCAAAGATGGGCTTGATAAAGGACAGAAATGGTATGGACCTAACATAGGCAGAAGATATTAAGAAGAGGTGACAAGAATATACAGAAGAACTGTACAAAAAAGATCTTCACGACCCAGATGATCACGATGGTGTGATCACTGACCTAGAGCCAGACATCCTGGAATGTGAAGTCAAGTGGGCCTTAGGAAGCATCACTATAAACAAAGCTAGTGGAGGTGATAGAATTTCAGTTGAGCTATTTCAAATCCTGGAAGATGATGCTGTGAAAGTCCTTTACTCAATATGCCAGCAAATTTAGAAAACTCAGCAGTGGCCACAGGACTGGAAAAGGTCAGTTTTCATTCCAATCCCAAAGAAAGGCCATGCCAAAGAAGGCTCAAACTACTGCAAAATTGCACTCATCTCACACGCTAGTAAAGTAATGCTCAAAATTCTCCAAGCCAGGCTCATCAATATGTAAACCATGAACCAGATGTTCAAGGTGGTTTTCGAAAAGGCAGAGGATTCAGAGATCAAATTGCCAGCATCCTCTGGATCATCGAAAAAACAAGAGAGTTCCAGAAAAACATCTGTCTCTGCTTTATTGACTATGCCAAACCCTTTGACTGTGTGGGTCACAATAAACTGTGGAAAATTCTTCAAGAGATGGGAATACCAGACCACCTGACCTGCCTCTTGAGAAACCTGTATGCAGGTCAGGAAGCAACAGTTAGAAGTGGGCATGGAACAACAGACTGGTTCCAAATAGGAAAAGGAGTACGTCAAGGCTGTATATTGTCATCCTGCTTATTTAACTTATATGCAGAGTACATCATGAGAAACACTGGGCTGGAAGAAGCACAAGCTGGAATCAAGATTGCTGGAAGAAATATCAATAACCTCAGATATGCAGATGACACCACCCTTATGTCACAAAGTGAAGGAGAACTAAAAGCCTCTTGATGAAAGTGAAAGAGGAGAGTGAAAAAGTTGGCTTAAAGCTCAACATTTCAGAAAACTAAGATCATGGCATCCAGTCCCATCACTTCATGGCAAATAGATGGGGAAACAATGGAAACAGTGACAGACTTTATTTTCTTGGGCTCCAAAGTCACTACAGATGGTGACTGGAGCCATGAAATAAAAAGACCCTTGCTCCTTGGAAGAAAAGTTATCACCAACCCAGACAGCATATTAAAAAGCAGAGACATTACTTTGCTGACAAAGGTCTGTCTAGTCAAAGCTATGGTTTTTCCAGTATTCATGTATGAATGTGAGTGTTGGACTATAAAGAAGGCTGAGCGCCAAAGAATTGATGCTTTTGAACTGTGGTGTTGGAGAAGACTCTTGAGAGTCCCTTGGACTGCAAGGAGATCCAACCAGTTTATTCTAAAAGGAAATCACTTCTGAATACTCTTTGGAAGGACTGATGCTGAAACTGAAACTCCAGTACTTTGGCCACCTAATGGAAAGAACTGACTCATTGTAAAAGACCTTGATGCTGGGAATGATTGAAGGCAGGAGAAGTGGACGACAGAGGATGAGATGGTTAGATGGCATTACTTGCTCAATGGACGTGAGTTTGAGCAAGCTCTGGGAGTTGTTGATGGACAGGGAAGCCTGGTGTGTTGCTGTCCATGGTGTCGCAAAAAGTCAGACGTGACTGAGCGACTGAACTGAACTGACTGAAGGAAGGTTTGCTGGACTTCTTGGTGGTTTAGTGGTTAAGATTCCTCACTTCCAGGACAGGGAGTGAGCTTCGATCCCTGGTTGGGAAACAAAGATCCTGCATGCCTTGCAGTGCAACCAGAAAATAAACTTTAAAAAAATGAATAAGAATGAAACGTTTGCATGTTGCCTCCTCTAATATGTATGTGTCTATTCCTTGTAATACTGCTAACTTTTTGTATTTTGAATACAGTATTAGGTACATAAAAGTTTTAAATTGTTATTTTTTAATGACTTTAACCTCTTATTGTAGAATAACCTTCATCATGAGTAATTGTTAACATAGCTACAACAACTTTCTGTTATTTATGATTCATCTTTTCCTAATATTTTAACTTTTACACTAATCACTGGAAATCAATAGTTGCTTGTTTACATTTCTGAATTTTTTTTTCATTGTGATCTCTATGATTCATTTCAAAAGACTGTTCATATTTGATCTGTCATTTTTAGAGCCTGTCACAGGAGTGTTTCTAAGGCTGTCTTCTTACTGTGTTGCCAAGAACCCCCATACATTTCTTTTTTTTTTTTTTTTTTTGGTTCTTCAATTTTATTTTTAAACTTTACATAATTGTATTAGTTTTGCCAAATATCAAAACATACATTTCTTAACTTTACTGTTAGCCTGCTAGTTTTAGCCTTTCATCAATTGAAGTGATTTTCTTACTGCTTTTATTGGCATCGTGCCTTCCTGCCATGAGGAGCAGGAGAGTAATGGGTATATGAGAGTTACTTATTTTAAAATTTATGTTTAAGTATTGGCCCAAAATGGAGCATCAATTTCTTGAAGTTGGAGGTAACTATGCCTTCTGCTGTGGGAGAAACTGAGAAAAATATACTATCATTTGTCTTTTGCTTTCAGGTATGCTTACTGTTATTAGATTAGTTTTTGATAAATCATAAATAAATTAATCTTACTCTTACCTCGTGTATCTGCTCACTGGGCGTGGATATCATACTTTAAAGTGGAAAACTTGAAACATATCCAGGGACTTCTCTGATGGTCCAGTGGTTAAAAAATCTGCCTTGTAGTGCAGGGGACATGGGTTTGATCCTTGGAAGGGGAGTAAAGATCCCACATGCATCAAAGCAACTAACCCCTTGGGCAGCAACTAGAGAATCTGAGCTGTGAGGATCTCTCATGACACAATGAAGATCCTGTGTGCTTTAACTAAGACCTACTGCAGCGAAATAAGTATATGTATGTGTGTGCGGTTTATATATATATATACACACACACACACATATATAGCATATATATAATATTTTATATATGTGCAACCCCATGGACTATAGCCTGTCAGGCTTCTCTGTGCATGGAATTCTCCAGGCCAGAATACTGGAGTGGGTGTGTGTTCGGTTCTCCAGGTGATCTTCCCAATCCAGGGATTGAACCTAGGTCTCCCGCATTCTAGGTGGATTCTTTACCATCTGAGTCACCAGGGAAGCCTATGTGTATATAGGCTGGGAGAAGAGGGGCAAGAATACAGTTCTTTTTGTTTTTTGAATAATAAGATATTTACGTGTTTTTTTCTAAAATTACAAAAGGATACACAGTAAATTCCCAGCCTCCTAAGCTTCCTCACAGTACTAGTGTATCTTTCCTAAGACATTCTGGGACATTCTGAGCAAATGCACATGTACGTCATTGCTCTCCCTCCCCCCTTTTAAAAAATACATGCTGTCATCCATCTGCAGTATATTTTTAAAAGTAATTTAGTTTGGAATTCATTTCCTGATAGTACATAAAGAGCTTCCTTATTTTAATCATTGCCTGATAGTTCATTATGTGGATGTACCAGTATTTGTTTAACTGCCTTTGCTTAGTGAACATTTGGGTGGTTTTAATCTTATGGCATTTCAAACACTGCTGTGTATGAGTATCCACCCATTTTACACAAGTGCAGATTTATTTTGTAAAGTCCTGGGAGTAGAATTTCTGGGTGAAAAGTGTAAGCGTTTGTCACTCAGTCATGTCGGACTCTTTGTGACCCAATGGACTGTAGCCCACCAGGCTCCTCCATCCAGGGAATTCTCCAGGCAGGAATACTGGAGTGGGTTGCCATTTCCTTCTCCAACTGGGTAAAAGGATATTTGCAATTTTAATTTTGATAAGGCATATTGCCTTCCATGTATGTCTCACTTTGTGTTATACCCTTTAGTTAGGCATTTATCCAGTTGATTGGTGAAAATGGTAATATTAATCTGATTAGTCTCACTATAATATAGAATGCATCTTTTCATGAAGAGCTATTTTATAAAGTTAGAATTGCCAGTGTTTTATGATTCTTTGTCTCTTCTATTTCAATATTATTTAATCCTCTCACTGTTTCTGTTACTACTTTGTGATTTTTGTTTTATCATTTAAATTTTTGATGCAGCTGAAATTTATTTTGGTTCAAGCATTTTGTAAGAAGATTACAGAATACACAAAAGTAGAATAGTACTGTAGTACTATGAAAATTACGTATACCCATCCTACATCAGATTTAACAGATACAAGATTTTATTATACCCACTTCATCTATTTCTTTATATTAAAATTAATGATTAGATGTTCATTCATCTTCACTATCTATTTTTCTTTCTGTAGAAATGGTGTGCTTATTTTTAACACTCCCAGATTTCTGATTTAGGGGAAAAAAACTATTTCTCTTAAATACTCAGGTTATAACAACCACACTGTTATCCCTGTCCTGGTAGAAGAAGGAGTGCAAGGCAATTTCAGATGCAGATTCTTAGGTGATACACCTAAATGTTTTACTTATTTGCACTATTCTAGTCAAACAATAAAAATTTTAGGGTCCTGAACTGCCAGCAGTGGGATTTGCTTCCCCAAGAAACTTTGTATCTACAGAAAGTCTGGGACAGTGCTGCTAAAATTTCCTCAGATGCATTTTCATTATGAATACTAATTGCTGTAACTTGGTTCATGTATTCTGTGTTTTTTATGCATGTCAGTTATTTATTTACAAGTCGTTATTTCAATTTTTGTAATTATTTCAATAAAAACTATAGTTAAAGCCTTTGGTAGGGGGTGCTGTGCCTGGTCTTAGTTGTGGCATGTGGGATCTACTTCCCTTACCAGGAATGGAACCTGGGCCTCTTGCACAGGAAACACAGAGTCTTAGCCACTGAACTATTAAAATCAAAATTACCTATTCACTTAAAATTAGGAATGATGACTTTTTTTTAGAAAATTATTCCTATCTACTTGCCATTTTTTATTCTACTCCTGCTTCTGCCTTGACACTTATCAGCCCTTCCAAAAATTCTACATGTGAGACTAATCATTGTTAATCTTAGTATGTGTCTTTCAAGACATTTTTTTGTTTATATAAATACATAAAGACTTATAGGCTTTGTTTATTGGTTAATTTTTAGAAAATCTTATTATTCATGTTGTTTTAAGCCTATTTTTACTTGTCAGTGTATCATGAGACACATAGCTTCATTTAATGACCTATTGCTCACAGAAGGATGTTTCAGCAGCCCCACTTATTTCTAAAACTGTCTGATTTGACCTAAGTTCTCCAATCAGATCTTGCTGTAGATAAGCCAGAATCTTACTAAGAAGATTTGCTAAGCTAAGTCCTCTACTTTCCCATAAACACAGTATGCTGTTTGTGTCTCTAGATCTTTGCTCATTTTCTTTTCTACTGTTCTCATGCTCAGTGTCACTTTCTTAAGAACCTCACTTGAATATTTCTGTGAGTTCTGTCCAGATCACATTAGATTTTTGTCTTCTTGAACTCTTGGGTTCAGATGGCCCCTGACTTAACAGTGCTTCAACTTATAATTTTTTCAACTTTAAAATGGTGCAAAGCAGTATGCATATATGAAGTAGTAGCCATAGTTTGAGTTTTGGTCTTTTCCTAAGCTAACTATATGCAGTGCGATTTTCTCTTAACGACGCTGGGCATCGACAGTGAGTTGCTGCTCGCATTAACCCACATGATCATGAGAGCAGACAACTCATACACTCAAAACCATTCTCTGTCCATGCAACAATTCTGTTTTTTATTTTCGGTGGAATATTCGATAAATTACATGGAATAGTCAACATTTTATGATCAAGTATTTAAAGATGCCTTATTTTCTTTACTACTTCACAGTGATTAATATTCAATAAAATTTTAAAGTACTTTTAAATAATATGTACATAGTATCTTTTGGGGCTTCCCAGATGGCTCATTGGTAAAGAATCCACCTGCCAGTGCAGGAGATAGGAGTTTGATCCTTGGGTCAGGAAGATCCCCTGGAGGAGAAAGTGGCTGCTCACTCCAATGTTCTTGCCTTGGAAATTCCATGGACGGAGGAGCCTTGCAGGCTACAGTCCATGTTGGTCGCAAAGAGTCAGACACGACTAAGATGCATGCACAAAGTATCTTTGGGATTCTTCAGGTGGATGTCTTGTTTTGAACATTTCAAATAGCTTTTCTAAAACTAAACTTTGATAAATATTGATTTCAGGTGCATGGTGGAGGCCTGGACTTTACTGCGACAACATTCTAATAGGTTGAATATAGAGGAGCTGCTCAAACATACATATGAAGTCTGTCAGGAGATGGGCTTAATGGAGGATTTACTGAAGCTACCATTCACAGACACTGAGCAGGTAATGATTTGTCAGTGTAAACTTATATCTGGAAATTCAGGATAAGTTAATAGCTTACAAATCTATTTTGTTCTTTCTAGGAGTGTTTGGTGAGATTTTTACAGTCCAGTGCGAGTGTTCAGAATCATGAATTCCTTTTAGTTCACCATTTGCAGCGTGCCAATTATATTCCTGCCTTGAAGCTGAACCAGACTCTGAAGATTAATCTTATGGTACAGTTGAACTTGTTTTACTATGGGGGGACAAGAGAATAGGGAAAACAGATGACTTCATTATATAAGAGCTTTGTATAATCTTGAATGTTGAAAATCCTCACTTTCTGAAGCAGAATTGACAAACAGGGTGTGGTTACTTATCCAGTTCTTTTATATGTGCTATTTCTGTTTAGGTATCTGCCCACAGTCTTGCCAGACTAACTACTTTACTCACTCAGGAAAAATAGCAACTGGTAGAGGACAACAGTAGGAAATAAATAGTGCAAAAAGCATGGACTTTAGGGGTTGGACTAATTGTTCATTGGCTCTGTGTGCTTGGACACACTCTGAACCTTGGTTTCCTTAATTGTAAAAGGACAGTATCTTTTGTGAGGATGCACAGACATGTGTGTGATGGAACATGTTGCTTAGTAAATGAAAATCATTGCTTTTATTAGTTGTAAATAATCAAGGCTGGGAAGGAGAGACTTGGAATTTATCGATGGGTAAGAATTGATGAAGCAGTTAGGTTGTGTGTATGATGTCTTTGGTTTGGAAGAATGGGTATGTAGAAAGGTGGAAGGTGTTCTTGTGTATTCATAATTATATTTTAATAGTAAATAATCGACATAGCAGCTAACATTTTTGAAGATTAAATTTTTACCAGTTATGTTATGTTCTATAGAATGATCGTGATCCTCGTTTGCGAGAGAGATCAGTGACTCGAAATTCTATAATAGACCAATATGGGAAAATTCTTCCTAGAGTCCAGCGAAAATTAGCCATTGAGCGAGCAAAGCCTTACCATCTGTCAGCGTCATCAGTTTTTCGAGAAGGTAAGATTTCATTGAAAAATGTCCTAAAATATTGCACTAGAAAAGATATTGAATGATTATCTTCTGAAACCTTTGTTATCTTCTGTTTAGCTCAATTTTGCTTTGATTCATCACAGTGATGCTTTGTGGTTTTGTTTGTTTGTTTATTGGTGGTTCTACCCCAAGAAATCGAAAGCTTCCTTGGAACTTGTAAACTTTCTAGTTTATTTAGTACAGAGTGACAGAACTCTTTTGATTTCATTTGAAGACTGCTGACTTTTAGAAAACATGTAGAAAAATTATTTCACTGTCTCCTAAAAGCCAAAATTGTTAAATTTCTGCACATATATTGCTAAACCAAATATAATTTGAACTACTCATGTTTTGTTTTCTCCAATCACTTTGCCGTATTTGTTTGTCTACTTTAAAATCCTGGTGTTAGAGATGAAATTAAATACTACCTTTTTTGTTTCACAGTTTCTAGACCAAAACCATTATCAGCAGTTCCAAAGCAGGCTGTAACTGGGACTGTGTTAACAAGATCTACTTTCATCAATAATGTGTTATCTAAAATTGGAGAGGTCTGGGCAAGTAATGAACCCGAAAATAGCATCTCTGTCTACAATAGGTATGTTTTTCTTACACCTTTTACACTCATGCCACTTGCTAATCTTCCCTGGGTTATCAGCTGCATTCATAAACAATCCAGCCTTAGAGCTTATTAGTGTATGTAGGAAAAATGTTTTGTGTTGTCTACTTTTCTTGCAAGAAGAACATTCTTTGTTCTTAAATTTGAAACCAGTTATGTTCATTGTTATTTGTAAATAAGCAGAATATACATGGTAAAAAAAAGATAGCCCCCCTCCCATCTAACCTCACCTTCTTACAGTGTTTGTATTGATAATTTAGTCTTCTTTGTGATACATAATCAAAAGTTAAATTTTTATTTTCTCTGTAGTCCTAAAGTAGAAGAACCCTCTCCTGTAGCATATTCTCTCCCAGATCCAGAGCTGCCTGAGGCATTTGTTGGGACACCAATTACAAAGGCATCACAAAGAATTTCTAGGTAAGAATTTATTTAATCACTTCTAAAAGACAGTATTAGACAAGAATTACACTGATACGATATTTGTCTTAATTTCACTTACTTTACTTAGTAATGGTATTCTCTAGGTTGATCCATGTTGCTTACAAATGGCAATATTTCATTCTTTTTTTTGACTAATTCCATTATATATATGTATATTATATATATGTCCATTATATATTTTTTAATGAAGCTCCATTCTGTTTTCCATGGTGACTATACCAATTGATATTCCCACCAGCAGTGTTAAGAGGGTTCTCTGTTCTCCATACCCTCTTTAGCTTTTATTATTTGAAGACTTCTTGATGATAGTCACTCTGACCAGTGTGAGATGATACTTAATAATTACACTATAATTTTAAAATTATCTTTGAAGTCTTCATAAATACTGTTTTAAATTATTGAATGAGTTTTTAATGCTTCCTTTAAAAAAAATAATTTGGGCAGTTTTATAGTAATTTTAAGGAATTTTACATCAGCTGATAATCTACTTAGAATTTTGCCTAATGATTTCAGACTGCTTAAAAAAAAGCAAACTTTGTTGTATTAAAATCATAAGCAAAATAAATTATTAATTTGTTTTCTTTAATCTCTCTGATTCAGACCCATGAATGAAGGTTATTTTTTGTAAATCCCAGCTGATCTTGGTTGGCTTCTAAAAACTTGCTCCTGTTTAACTGAGCCTACTAAAATGTCTTAAGTGGCTTTAGTACAATAATACTTTTATTTCTTAAACCTGTGGTTATTAGAAAAGTAAATAGTTAAATTGAAATTTTGTATCCAAGATAGAACTGTGGTGGTTTATTTTATTTAAGGCATTGGAGAGTGGAGAAGTGTTCATAATCATCAATAGCAGAGTACAAAAAGTATCTCTTAATGTAATGATTCTTTCTCTTTAATAATATGACCATAATTGTTGAAAATTTTTGACATTTTACAATTTATCCGTGACAAAATGACATAATTTTGTTGAAATAGTTTTGATACTAAGAATAAAGGTACTCAGAATAAATTAATAACTTAAAAACAATTGGGCTCAACCCATTTGTAGTGTATATAATGGACATCTTTTCAAATCATGAAAGGATTTTCCCTTTTTTGGGTTAGATTTTATTAAATTGAGGTTCTTTTCCTTTATTACCATGAGGAGATGGTGAGAAGGTTGCTTCAAATAGAAGTCATTATCACTGACATGGTATTTTTACCAATAGTTTTGGTTTTTTTCCCACAAATCACTTTTTCTCAGTTCCTTTGTACTTGAAAGTGAAAGTGAAGTCGCTCAGTCGTGTCCGACTTTTTGCGACCCCATGGGACTGTAGCCCACCAGACTCCTCCATCCATGGGATTTTCCAGGCAAGAGTACTGGAGTGGGTTTCCATTTCCTTTCTCCAGGAGATCTTCCCAACCCAGGGATTGAAGCCTGGTCTCCCTCATTGTAGGCAGCTGCTTTACCATTGAATAGGTCTGCAATTCAAGAAGGGAGAGAGAATAAGTGTTCAGGCCTACTAATGGCCTAAGGACTATTATGAGAATCCTTTAAAACCAGTGTTAATGCATATGGAATAGAGCTGATTGAGTTGTGAATATTTACCTTTTATAAAAATCATTCCACTTCTTGCTTCTATATTTTTCAAATTGGGTGTGCGTTAGTGTAAGTAAAATTTAATGGATTGTGGCTTAGCATAGATAGTATCAATGGGCACTGAATATAGTAAGGCTAAATGCCGTTTTATGTAATTCATGTTTTGTATATGTGTATAGTATCCATGGGCACTGAATATAGTAAGGCTAAATGCTGTTTTATGTAATTCATGTTTTGTATATGTGTATAATCTAAAATGCATCACCTACTTGGATCATGGTCAAAAAGTTGTTGAGGAAATATAAGACCTAATGTGATATTTAACACTTTCTTCAGAAAACAATCAAAAATTTTTTCTTGATATTTTTTTTAAATGTACTTAAACACATCAAGTCTTGTTAGTATAAGAATTTTGCTTTTACTCAGTAGGATACCACTTGTTGCACAGACCTTGCTTTTGAGAAATAATCTTTCCTAAATAGACACCTTAAACATAAATTTAAGCCCAATGCAAGGCATTTAACAAAATACCTATTTGGGATAGCTCAATAAAAAAGTGAGCAAAAGTTTACAAATATATACTTTGAATGCAAATGAAGTAGAGAAGGAAAGAAGAATCAGAAGACAACAGAGAAAGAAATGTCTAGCAATCTGACTGAATATTCTTGGTTTGGTAGAAATCTCAGAGTTGTGCTTAGTACAGAATAACAAATGCAAAGATGCTGTATTTAGAGGAAGAAAATACTTCCTGTAAATATTTTCCCACCACATAATAAGTTGTTTTGAAGCACCTATGATTTCTGTTGGTCTGCCATCTTTTGCAGCAAAAATCTTGAACTTAAAGGATAGAATGGCAAAGAAGGCATAGCAGCAAGAAATTATTATTTCTGGGCACCAAAGTTAATTTTCTGGTTATTCTCAGCTGAATCACATAGGCATCTTGGGGTAGTGTTTTTGTTGCTAGGAATGTAGCCATAAAATAAACTATAAGGAAATTGGGAAAGGAGTGACTGTATGTTTATAAATGGTCCACAAAAATTGTAATCTGAAAATTTCACCTTCAAGTTTATTTATTTGTAAATTAGGTTTTTAAGCTGTTTGGACTATGCATACTTAATACAAGTCACCAATGAGATCATTTCTATCATCTGATATGATAAGAATGTCCAGGACACTGTAGAAAAAAAAAACCATTGAGTATAGTCCTAGGATTCTCTTTTGCTACTAACCTCATTAATTTGAAAAAATTAACATTTCCTTTGGTTGCTAAGTGTAGTGATCAGAACCATAAAGGTAAATAAACCAGTATTCATTATGTAAATTTCATGTAGGTGAAAGGAATTTCTAGGTTGATGAAAGTGAATTGCAGTGAATGGCTTGCTAGGGAAGCGTTACATTGTTTTCTTGAGTGCTTGAATCATTAACAGTTTGTCTTCATTTGAAAATAAATGCTTGGCACGTAGAGGGGCTCAGTAAATATTGGTTAAGGGAGGGAGGAGGGCTATAACTCTTTTTGAGGGGGTGGGGAACATGATCGGAGAAGGAAATGGCAACCCACTCCGGTACACTTGCCTGGAAAATCCCATGGATGGAGGAGCCTGGTAGGCTACAGTCCATGGGGTCACGAAGAGTCGGACACGACTGAGCGACTTCACTTTCACTTTTCCATTGGAGAAGGAAATGGCAACCCACTCCAGTATTCTTGCCTGGAGAATCTCAGGGACAGAGGAGCCTGGTGGGCTGCCGTCTATGGGGTCGCAGAGAGTTGGACATGGCTAAAGCGACTTAGCAGCAACAGCAGCAGTGGAAGCATGATCAAATTGCTATCTAGGTTTCATAATTCTCTTTTTTCACTACTGAATTTATTAATTCTGATTTTTGAAACTAAGGGTGGCATTACAGACAGTAATATACTTGTCTGAGTTTATATTTTCATATGGTTATCATATTTACCAGTGAATATAGAAGTTTGCATAATTAAATGGGATACTGATTCTTTTTGTTTCTTCAGTATAACTCAAATATGTTACCAGGATTTTTCTATTTATATGTATACTGTGATTACAGACTGCTGGATTTGGTTGTTCATCCTGTCCCCCAGCCCTCTCAGTGTTTGGAGTTGATTCAGCAAAGCCCCACAAGGTCTCCTTGGTCCGTGGCATCTAGTTCATTGCCAGTAAGTTCACAATTAAAAGGATCACGTCAGAATGCCTCCAGGGCTTCAGAATTACATTTACTTGAAACTCCTCTTGTTGTTAAGGTAAGTATTATATTACATATCTAGCATCTAGTATTCATAGTGAAGCTAGGAAGTTCCTTACAAGTAGCAGAGAGAAATAAAACTATTTATAATCGACATCTCTGGGTAATAGGGGGTTTAAGCCTTTATTTTCCCTTTTTCTGTGGATATGTTTCCAAAATGCTTACTGTATTATAAATTAGCCTTTTTTCTTTGAAAAATGCTTTCATGTTCTTGTTGTGTGTGTGTGTTTTTTTTTTTCTGATACCATTTTGCTATTTCATCAAATACTTTCTCATTCTTAACATTTTTTTAAGTTTTATATTAAAATTCTAGCTCCTTCAGTAAAATTATAAAGTGTTACTCTTTCCTACTATCAGTAGGAAATTGCTTTTTCCTTCACCCTTTCTGATAAATTACTAGCAGAGAAACCACAGCTAAACTTGTGATGACTGGTAACAGTGGATTTTTACCTTCCTGTTGGAAAGCCATCTTCACATATGTTCTCTGCAAGTTTCTTGTCCGGTATTCTGGATTGAGTCCCAGAACTTATTTATTTTTTCCTTAATTGTTTCTGGATATCCAGCATTTAAAGTGAAGCCAAGAAATTCTTACTTTTCAAACTGGATAAAAAATACTTCAATAAATGCTATTCCTAAAATAGTTATTAAAAGAAATTGAAAAGGTGGTTGCTAAGATTAAGTTCCTAATATTTAATATCCAGTATAGTATTTCTAACTTTTTTCTTCTATAGAAAAACACTCATATTTTATATAATCTGCTGTTAAGTTCAAATGAAATTAAATGAGGGAGTAATTTTGTACTTGCTACCAAAAAGAATCTAGGAAAAAAATCAATATAATCTTAAAATGGATCTAATGGAATTTAATAATCTAATAGGATCCAGTAATTTGTTTACGAGTCCTTTAGAGGAGAGGTTAAGTGAGGAAATTGTTTTTGCTAACTAGTTCATCTGATTATTTGTAATCATTGTAGTAAACCATAAGAATTCTCATAAGTAAGTCAGTTACTATTGAATTCATGTAATGGAATTATATTTTTTCTAAAACATTCTTAAAGTCAGTCTTATTAATTTAGATTAGCTTGCTATAATTAAACTAGAATCTGTTCTTCACACAGTACCATCTCTTTCACCTACTAAAGTTTTCTAAGCAATAGTTAAATAATTTATCTTATATCAGCACTTTATTTTTTAAGTTGAACTTAAACCTAGGAATAATCAAGGTTTAGAATGATTATGGATGCAATTTTATGTTTTGTAGCCTTATAAATAGAAAGCTCTGAATAGAATTTTATGTTTTCTTTCCAGTAATCTATAATAATACTTATTAATGTTTTTATTGGAGATGAGAATATAGTCACCGTTGCCACTCATTTGGCTCTGTCTGTTCTTACGTAAGTGTCTTTTACAAACACTAATGGCGAATTCCATTTACTCTGTGTCATAGAAAGCTAAGACTTTGGCTATGTCAGTTACTTCCTCTGGATTTGCCGAGTTCACTCCTCAATCCATCCTAAGGTCTGGTCTTCGAACAACACCTTTAGCATCTCCCTCTCTGTCACCTGGAAGATCTCTTAGTCCTCCTTTACGACTCAAAGAAACTAGAATTTCGTTCATGGAAGAAGGCATAACCACGAAATGGACTGCTGCTGTAAGTTTGATAATAGTTGGAACAAAAGGACTTCTTAATAATATATTAAGCTCCTATCAGTATAAATGATACCGCTATAGATTTTTATATACAGTCTTGCAGATAGTCATAAAATCAGAAAACATTAATTCAGAGAGAAACTTTAGGGCCTTGGCTAAACCAAACCTATCATTTACAGGTGAAGGAAATAGGGCTAGAAGCACTATTAACTTCCCAAGTTAAGTTGTCTATAACCACATAGTTACTTGATGGAAGAAATGGGACTGGAATTAAGATCCATGGTTGGTTTTGTTTGTTTGTTTTGGAATGTCTTTGTTTTTTAACCTGTATTGTACTGCTGCTGTTAGTAAGTTCCTAGTTTGTTGTCTGTTTGGGAGGGTATGTCTTTAGAGCTTCACTGTAGGTTAATAGGAACCCATTGGTGGTTATTGGGCATCTTGCCTATTCTGTATTTTAGTCTTTTGGAAGTACTGATCTATTACCAATTAGAGAATCATTAACAGTCATTAACTTTTAATCATCAGTCTGAGGAGAATGAATTTAGAGTAAGTAAATTTTGATGGAGAAAGAATTTGGAGATAAACAGAGCATGGAAAGGGTGGGTGTGATTGGGATGGATAAGTTAGACTTAACTGATTTTTACTAGTAAAATTTTTTTTCTCCAAATCTTTACTTGATAGACTGTAGATGACAGCAAAGCAAAAACATTTATTACTGCATCTTTACATAAATGTGGGGCTCCAGCAGAAACTGAATGGCTGAAGAACAAAGATAAGACAACATCTTTTCCCCTGGATAGCCCTGAAGAGGAGCATCAAGAAATGGATGTCAGATCACAGGATACAACTTCACAAAGTTTGGAGAAACTGGATGTGAGCGTAGAAAATAGCAATACTTCCACCAGATCAGACCAGACTACCTTAGAGTATCAGGATGCTCCATTACCAGAAGACTTTGAAGATATTTTGATAGCCTCTAAGTCAGTGAGCTCTTCCACTGAACTGATTGCTAATTTAACTGAACAGACTGAGAAGAACAGTGATAAAGATACATTTGAACCAGGAGTGACTCCTCCAGAGCCAGAGAAACAAATGGGTAAGGACTCATCCCAGATATTCAAAATGGCCATTGATATCCTTCAGTAAAATTTGGAGTAGAAGTTTCTCTACCATAAGAAAAGCAACAGGGTTAAATAATTACATGATCATAGCACAGTAGGTTCTAGCCAGAGTACCCATATCTTATTCTTTCCACTTACAAACTTTGATTATAAGTATGTATGAGGTTTGAGAAGAGGAGAACTTAATGTGTGTTCTGTTTTCATTTGGAAATGAAATTTAGAAAAGAACAGTAATGATTAAGGAAGCAATGTCAAATATCAGTGTGATTTAAGGTCTTCCTATAGTTATGAGAAATAATAATACTACCTTTAAAGACTACGTTAACTTACCCATCCAGCAGCCTCAACTTCCTAGAAAGCTGCTTAGAAAACAGGAAGCTCATTCTGCTGTCCATCCCTACCTCCAAAATAATCACTAGAAAGTGAAAATAAATGTCCAAAGACCCATGAATCTATTGTCTTTATATTCATTTATCAAAAAATGTTTGAGCCCCTAATCTTGTGCAATGGACAGGGTCCTGTTTTGTGTGTGTGTTAGGTATTAAGGATAAATAAAGTAGAGGATAAAGAATAAAAATGTGCTAGATGTTAAGGATAAACTAAGTAGACATGGCACTTGCTTGCATGTAATGTAAAGTCTAGTGAGTGAGTGATAGTTGCTCAGTCATGCCTGACACTTTGCAACCCCATGGACTGTAGCCTGCCAGGCTCCTCTGTCCATGGAATTACCCAGGCAAGATTACTGGAGTGGATTGTGGATTAAATCAAACAAGTGTGTACTATGCAGTTTGATAAATGTTATGGTGGGAGACACAGTAGGAACGAGTGGAACACAAGAAGGGAAAAACTTTGCTTAGAATTGGTGGATCAGAAAACTTAGTCTATGTTTATCTTTCTTACTTCTGCACAGAGTTAACAAGCTTATTTAAAGATAATTCCTATCTTTAAATCTGTAAAACCAGTGTAAAAATGTGTGTCATAGTGGTTTCTTGGGGAAAATATTTTCTGCCTAAGCTGAACTAAGGTGTCTTAAAATGTGAATCCAGTAAAGTTGGGGCTAATATTGTCTTTATTTGATAAACGTACACATTATTAACTGGACATGGAACAACAGACTGGTTCCAAATAGGAAAAGGAGTATGTCAAGGCTGTATATTGTCACCCTGCTTATTTAACTTATAGGCAGAGTACTGGGCTAGAAGAAGCACAAGCTGGAATCAAGATTGCCGGGAGAAATATCAATGACCTCAGATATGCAGATGACACCACCCTTATGGCAGAAAGTGAAGAGGAACTAAGAAGCCTCTTGATGAAAGAGGAAAGTGAAAAAGTTGGCTTAAAGCTCAACATTCAGAAAACGAAGATCATGGCATCTGGTCCCATCACTTCTTGGGAAATAGATGGGGAAACAGTGGGAACAGTGTCAGACTTTATTTTTCTGGGCTCCAAAATCACTGCAGATGGTGATTGCAGCCATGAAATTAAAAGACGCTTACTCCTTGGAAGGAAAGTTATGACCAACCTAGATAGCATATTAAAAAGCAGAGATATTACCTTGCCAACAAAGGTCCGTCTAGTCAAGGCTATGGTTTTTCCAGTAGTCATGTATGAATGTCAGAGTTGGACTGTGAGGAAGGCTGAGCACCGAAGAATTGATGCTTTTGAACTGTGGTGTTGGAGAAGACTCTTGAGAGTCCCTTGGATTGCAAGGAGATCCAACCAGTCCATCCTAAAGGAGATCAGTCCTGGGTGTTCTTTGGAAGGACTGATGTTGAAGCTGAAACTCCAGTACTTTGGCCACCTCATGGGAAGAGTTGACTCATTGGAAAAGACCCTGATGCTGGGAGGGATTGAGGGCAGGAGGAGAAGGGGACAACAGAAGAAGAGATGGCTGGATGGCATCACTGACTCGATGGACATGGGTTTGAATGAACTCCGGGAGTTGGTGATGGACAGGGAGGCCTGGCGTGCTGTGATTCATGGGGTCTCAAAGAGTCGGACACGACTGAGCGACTGAACTAACTGAACACATTATTAATTGCTCTAAGAATTTCAGTTCAGTTGCTCAGTCGTGTCCGACTCTTTGTGATCACAGGGACTGTGGCGCGCCAGGCCTCCCTGTCCATCACCAACTCCCGGAACCTGCTCACACTCATGTCCATTGAGTCTGTGTTGCCTTCCAGCCATTTCATCCTCTGCCATCCCCTTCTCCTCCTGCCTTCAAACTTTCCCAGCATCAGGATCTTTTCAAATGAGTCAATTCTTCGCATCAGGTGGCTAGAGTATTGGAGTTTCAGCTTCAGCATCAGTCCTTCCAATGAATATTGAGGACTGATTTCCTTTAGGATGGACTGGTTGGATCTCCTTGCAGTTGAAGGGACTCGAAAGAGTCTTCGCCAACACCATAGTTCAAGAGCATCAATTTTTTGGCGCTCAGCTTTATTTATAGTCCAACTTTCATATCCATAGATGACCACTGGAAAAACCATAGCTTTGACTAGACGGACCTTTGTTGGCAAAGTAATGTTTGCTTTTCAATATGCTATCTAGGTTGGTAATAACTTTTCTTCCAAGGAGCAAGCGTCTGTTTATTTCATGGCTGCAGTCACCATCTGCAGTCATTTTGGAACCCAAAAAAATAAAGTCTGACACTGTTTCCACTATTTCCCCATCTATTTGCCATGAAGTGATGGGACCAGATGCCATGATCTTAGTTTTCTGAATGTTGAACTGTAAGCCAACTTTTTCTCTCTCCTCTTTCACTTTCATCAAGAGGCTTCTTAGTTCCTCTTCACTTTCTGCCATAAGGGTGGTGTCATCTGCATATCTGAGGTTACTGATATTTCTCCCGGCAATCTTGATTCCAGCTTGTGCTTCATCCAGCCCAGCATTTCTCATGATGTACTCTGCATATAAGTTAAATAAGCAGGGTGACGATATACAGCCTTGACATACTCCTTTTCCTATTTGGAACCAGTCTGTTGTTCCATGTCCACTTCTAACTGATGCTTCCTGACCTACATATAGATTTCTCAAGAGGCAGGTCAGATGGTCTGGTATTCTCATCTCTAAGAATTTTCCAGAGTTTGTTGTGATCCACACAGTCAAAGGCTTTGGCATAGTCAATACAGCAGAAATCGATATTTTTCTGGAACTCTCTTGCTTTTTCGATGTTCCAGCAGATGTTGGCAATTTGATCTCTGGGTCCTCTGCCTTTTCTAAATCCAGTTTGAACATCTGGAATTCACAGTTCACGTACTGTTGAAGTTGGCTTGAAGAATTTTGAGCATTACTTTACTAGTGTGTGAGATGAGTGCAGTTGTGTGGTAGTTTGAGCATTCTTTGGCATTTCCTTTCTTTGGGATTGGAATGCAAACTGACCTTTTCCAGTCCTGCGGCCACTGCTGAGTTTTCCAAATTTGCTGGTATATTGAAAGCACTTTCACAGCATCATCTTTTAGGATTTGAAGTAGCTCAACTGGAATTCCATCACCTCCACTAGCTTTGTTTGTAGTGATGCTTCCTAAGGCCCACTTGACATCACATTCCAGGATGTCTGGCTCTAGGTTGGTGATCACACCATCATGATTTTCTGGGTCGTGAAGATCTTTTTTGTGTAGTTCTGTGTATTCTTGCCACCTCTTTTTAATATCTTCTGCTTCTGTTAGGTCCTTACCATTTCTGTCCTTTATTGAGCCGATCTTTGCATGAAATGTTCCCTTGGTATCTCTAATTTTCTTAAAGAGATCTCTAGTGTTTCCCATTCTATTGTTTTCCTCTATTTCTTTGCATTGACCATTGAGGAAGGTTTTCTTATCTCCTTGCTATTCTTTGGAACTCTGCATTCAAATAGGTATATCTTTCCTTTTCTCCTTTGCCCTTCAATTCTCTTCTATTCACAGCTATTTGTAAGGCCTCCTCAGACAGCCATTTTGCCTTTTTGCATTTCTTTTCCTTGGGGATGGTCTTGATCCCTGCCTCCTAAACAGTGTCACGAAATTCCGTCCATAGTTCTTCAGGCACTCTATCAGATCTAATTCCTTGAATCTATTTGTCACTTCCACTGTATAATCGTAATCTAAGAATTTAGGACTGTCTTTATAAATAGTGTATCTTTAGAAGTTCAAATACTCGTTTGATGCGCTGTGTTCCACTAAAATATTTGAATGGTAACTGTTTGATGAGGATGTTATTAGTAGTATTTTGACTCAGTTCAGTTGCCAGTCATGTCTGACTCTTTGCGACCCCATGGACCTCAGCATGCCAATCTTCCCTGTCCATCACCAACTCCCAGGGGCTACTCAGTACTCAGACTCATCGAGTCAGTAATGCCATCCATCCATCTCATCCTCTGTCATCCCCTTCTCTTACCTTCAATCTTTCCCAGCTTCAGGGTCTTTTCAAATGAGTCAGTTCTTCACATCAGGTGCCCAAAGTATTGGAGCTTCAACTTCAGCATCAGTCCTTCCAATGAATATAGTGTTTTCATTGACTAGTCCTGAAATGATGAGGTGGTCTCGAATAGACATTTTTATTGTTTTGTGGGGAGTATTATATAGCACAGACTTTAGAGTGAAATCAGCTAGATTTGAATCTTGCTAGCTCAGCTAGTTGATAACTCGTTAAGCCAAAAGTATTAGTTAAAGATGAAAGAGGGGATTGGGGTGGGGATTGGGGTGGGGTTTGGCCTAGGCTCAGAGAATTAGAAGGAACTGGTAGTCTGATGCCAAAGGAATAAACTAAAAGTATACAAAAAAGCAGACCCAACAACTTACTAAAAGGTAATAAGCCAAGACTGTAAGTAATTGCTAAACATTTAGTAAATATAAATGTTCTCAACTGTATTATTTACAGGCACTTTAGAAGATGCAGAAGCAAAGGATGGCTTAGTTGTGGAGGGTGTGCTTTCAGAATTAAATCACTTAAGCCCCATTCAAGGAGTTGAAGCTTCTCTTTGTGTACCATCAGTCCGGGAAGAGTAAGTTTATAGAGAAAATTTCAAATATTGATAAAGTTTAATGAAGCTGTGAAACAGTAGTAAATATTGGTATTTGTTCCATGCATAGATTAGCTCTTATTTAGATCTTTGTCTCTGTCATTTCCATTTTAGTACTGTATCTGTTATGTAAGAAATTCATTTGCACAACTCAGTGTTATTTAGTAGTTATTATGAAACGATACCAAATGTTTCCTAAACATACAGAGACATGATAAATTGAGGCAGAACTCTTAAGAATCACCAAAGAATATTATTTTTGTTGAAAAACAAAAGTTTCACTTACGGCCACACATTCTTCCATGCTCTCCTGCTTTCAGTGGTCTCAGAGTAATCTGGTATGTATCCTATAGCACCAAGGCAGATCATAAGGGAGATGGTTCAGAGGCAGTATTGATCTTTGCCATTTGGTTGCTACAGGACTCAAGTTAAAAGTTATTGTTTTTCAGTGACAGCTTGAACTATTATGCTCTTAGTTCTTCACTTTCATTTAGCACTTAACACATCCAGCCAGTATACTAGGTGATGTAGAACAATGCTACTTAAGGTGTGGACTAATAAAGTTGATGCTAGTTACTGAAGACTTTCTGGTCTGCAACAAGATAGCAGCTTCTATTAAAATACTTATCAGTAGCCTTTTTGGAAGTTAGATGAACTAATCATTGAGGTAATTGATTGACCTTCTGGCATAAACTCCTTATCTCATTGCAAGACTGGACGCATTGTATATCAGCACTTGGGAGTAATGCTATTGTAGGGAATACGATAAAAAATTGCAGCTTCAATTATCAGGAAGTTGTAAGGGTATAATTTACTAAGATTAACCCACATAAAACATGAGAATTTAAGAGACTGTAAATGCTTCACTGTAAGTGCTGAGAGTGATTTCACGGACCATCCATCAAACAGTATTATAATCGTCACCTCTCATACGTTTAACTCAGTCATATTCTTCACTTCTGAGAGAGAAATCGTGGAAACTGCAACTTTGCCAGTCCTTCATGGAAAAGGAGGGAGAAAATAGTACAAAAGGATCATCAAGATTGTTATTTAATTCTAAGGTTTTAAAATTTTTAATGAAAATTAGTATAAATTATAATGGGTTCAGTGGATTACAGCAGCAACAAATCAAAAAGCAGTCACTTGATCAGAAATTTGGCATTCATCAGTGTCAATCTAGGCGAATAGTCAACATCTTGGCAAGCTAGTTCCTTTTTAAATGTAAACTTATTTTGTTGTTGGTTCTTGGTTATCCTTACTGTAAACATTGTGATTGAGATAAGTCTTACAAATATACCTATAAATAAATGTGTACATATTCCAAATGCATACTTTTTCTTGAACTTTATAATTTATTTGTCCCATTTTAAAAATCAGCATGCTTTAGTTGGCTTCAGGGGAAGGCCACCTCAGAATATAAAGGGACCACTGTCAACTCTTCCTAGAACTTTGGTCAAGTAGATTAATAGAGGTTACATTGGTCTCCCATTCTGAGTCATTTATCATACTTTTTCCAGTTGGCCTTAAAATATTGAATCTACTGAGTATATAGGGAAAATGTCCATACTATTTGATGGGTTTATTTGAAGAATGTTGCCACCGATAATTGAAAATTGACATCCATGTAATTTATACTGACCAGCATTTTAAAATCATTTTATTTGTAGTTTAAGGTTATGCCATTATTTTCAACAAAGTGAAATATTAGAAAATAAGAAAAACAAATACAACATTACTTGTTTCTAAATTCACTTGTAAATTACATAGTTGTATTATTCAGAATGTTACTTGCATTGTATATTCTCTGAACATTGGTTTTAAAAGTAGGAGTTGGGGTAGGATTAAAGCAGGCCAGGACAGATGGGATCTTCTTACACACTGAAGTATATGTTTCTTTTCCTGAAGGGAACTCCTCACCCTGAAGTCCACAGTACCTGTCTTAGACGAAGGACTGGTCTCTGTTGAAGCCTGTACCTCTGCAGTTACAGCAGGTAGCAATAAATGTATGTATTGTTTTTTACTTCAGAATCATTTCACTTCAGTGTTTTGTCTAAAGAGTGTTCTATTCTTAGGGCAAAAGAATCTGGATCACAGTCCAGACTGTTATATGTTACGCCTCTCCAGTTGTTTCCCTAGCTAAAAATAGAATTCTGAGGAAGCGTGTCAGCTATCAGAGCAGTTGGTTGCTTATAAAACACTCTGTAGTTCTAACAGTAGAAGTCTTAGAATGGTTTTTGTGGACATATTTAAAGAGGAAAAAAGTAAATTACCAGTCCCCACCCAAGACTGTATACCCGTTTTTTGACCTTCTGGGTTTCAGGTATCTACACAGGGTTACTTCCATATATATTCTGTGTTTGTGATAACTTACAGCCAAGATTGGCTTATTGTTATTAGAAAATAATCACAAACATCTGAATTTGCTCCAGGGAAGATAAACAGATATGTGGACTTCATTTGACTTTTTTTTCCCCAGTGAATTTTCTTTCTTCTTCCTTCCTTTTTTTTTTTTTGAGTGTCTCCTCTCAGTTAGACACTGGCTATTCAGAGATGAGTTTATTTTGCTATTTCATTTCTGCAGTGAATATTCTGTGTATACATTGTTGCGTGTTCTGTGTCAGTATTTCTTTCACATAGATTCCCAAACATGGCCTTGCTAGGTAAACAGGTGTACACAGGTTTTTAATGTTTTATTGTTTATATTTTATCTTTTTGAAAAGCAAATGCGTATTGTCTAAACTGAGTGAGTGGGTACTGATGAAGGAGGAGTACTGTATAGACCCTCGTAGGCTTTTCCTCTTTGTAAAGTCTTTCCTTTTGACACTCTTGTCAGTTGTTCAAGGAAATATTAAGTGCAGTGCAGCCTTTCCTCTTCTGTTTGCTTCCCCAGTTGTGTATATATCTTTTTTTTTATTAGTTTAAAACATGGACGATTAGCTCTCATTTTTTTTTCAGCCATGCCCGAAGTCCCTGGTGATAGTGGAAGATCTGGGCCTGTTACCTCTGAAAGCCCTGTGGTCTCTGAACATAGGCTTGACCAGGAAGTAGAATTGAACTTAAAAGAAGATCATGAAATAGAAGTTGATGTACTAAAAGCAAGTGTTGACTTACCAGAAGAAAAGGCTCCAATTTCTGATGATCCTCCTGATACTCAAGAAATTCATGTAAAAAAAATAATTTTTTATTTCCTTGTCAGTCTCTCAGTGTTGGTTTAGTTAGGTTTCAGACCATAGCTCTAATGTAATGTATTCATGCATTTCACTACTATGTAGAAATCCCTTTATAAAAATCTGTGTTTGAAAAGGTATATAAAATACGTTGTGGAATTATAGAGATCATCCTTTAAGAAATTGGTTTCATGAAAACCAAAAGACTGTGTTAAAGAAGTCACAGTTTTAATAATTTTCACTCAGTATCCAGTTCAAATGAAAGGTCTTTTGGCCATAAGAAAACAGATATTAGCTACTCTTGAAACATGCATGACATCACAACTATCCAGAGCATATATCTGAAAATAGTTGAGTACAGTTAAATAGAATTCCCTACCATCTCCCCTCCCTTCATACTTTTGGGAAAATGATATTCTGCTCCCTGGGGTTTAAATTCTTATATACTCCAGAAAGGTGGGATTTTTTTTGCTATTTAATATGACTTACGTGTCCTAAAAATCCCACCAAATCTATTTTATTATCAACAAGTAAGTTTTGCATGATAAGTGAATTTAAGGTGAAGAAAAATAATCTCTTCTAGTTATTTATGATTGTATAGTAGTTGGGAAGTTTAACTCATAAAAATGTCTTGGTTATCCATATTCAATTTCATGAGTATTCTCACTGTGAATTAGATGGATAAAGTCCCTTTTCCTTCATCCAGGAAGCTAATAAAATTTGTGGGCATAGTGTAAATGGGAATCCTCATTTCTGGGTATTTCCAGTCTTTCAGTGAATGTGTGGGTAGTGGGAAAATGTCATTGTTTAGGTGGGTGGTAATGTTCTACCTTCTTGGTCAGGAGATCTCTCTGTTACTTTCTGCCTCCTCCTTTTTCTCCCCTTCCCTTACCAAAAGGTAAATGCAAGGACCATTCCTTCTTCCACCAAACCCTTGCAAGAGAGGTACTGAACTTGAAAGCCTTAGGAATTTCATGGTTTATGCAGCCCCAGCAAAGGGAAGAGGATTGAGTCTAGCCCAAGGGAGCTTATGTAGGTGAACTCTTCTTCAACCTTACGGGGATCATGCTATTTAGGAAAAGTGTGGTTAGTTAGGTAATTTGGGGATTATCATTAGAACATAGTGTGGGGGTTGTTTCTTTTTCTCCGGTTCATTTTTTTTTCCTTGGGTGAGAATAGAATAAATCCTTAATTATTGCAACTGTTAGCATCATAATAATTTTTAACATTTTTGTTAAGACTGTCTTTTTTAGCCAGGGAAATGTAGACTTCTACTTTAATTCCATTCAGAGTTTCAATCTTTTTCTATCTAGTTATTTTGACTGAGAAAGTCTGATTGTTTAAATGGCTATTTTAATAAAGTAAACCCATAAGTATATGCCATTTTGATGTAGTTTATGTTTAACAATTCATACACCAAGGGTGAGATGGTCTTTAAAAAAATTTATACTTTAGGTTAAAATATATACATTAATAGTCTCTTATTTTTCATTCATTTTAGGTAATTGAACATGAAAAGCTTGAAGGTCAAGATTCAGGACAAGAGGCTAGGAATCTTTCATTTAATGAGTTGTATCCCTCAGGAACTCTTAAGCTTCAATACAATTTTGATACCATTGAGCAACAGTTTTGTGACTTACCTGATAATAAAGATTCTGCTGAGTGTGACATTGCTGAGGTGGATGGAGAACATTTTGTGGCACAGAGCAACTTTACCTTGATTTTGGAAGGTGAAGAAGGAGAAGTAGAGACAGATGATTCTGCAGCATCTGATGTGTTAGCTAAAGCAGCTAATGCAGCCACTGAGGAAAAACATGTATGCAGTGAGGAAAGTGAGAATCACAGGCATGTTGCAGATTTGCCATCTGTCATAACGAGTGATCAGGAGTCCCAGAGGGTAGAGACATTACCATATGTGCCTGAACCAATTAAAGTAGCAATTGCAGAAAATTTATTAGATGTAATTAAAGACACAAGAAGTAAAGAAATTACTTCAGATACAATGGAACAGTCCATTCAAGAAAACATACCTTTAATAAGCCAAAAGGTAAAGTGTTCCACCAAGTTGGCCAACTCTACAACTAAAACTGTTCAGGAAACAAGTACAGTGACTATAAATGTCGGCGAGGTTAATGACATGATTTCCTCCAGAACTCGCAAGAGAGGACGTGTCCAAAACCTGAATGTCAAATCAGCACAGCAGGAAGAGCCAGCAGCTGTTGCTACTCCTGAGATGCTGGGGCTTTCAGTTACAAAGAAAACTAGGAAAACAAAAGAAATTGCAGGGGCTCTGGAAAGTGCCTGTTCTGATGACAAGGGAGAATCTCATAACCAGCAAATACCTCAAAATTCTATTACTCCTAGGAGAGGAAGGAGAAAAAAAGATGTTAATCAAGACACATTAGAAAATGCTAATTCTGTAGAACAAGAATTAAAAGTTACTCCAGGTAGGGGATTAAGAAGGTTAAAATCATCTCAGCTGTTGGAAGCAGCAACTGAAGAAAGTTCTTTTAGAAAAGAAGTTAAGCTTTCATCTGCTACAAAAAGGACTCCTAGAAGAACTAAATCTGTAGAAAATCGGGAAAGTGTTGAAGTTATAAATGATCTGAAAGTCAGCAAAGTAGCAGGTCCTATCAGAAGTACCAGAAAATTGAGAAGTACTCATTTGGAAGCTTCTGAAAGTGTAGGATATAAACAAGAGGGGGAGTCCACTGAACAACAGCTGCCTATTCAACGTGGTAAAAGGGTTAAAAAGAAAGAAGTTAGTGCGTTGGATGTTACAGAAGATTCCAAACTTGATTCCTCCCAGTTGACTATTCAAGCAGATTTTGGTACGCCTGCTACACCTAGGAAACGTGGTAGACCAAGAAAAATCAGTCCATCTGAAGATGTAGAATCTAAGGCTGTTACAGAAGCAGGAAGTCTCAAAAAGAGAGAAGGTCTCAGCATCCAAAGGAGATCCACAAGAAACACCCCAGCTAAAAGTGAAAATACTGATGTCGGAAAACCAACTTTAGAAGAGTCAGTTTTCATGCCAAATGAGGAAGTTGCTGCGGTGATGAGCTCTAAGAAGAAGCTTACAAAAAGGACTGAAAACCAAAGCCAAAAACGTTCATTACGTTCAATACCAGAAAAGTGCGTAGATGAAGAAATGGCACACAAAGAGCCAGATGACCAAGAAGAAAAATTGCTTGCTACAGTTGCTTTGACTAAATCTTCCCGTAGCACACGGACTAGATCTACCAAGGCCATCTTGTTGCCGGACCTTTCTGAACCAAAAAATGAGTCTCTTTTATTTTCTCCTCCTATGTCAAAGATTCCAAGGAAAGAGAAAGGTACTTTTTTTTTTTTTTTTTTTTTAAGAATAATTTCTATCTCATTTAAAGTCTTCAGCTTAAACTTAAATCAGTTCAAACATGATTAGATTTTGTTAAGGCACTTTTGGATCATATCTCCTAAAAATGATTTATAGTTATAGGGAATTCCCTTCCCCAAAAAAACTTTTTTGATCTTTTAATAGTAAAATATTAATATCTTAATTTTAAAGTTTATTTTTAGATTCAAGAATTTTCTGCTTCATTGTGACTTTTTAAATCTTATAATTAACTTGACATAGGTTTAATTTTTTTTTAGAATAGGATCATTTCTTTTCATTCTGTCCTTATATCATAAGTGACTTGATTTTGGTTTTTCCCCAGATAGAACCTTCATTTTTGTCTCGTATTCCAGATGATGTCCAAAACTTCAAATTGTTTTGAAGGGAAGTAGCAGTAGAATTATCTTGATTATGATACAAAAATTATTTAAATCCATATTTCTTGTTGTCCATGAACTGGCAAGGCTACATGCCCAACCTCCCTCACTGATGATACGAGCTTTTAATTGTATTTGATAGGTATAGTTCATACCATCTCAACAGAAGTGAAGTCTCTCACTCTTTATGTATAGTGTGTCTGTTAGTCGCTCAGGCATGTCTTAGGCCTTGCCATCCCGTGGACTGTAGCCCGCCAGGCTCCTCTGTCCGTGGAATTCTCCAGGCAAGAATACTAGAGTGGGTTGCCATGCCCTCCTTCAGGGGATCTTCCCAATCCAGGGATTGAACCCCAGGTCTCCTGTCTTGCAGGCAGATTCTTTACTGTCTGAGCCACCAGGGAAGCCCATGTATAAAGCAGAGATAAAGTACATAAACAGATATACAGTATATTTGTGCTTTTAAGATTTCTTGTTGGGCAGAATTCAGTGAGGGAGACAGTTAAGAAAAAAGATCTAAAAAGGTGCTGATAAAGCAGATTAGGGACGTGTAAGTAAAGTGGGTGACTGTTGTTGTGCTGAACTCTTGCATGTATTTTTTAATGCATTGGTGAGCATCCTGTATAGTTGCCTCCTGACTTGAGGAAGGCCAAGAGAAAGATGAGTCATTTAAAAATCCACAAACTAAAATTTTCTGTCTTTAGCATTCGCTGTGCAAAACCTCTTTAAATATATTGTATTCGTGTAAGTTGTTATATTACATAAGAGCCTCGAAAAGGATGCTTTGCCATAGATTTGATCATTTGTTCTAAAAATGAATCTGTAGTTATTAGGAATTCCTTTTCCCCATCCCATCTGCCATTTTTGAGTACATTTTGATTTTTATTTTGGTTTATTCATGCTGTTAGGAAAGTGTGGTTATGCCTGTCTTTCCATGGAGGAAAGTGAAATGACCAAATATGTGAGATTTTAGCTAACTTTATTAAGCTACTATGTTAGATAAAAGTTAACATGAAAAAGAGCAATGAATGGTAGAAGAATGTCATTAACAACTCTTATACTTTTTTCATGACTATCATAGCCAAACACCTCAATAATTCTGATTTTTGTTATCTTTACATTCTTCATCCATATACATTTAACTGTAACTTTTTTCTATAATAAAAATAATAGATGCCTGCCACAGAAAATTAGAAATTAAAAATATTTAATTTAGCCATCTAGAGGACTAGTAACCACTGTTTACATCTGCTTGTATATCCTTCTAGCTGGATATATAGATTGTTTTTTTATAAAACCCAATGCACAATAGTATGTGTGTATGTATACATATTACTCCTCCCACCTCCTACTTATTTCATGAGCATTTTTCAGATACTGGAAAATATCCTCAAAACCCTGAGTGTTCATGGTTTTGTGTTTTGTTTTTTACATATTGATAATGTGTAAAAGTTCACGTGTGTAGCATTTCAACTCACTTATGTGCCACAGATAGCTCAAACATTCTCCTGGTAGGTGTTTGAATCATTTTCAGATTTTCTAGTATTAAAAATAAGCACCTTCTAAGATGAGTTAGAGGTAAGAAGTTTGGGACTTACATCTCTCATTTCTGCCTCTTAACTAGCTTTCTGAATCTTGTTTTCTCATCTTTATAGTGAAGGTAATAATGCCTACTCTGTAGGGTTCTTGTGTGTATTCACTACTTTAACAAAGCAATTGCTGCCAAGATTCGTTTGCTTTCTTACTTTGCCCTTAGATTATAGGTTCTACACTCTTAGAATTCCTTCTTGTCCCTTGTGCCTACTAACTTTTTTAGGGAGGGATAGGAGCTCCAGTGTTCTTTCCTGGAGGATCCCAGGGACAGGGGAGCCTGGTGGGCTACCATCTGTGGGGTCGCACAGAGTCGGACACAACTGAAGCGACTTAGCAGCAGCAGCAACAGGAGATACAGAGAAGAGTGGATACACAAATATTACATGATTAGAAAGCTGGAGGCCATCCTCTATTTAATTGTAACATGTCAAACACGTATCTTAGAATCACTAGCTAAAAGAATGTACAGTTTGACATTTCAGTAGATTTTCTGTAATTCCATTATTCAGCAGCAGATATTTAAGAAGGGTTTGCTTATATGCCTGAGTCTATAGTAAGGTATACATTTATCAGTTCATTTGATTCTCAGTATAACCCAGTGTAGTTTAGGTACCATTATTTTTTTTTTTCCACAGTGAAGAAAGTGAAGTTCAGTGAAACTGAGCACCCATGACACCCAGATAATGAGTAAATAGTGGTGTCTTGGAGCCTATTCCCGCTGGCTGATGAGAGCCAATTGCTAAATACTCAGGAATATTTTTTGAGCCAACCATGGAACATTTGTAGCACCGAAATAGGCAAATGCTGTAAGTCAGAGCTGTGTTTTTGTTGTTGTTGTTGTTGTTTTCTTTCCCAGAAAGCTGTTTACCAGTACATTACTATAGGACTGAATCTATAGGACTTTTGAACTTCCTAGCCCTTAAGTCTCGCCATCAGAACTTTTCCCCAGGAAGCTTACAGAAGTGGGCAAGAAATTGACATACAAAGAAATATAATCAACTCTTGTCTGGCTGTTAGAAGCATATGGAAGGAATGTGGAGCTAAACATTTTTGCATGTGATAATACATTTTTGTTCCTTTGGGTGCAGAGGGAAACTCAGTGAGGAATATGAGTTTGTCTTTGAAAAGCCAAAGAAGCTGTTGCTCCAGATAGCCTGGAAGGAGAAAAATAGAATGTATCATTTTTATAGAAAGAGTATAGGTTTGTTTGTCTGTTTTTTTACCTACAAAAGAGGAGAATTACTACCAATGCTATTTATGCTGGGAGCAGAGAGGACTTTTATTTCTGACCTCACTCCTCTTTTTTCTTTTATTAAGAATCACATGCTTTAAGAGCAGAATTTGGCATTTCATAGAACTCTTGATTGTCCCAGTAGATGAAATAATATTGAACTCTATAATTTGGAAATTTTCTTTCAGAGATTGGTAAATTACATTCTTTATATTCTTTAATAATATAACATGCAAGCATCTATAAAGCACTTACCATATACTAACATTATTCTAATCTTTAATCTTCACAGTAATATTAAAGCACTATTATGAATATTATAGAAACTGAGGCACAGAGAGGTTTAGGTGACTTGGTTTTGGTACCACAGCTTATAAATCCAGAAGCTAGGATTTAACTTCTGGCAGACTGGTTCAGCTGTACCCTGCCACTTCCATAATTGCATTGCTAATCACCATTAATATGGAGACAAGAATGTGATAAATATTTTTAATGACATATTTTCAACTAATTCTTAAACTGTTTCTGTTTTTCTGTGGAATATCTTCCTATCAATCTTTTTCTATATTATTACTTTGTCTGCTTGCTTTTTTCCTTTTATGCTGTGGACTTATGTTCCTCTTGCCTGGAACAACTGGCTCAGAATGAGCTGAAAGGAAAGAGTTTGAGTCTCTACTTTGTAAAGAAAATCACTTTTTAAAATAAAACCCTTGCAGCTGGAGAAGTAGGAATTAAGGAACGAAGTAGTTCAGGTTACACCATGGAAATATTTGCAGATTAGGTTCCTTACTATCATAATAAAGTGAATATCACAGCAAAACATATCACGCAGATTTTTTTGGTTTCCCAGTGCATATAAAAATCATGTTCACACAATACTACAGTCTTGTGTGGTAGTATTAAAATAGCTCATTGGAAAAATAATGCTGATCATCATCTGAGTTTTAAGTGAGTCTCATCTTTTTGCAACAGTCAGAGATCACTGATTACCATAGCAAATATAGATAATAGTGGAAAAGTTTGAAATATTGCAAGAATTACCACAATATGCCAGACATACATGAAGTTAGCAAGTGCTGTTGGAAAAATGGCTCTGATAGTATACTTGCCACAAACTTTCTTCACCTTATTTCAAACCTTCAAATATGCTGTACCTCACCTCTTTTATTGTGCCTTGCTTTATTTCCCTTAATCGTGCTTCACAGGTGTTAACTTTTTTTGTAAGTTGAATTTATATGTGTGTGTGTGTATATATATATATATATAAAATGCACATATATATATATGGTGTTTTGTTTTTTGTTTCTGCCTTTCTTTAGCTAAAAAAATAGAGGCTCCTGCACAGCTGCAAGAATTAGTTTCAGACTTACCTTCTCAATTTGTCTCCTCACCTCCTGCTTTAAGGACCAGGCGGAAAAACCCATTGAATACATCCAAACATACAGATGGACTGGTAAGAAATGCATGATTTTATTTGTATGCATGCTTTTTATTTTTTAAGCAGTGCTTCCTAGGTGAACTTCTTTAAAAACAGCAGGTGTTTATACTTCAAGACCAAAATTATCTTTTGGGGATCCTAGCTTTAAGATAGATTGGTATATTACTCTTGGTGTATTATTGGCAGCTGAAGTTGAAATTGCCTAGGGGAAAGGTTTTAAAACTGTACTGTCCCATAAGAATTATTTGAATGTATTTATTTAAAATGCAGGTCCCCAGCCCCCTGGAGTGTCATCCACAGACTACACTTGGAGAGAGTGTGTCACAGTTGACTAGTTGCATGTAACTCTACATTTAAAATAGTTTATGGATTAAGTATGAGCATGAGACCTTTATATTTACCAATCTTAATTCATGAGCATTTCTTGAATTATCTGCTATGAGCCATTACTATGCAGTGACAAAGATGCAAAAATAATTCAGGCAGACTCCTTGTTTTTCAGGAGTTCAGTTTAATTGAGGAGGCAAAAATACAAATAATTATTTGACAGCATGATAATCATTTATACTCAGATAACGCTGCAGACAGAAGGTAAAGGAGACAGGCACTGCTAGAAGAGAGGACAGCAGATGCAAAAGCACAGAGGCCTGCAGTGCATGAGGATGGGGGTGGGGCTGTTTACAAGCCAGCAAATAACCATGTGCATGTTTTAAGTAATTTCATTGACAAATGAGTTCTAGGGAGGAAAAAATATTTGATGGTGGTCTAATCCGTATGCAGCAGTCAGAGCCTGGATTTGGACAGAGGCAATGGAACACTGCAGTGGACAATGGAAAGACTCCAGAATAAGACTGATAAGATTTGGAGATGAATTGAATGTGTGGGGTTGAGGGATAATGAGCTGTCCTAGATGACCAAGGTTTCTACCAAAAAAATACTTTCTACCAAAAAAATACACAGAGTCCATTTGATTATTTATTGAGGTTAAATTCATTTAGCACTGTCTGGCTATAGTCCTTGACTCAGGATAGAACTTTTCCAGTTTAAATTTTGAATATTTAATTAGCTAATGTTGATCTTTCAAAAATTTTAACCCATAGGAAGATGATGGTCAAACAACTGAAACTGTGGGAAAGCAACAAGTGAAAAGAATCAGGACTGCAAAAACAAAACAAGCAAGCAAGTAAGACTTTTTCTAGGATGTAATTTTTGTTTTCAGTTTTGTTTCATAAAATTATATTGGTGAAGACTCAACTTAAAAAAGAGAAATGAAGCTCATCAGAAAAAGGTCATTCTTTGGGGCATTTATATGCACTCAGTTCAGTTCAGTCGCTCAGTCGTGTCCAACTCTTTGCGACCCCATGAATCGCAGCATGCCAGGCCTCCCTGTCCATCACCAACTCCTGGAGTTCACCCAGACTCACATCCATTCAGTCAGTAATGCCATCCAGCCATCTCATCCTCTGTCGTCCCATTCTCCTCCTGCCCCCAGTCCTTCCCAGCATCAGAGTCTTTTTCCAATGAGTCAACTCTTTGCATGAGGTGGCCAAAGTATTGGAGTTTCAGCTTCAACATCAGTCCTTCCAATGACCAACACCCAGGACTGATCTCCTTCTGAAAGGACTGGTTGGATCTCCTTGCAGTCCAAGAGACTCTCAAGAGTCTTCTCCAACACCACAATATGTCAGTGCTAATGAGCACTTAAAATCTCACTAATGTAGCTGAGTGACCGAACTTTTTTATTAAAATATAGTTTATTTACAGCATGTTGTATTAGTTTTAGGTGTTCAGTTAGGTTCAGTTGCTCAGTCGTGTCCAACTCTTTGCAACCCCATGAATTGCAGCACCCCAGGCCTCCCTGTCCATCACCAACTCTCGGAGTTCACTCAAACTCACATCCATTGAGTCGGTGATGCCATCCAGCCATCCAGCCATCTCATCCTCCATTGTCCCCTTCTCCTCCCGCCCCCAATCCCTCCCAGCATCAGAGTCTTTTCCAGTGAGTCAGCTCTTCCCATGAGGTGGCCTACTGGAGTTTCAGCTTTAGCATCATTCCTTCCAAAGAAATCCCAGGGCTGATCTCCTTCAGAATGGACTGGTTGGATCTCCTTGCAGTCCAAGGGACTCTCAAGAGTCTTCTCCAACACCACAGTTCCAAAGCATCAATTCTTCGGCACTCAGCCTTCTTCACAGTCCAACTCTCACATCCATACATGACCACAGGAAAAACCATAGCCTTGACTAGATGGAACTTTGTTGGCAAAGTAATATCTCTGCTTCTGAATATGCTATCTAGGTTGGTCATAACTTTCCTTCCAAGGAGTAAGCGTCTTTTAATTTCATGGCTGCAATCACCATCTAGATTTCACTGCAGAAGGTGACTGTCTTACATAGCATGAAAGTCAGTTCAGTTACTTGGTCATGTCTGACTATTTGCAACTATGTGCTGGACTCCAGCACACCAGGCCTCCCTGTCCAGCATCAACTCCTGGAATTTACCCAAACTCATGTCCATTGAGTCGGTGATGCCATCCAGCCATCTCATCCTCTGTTTTCCCCTTCTCCTCCCGCCTTCAATCTTGCCCAACATCAGGGTCTTTTCAAATAAATCAGTTCTTTGCATCAGGTGGCCAAAGTATTGGAGCTTCAGTTCCAGCATCAGTCCTTCCAGTGAATATTCAGGACTGATCTCCTTTAGGATGGACTAGTTGGATCTCCTTGCAGTCCAAGGGACCCTCAAGAGTCTTCTCCAACACCACAGTTCAAAAGCATCAATTCTTCAGTGCTCAGCTTTCTTTATAGTCCAGCTCTCACATCCATACATGACTACTGGAAAAACCACAGTTTTGACTAGATAGACCTTTGTCAGTAAAGTAATGTCTCTGCTTTTTAATATGCGTTTTAACATAGCATGAAAACCCCTTCTTTAAAAAGGATGAGTGAAGGGCTTCCCTGGTGACTCAGATGGTAAAACATCCACCTGCAATGCGGGAGACCTGGGTTTGATTCCTGGGTTGGGAAGATCCCCTGGAGGAGGGCATGCAACCCACTCCAGTATCCTTGCCTGGAGAATCACCATGGACAGAGGAGCCTGGGGGGGCTACAGTCCGTGGGGTTACAAAGAGTTGGACACGACTGCGTGACTAAGCACAGTAGGGTGGGGATAGTTGAATACTCAACAAAGCTTTGTTTTTTCACAATGAATTTGGGGAGGGGACTGCAATGTTTCACCTTTTCTTTAGTGAAGAGGGATAAAACTATCAATATAAGTCATTAAAAACATAAAAGTCCTGTGATTATGTCATTATTAGCAATTAAAACTTCATCCATCACAAAATTACTCCCATTTTGGATATATTTTGCTTAGATATGGTTGAATTTCATAAAAGTACAAAGTAATTCATTTTATCTTACTTTAAAAACTGATTTAATGAGAGCTTTTGACTACAATTAATAACACTACATATAAATTGGCTTTGTGTATATGTGGAAAACTACTTCATATTTTGAAGTACATACATAGTTTCTAATTGCAGGTATTTGAGAATTCCCATTTCTCATATATTTTATGGGCCTGCTGGGCTCTCCTTATGGCCCTTCCTTGTAAACCAGTAGTATTTATTAATGCATATGAAATATTTAAACAAAAGTTCAAACAGTAATTATTTTGAGGATCCCAAACATAGATGATAATCTCTATCATGTGAATCTTTAAGTGCTTCAATTTAGTTTATTTGACTAAAGTTTTATTTTACTTCTCCTTTATAAAATGAAAGCACTAGAAAAAGGTAATACCTAAGATTTCTTCATATATTGGGAAGTGGACTACATTTTCTACTGTAACATGTTTGTTCTTACTTGAGTTATATCTTTATTTCAGAAACACAGAAAAAGAAAGTTGGTCACCTCCCCCAGTAGAAATTAAGCTGATTTCTCCCTTGGCAAGCCCAGTTGATGGAGTCAAGAGCAAACCAAGAAAGACTGCAGAAGTAACAGGAAAAACTGTTGGAAGGAGCAGGAAGAAGTTGTCTTCTTTTCCAAAGCAAGTTCTACGCAGAAAAATGCTGTAATTTTTTCAAGTTTTTTAATGTACACCTATTTGTAAAGTCATCAGAATTGTGTGGATTATTAAAAATCATTAATTTGGAAGAAAATAATTTATATAAATTATTGTAAATTTTTGTAAACAATGTCTTCAATAAGTAAAGTAACTCCATATGGAGTGTGATTCTTTTAGTCCAGGCAGTTTTTTCTATTTTATAATAAGACTTCATACATTTATATAATATGTAAATATGGCTTATTGGAATGTTAAATAAAGTATACTTTACAGTAGTCTGTGTCTGTTAGATTTTTGAGACGGGATTTCTGTTTTAATAATGATTTTATATGCTAGTAGATATTGGTTCCATTTTCTTTGTCTATAGTTAAAAGTATTAGACCAGTTTGAAGATGACTGAACTGTTTTTTTTTTAAGTTGCTGTTTTATAATTTATGCACTTTGCTTCTGTGATTAAGACTTCTAATCTTAAATTGAGGAAGGCTGTTACTATGTTGAAATTGAATTATGGGCATGTAATTTTGCCACTTTTTTTGTAGTTTAACATATTTTGTGTATTCTACCTCAAATTAGTAATTTTCCAAGTAATGCATTGATTAAATATAATGTTGGCATTTCTTGTTCAGCAAGTTTAAAGGCTATTATCTTTAAAGTCTCTTAATTATTCAGAGACTAATTATCCAGGTTAGACTGACCGGTTCACTGCTCACTAGCAACTTCTTAAAGGGGTTTGAGTAGTAAGAAAGGAAATGTGTTTTTTTAAAAACAAAAGCTGTTTTGTGGCTATTCAGTGCACTTTGTATGTGCCTAATATTAATAGAATGAAAAGTCTGAACAAATTTTATAAACATTCTCGCTGTGAAGGAGCTTGCTACTGAGTCACAGAAATCCCTTAACATTCATTCAGGTTTTAAAATGACAAATTCTCATAGGACCTCAGGCACAGAGTATTGAGGATGGGTAAAGGGTGTGAGTAGATGTGGAAAAAGTAAAAGAAAAACCACTGTTTTCTGCAATGTGACTGTGCAATTAAGTGGTGATACTTGATGTGGGCTATACAATTCATCAATAAATAAGTATTGTAAAATTATAACAGGTAATTGATAGTGTGTAATGAATGGACCATTAATAATTGATTGTCTAGAAACAGCCTGCTTTTGTTGGCTAAGCTTTCAGTGTTTCAGTGTGAAGCATAAGCGGTGTACCTTCTACATTATTTTTCTACCAAATAACAGTACGGATAATGGGAAAATGATGAAAATGCCTATGCCAAGTATTGAGAGTGTGAAAGTAGCAGTACGAGTGCGGCCTTTTAGTCAGGTTAGTGTTAAATGTTACATTGCCTTGTTGAAAGTTTGACTATGACTTTCATTTTATTAATTTTTTAAATAATAATTATCAAACTTGTATTGAAGCTGCTTGTCCTTTACCGAATATTAAATTTATTTAAATGAACTTGTTAAATGAGTAATTTAAAGATCTAAATTAAACATAATTCAGAAAACAATTTCATTCCTTTGCACAAGTAGCACAATAAAAAAAAAAATTGACAAGAAAAATGTTTTGTCAATAATTTTTTAAACCAATGCAGTTTGATGAATATAGACACGTGCTATGTGTTTTTACAACCCCCCCCCAAACAACAGATCATAAGCAGACAAATTTCCAGTTCTGAATGAACTCTTATGTATTTTATATGCTTTTATGTATAATTGTATTTGTATAACTTTTTACGAAAATACCAGTCATTAAACTGTTGCTACAACATTTAGGATAAAATATGAGTTATACTTATTCTGGGACCTTTAGCAATTGTCTGTCTTTGATTATCAACGGAGTAGTTGAATTTTAAGATAATTGTGAACAGTTGATCCATTCAGCGGACTTTTGCTTATTTGTTGAGGATCAAACACTGAACTAGAAACCGAGGATACAAAGGAAAGTCGTCGTTCTCAACAGCGTATAGTCTTATGTATGTTAATGGTTTATAGCAATATGTACCATGGTAGGGTGAATCATCTTGGCACCCAGAGAAAGATTGGGTACAGTTCATTCTGCTTGCACAGAACTTGAAGACTTCCTGGAGCTAGAAGAATTTGAAATGGCCATAAAGGAGATAAATAAGATTTGGATAAGAGTATGCTGAAACAACATACAAAGGCTTATTTGATAATAATTAATTCTGAATGGGATACAATGTAGTGATGACCTCATATTACATCTACTTTCCCCCTTGTATAATTTGCTGCTTTTACTCTCGTCCATTAATACAAAATATTGCTTTGCACATATTCAGTTGATACCAATTCTGTCCTGTCCCTTAACATTCCTCTATATTGCAGAAAATACTTCAGGAATCAGGCAGACATATGATTAGATACCTTTATAACTAGACACAAGTGTGGTTATGTCTCACTTTAGTGTAGCCCCTAATTAAGGTTTCTAAAATGGCATAGTTTCTCAGGTAACAGATTCAAAACGTCATAGAGTTAACGTGTGATTAAATTAAATGACCACATTGAAGGACAGTTAACTAGGATATAGAAATGGGCAATAAAACAATTACATAGTTAGGTCCCCTTTGATTCATATCTACCACCAAAGTTGATGATCTTAGACTGGAATAGTAGGAAGAAAGAAAATGAATTCAGGAAATGGTTTGGGGGTAGTTCTGGATCACATCCGGACAACTATTAAACCGCCTTGGTGACCTAGACCCTGCCTAGTTTTCTAACTTCATATCCAGTGTTGCTTTCACTGTGGGATCAGAGATCCAGCCTTATGAGACTTCCTTTGTTGTAAGACAATGGCTGTCTTTGGGGGTCCGGGGACACACTGGGTCTTTGTTGCGCTGCGTGGGTTCTTCGTTTCTGTGCTTTTTGTTGCAGTGTGGGCTTTCTCTAATTGCAGCAAGTTGGGGCTACTCTCGGTGCAGCGTGTGGACTTCCCGTTGCAGTGGCTTCTTGTCGCGGAGCATGGCTCTGGAGCTGCGGGCTTCAGTAGTTGCAACTTAGCCCGCTTTAGAGCACTGTCTCAGTGGTTTTAGCACACAAGCTTAGTTGCTGGCAGAATGTGAGATCTTCCAGGATGGGTCAAGGATGAAACCCATGTCCCCCTGGGTGGATTCTTAACCACTGGACTACCAAGGAGGTCCCGGCTGTCAGGAGCCTTTGAAGTCAGATGAACATGAGTTCAAAACCTGACTATCCCTTACCTACTGTGTGGCTTTGAGCAAGGTTTTAAGCTCTGAGCCTTGATTTCCTTAAGTCTAAATAGAGACGTTGATACCTCGCAGGATTGCCGTTAGAAACACTAGTTGAAGTAATCTGTAAATTGCTGAGCACAATGTTTGACACGTAAGTACTTTTAATATTAGCTGCTATAATTATTTTCACCATCATGTTAGTCACTCAGTATCTGACTCCTTGCAACCCCATAGACTATAGCCTACCAGACTCCTCTCTCTGTCCATGGGATTCTCCAGGGAAGAATACAGGAGTGGGTTACCATTCCTTTCTCCAGGGTATCTTTCCAACCAGATTGAACACGGGTCTTCCACATCGCAGGCAGGTTCTTTACCATCTAAGCCACCTTTTAAATGGCTTTATTGAGATAATTTACATAGTACACATTTAGCTCACTTATGGTGTATGATTCAGTGACTTTTAATGTATTCACAGAGGCAACCATCACCACGATCAGATTTATAACGTTTTTAATCACCTCATTTCCCCAGTCCTAAACAAGCATTAAACTAATCTCTGTTTCTGCATAGTTCCCTGTTGTGTACAATTCATATCAATAGAATTATATAGTCTTTTATGTTGTGTCATCTATGTTGTATCAAAAGTTCATTTCTTTATGGCTGGATAATAATCCATTGTATGGATATACCACATGGTATTCATCCATTCCTCAGTGAATGTCAGGGTGGTTTCCACCTGTTCGCTGTTAGCTATTATGAATCATGCTGCTATAAATATTTGTTTACAGATTTTTGTGTGGACACAAGTTTTCATTTCTTTTGGTTATATACCTAGGCATGGAATTGCTGAGTCATTCGGTAACTCTGTGTTATCTTTCAAGAAATTGTCAAGACTTTTCCAAGCAGCTGCACCTACTTGGAAATTTTTATATTCCTACTAGCATTGTATGAGGGTTCCAGTTTCTCCAAGCCAGGCCAACATTTAGCTTACTTCATTATAGCCATTCTAGTTGGTGTGAAGTGGTAGATCATGCTTTTTGATTTGCATTTTCCTGATAACTAATGATGTCATGGATCTTTTCATGTACGATTGCCCATTAGTGTGTCTTCCTTGGGGAAATGTCCATTCTGATCCTTTGTTCATTTTTAAATTGGACTATTTATCTTTTTACATTGAGCTGTTCTTTACATATTCTAGTTACAATTTCTTATTAGATATACAACTTGCAAATTTTCCCCCATTCAAAGGGTTACCTTTTTATCCTTTGAAGCACAAACATTTTTAATTTCGATGAAGTCCATTTTTTAAAATTGTGCTTTTGGTGTTTTATCTCTCTTTGCCCACTCCAATGTCATGAAGATTTATATTTTCTGTTTTAGTTTTAGCTCTTACATTTAGGTCTTTGGTCCTTTTTGAGTTGCTTTTTATATATCGTGAAGTAATGATCCAAGTTCATTCTTCCATGTGTGACCATCAAGTTTTCCCAGTGCCATTCCTTGTAAAGGCCATTCTTCATTTTGGCAGCCTTGTTGAAAATCAGTTGATCATAGACGTTTGGATTTGTGTCTGGACTCTCCACTTTATTACATTAATCTGTATGTCTGTATGCCAGTGCCACCCTCGCTTGATCACTGTCGGTTGTACTAAATTGTGAGATTGGTGTGAATCCTACTTTTTTCGTTTTGAAGATTGAAGATTTTGGCTGTTCTGGATGCCTGTCAGGTCCATATGAATTTTACAATCAGCTTGTTAATTTCTACAAAGAAAGTGGACTTTTGATAGAGTTGAATTGAATGTACATCTGGGGATTTTTCTCCTAATAATAATAGGCTTCCCTGGTGGCTCAGATGGTAAAGAATCTGCCTGCAATGATGCCAATTCCTTCGATCTATGAAATGGGGTGTTTTTCTAAATTTTAGATCTTAGTTTTTTCCAATAATGTTTTGAGGTATTCAGGGTATGTTTTGTACTTCTTTTGTTAACCTTATTCTTAAGTATTTTATTCTTTGTGGTAGTACTAGAAATGAAATTTTCCTAATTTCATTTTCAAATTGTTTAAAGTGTATAAAAAGTCTATTATTGTATATTGATTTTACATCCTGCAACCTCACTGAACTCATTTACTAGTTGTAATAGTTTCTAGTGGATTCCTCAGGATTTTTTAAGATCATATCTGCAAATAGCTATCATTTTACTTCTTCCTTTCCTATCTGGATGCTTTTGTTTCCTGTTCTTGCTTAATTTCCCTGGCTAGACCCTCCCATGCAATGTTGAATAGAAACGTCACGAGTAGAAATCCTTGTCTTCTTCCTGATCTTAGAGAGTAATAGTCAGCCTTGGCTGTTCAGTAGGATAGTAGTCTTGAGTTTTTCATAGATGCCCCTTACGAGATTGAGGAAGCCCCATTCTGTGGCTGATGTGTTTTGAGTGTGTTTATCATGAAAGGGTGTTGAATTTTGTCATATTCATTTTCTACATGTTGAGATGATATGTGATTTTTTTATTCTATTGATACATATTACATTGATCATTATTTTAAAGTGAACCCAAGATTTGTTTTAATCAGATATAATAAGGTGACAGATTCAGTGATCACTGCCTTATAATTTTCAAGAGAACGGAGCATTCTATGTAGCCATACAGGGAAGTATCAAAGTTGGTCAGAAGGCTGGAGGAAAGGATGCCTGGCCCACACCCTTATTGTGGTTTCCACAGGAAGGGATGGGCAACACACAGTAGGCAAGTTTGAGCAATTTTTGGATTGGATAGTTAGTATAGTTTCCTTGGACTCTAGACTTCAGTTGGCCAGGTGCAGCCTAGTTGTCAGGTACCTGATTCTGGGGTAATGTGAGTTGGGAGAAACACTGGCTTGGGGTGTGAATTAGATAAAGGGATTAGATAAAGGCTTGGGATGTGGCCTTCAGATTGGTTGATATGCACGAAAGGTTAAGTTGTTTGCTATTTCTGAATTCATGGATGTCAAAGGTCATAAAATTGAAACAATAGAAACGTTTTCAGATGTTAAACCCAAGCTTGCATCCCTAGGATAAATCTCATTAGGTTATGATATATAATTCTGTTTACATGTTGCAGGATTCACGGTAGTAATGATTTGTTGAGGATTCTTGCAGCATCTTATCAGAGATACTGGTTTGTAGCTTTATTTTCTTGAGATATCTTTGTCTCTATTTAGTATCAGGGTAATACTGGCTTCATAAGAATAAGTTAGGGAGTATTCCCTTTTCTATGTTTTGGAAGAGTTTATGAAGGATTGGTATTAATTCTGTAAATCTTTGATAGAATCAAGCAGTCTAGCCATTTGTTCATGAGTAGTTTTGTTTTTACTACAGTCTCTTCATTTGTTACGGGTCTATTCAAATTGTCTATTCTTGAGTATTTCGTACTTGGTGTCTAAGAATTTGTCCATTTCATCTAAATTATCTAATGTAATAAATTGTTTATATTATTCCTTTATAATCTTTCCTTTATTTCTTTAATCTGGTTTCCTTCAGTGCTGTGAATATATTTATGGTTTTTACTTTTCTGGTAACTCCTGCATCTGATCACTCTCAGTTTCTGTTGCCAGCTTCCCTTCCAGTGTATGGATCTTACTTGCCTATTTCTTTGCAGTCATAGTTTTTTATTGGACAGACTGGACATTTTAGATAATGCATTGTAGCAAATCTGAGTGCTGCTCTTCCCACTCTTTAGCTTGTTATTGTTATTTGCTTGTTTATTTGTTGTTTTGCCGAAAGATTTGTGTTCTGCTGAAGGACTTTCAGGTTCAGAGGATTCACTGGCAAAATAACCACTTTGTCTTTAAGTAGGCAAGAATTAAGGAAGTTTCTTATATTAATAGTAAGTTACAGAGAAGCTGGCTGTGTAGGGTCTTCAAAGGCAAATAGAAATTGACTTTCTTCCGCCAAAGGCACTGAATAGACTTTCATGACAGTCCTCACTTATTTGGACAGAGTTTGTCACGCGACCTACAAAACTTTAATAGCTCTGAAGCAGTGGTGTTAAAATATGTAGATGATATTTTGCTCTGTGCTGAGACAAAGGAAGCTTGTTCACGAGCCTCAGAAGATTTCTTAAACTTTCTGGCAGACTGTGGTTACAAGGCATCGAGAGAAAAGGCTCAGCTTTGTCAACAATCGGTTAGATATCTGGGCCTAATCATATCAGAAGGGACTAGGGCCATAGGCCCTGAGAGAATTAAACCGATACTAAATCACCCCCTACCTATGACTTTAAGACAATTGAGAAGATTTTTGGGAATCACAGGTTACTGTCGCATTTGGATTCCAGGTTACGGGGAACTTGCCCGGCCTTTATATAAACTTATAGCTGAAACTCAGCAGGCCCAAACCGACAAACTGGTTTGGTCTCCAGAAACTCAAAAGGCTTTTAAGGTTCTTCAGACTGCTGTCCTGCAAGCTCCAGCTCTGAGCTTGCCCACAGGGTCAGAATTGAATTTGTTTGTCACTGAAAGAAAAGGTGTGGCATTGGGAGTTTTGACACAACCCCGAGGGCCTCACCAGCAACCTATTGCTTATCTAAGCAGAGAATTAGATGTAGTTTCACGTGGGTGGCCCCACTGCCTAAGAGTAATTGGAGCAGCGGTTTTATTAGCACCTGAAGCTTTAAAAGTAATTAATGGACGAAACCTTACTGTACTGACTTCTCATGATGTGAGTGGAATCTTAAATTCTAAGGTTAATATTTGGATGACAGACAGTAGGCTTCTTAAGTATCAGTTATGGTTGTTAGAAAGACCAGTAACTAAGCTTAAAGTTTGTGGACATTTAAATCTGCCACTTTCCTTCCTGAGAAGGAAAATGAAACACCTGATCACGATTGTTCTCAATTCCTAACTTTAAACTATGCAGCTCGGGAGGATCTAAAGGATGCCCCATTAGACAATCCTGACATGGAAATATTTACAGATGGCAGTTCTTTTGTTTGGGATGGAAAGCGTAAAGCAGGTTATACCGTGGTGACTGCTGAACAGGTTTTGGAAGCAAAATCTCTCCCCCAGGGAACCAGTGCTCAGTTAGCGGAGCTTGTGGCCCTGACCCGAGCTCTAGAGTTAAGCAAAGGGCAGTGGTTGGGCCTGATAATCTACGTGAGTCTACTTCTGCTGACTCCAAAAATCTTGAGTCTGCCATTTGATCCTCAAGACAATGCCTTCCTGTCCTGGGCTCACTCCTATGCTACATTTCACAATCGGTCTAACTGCTGGGTCTGCAGAGCGCTCCCCTCTTCATCAGTGGAAGGCTTCCCGTGGTGGACATCCCCACTTCAAGGAAAAGACTTTCTCCAAGTCTGTGAATACCTTCGACAACAATCACATGCGATGCCTCTTCTTCCTCTGATGACATTTACCAACCCTAAAATAGACTGGTGCAACACTTTGTACTTTAACTACTTTAACTATGGACATAATGTGACTTAATTTTGATTCTGGTTGTTTTGTTCTTGCTGTTTGCTCCCTGCATCTGTAATTGTATAACTGGATTTGTTTCTAGCCGCATGAAAGCTTTTAAGTTACAAATGGTTGCTCAAACTCCTGTTACTGCTGTAGCTTCCTCCAGCTACTATTTGGGGCCCCTGAATCAGATATCCTCACTATGAGGATTAGGAGAATATGTTGCCTCACCAATTTAGGGACAACGCCCCTTGTCAGCTCGGAAGCAGTTATAGAACGAGAACGACGCCCCTTTTCCCTAGGCAACATAATTCTAAAAGAAACGGGGGGAATGAGAGAGTCAGTTCCTAGGCAGGTTGATAAAGAGTCTAGGGGTCCCCAAGGAGAGAGGGGTCTGGAATTCTCAAGGAGGAAGAAAGGACAAACTTTTTTTTCTTTCTCTACATTCCTTAGGATTATATAACAATAATGTATCCTGCCTAAGGACAGTCTTTGGATTAAACCTTCTGTTATCTTAAAATGTAAATTATGGGAGTAGACTTGGTCTTTACAAGGATGTATCTTGCCTGAGGACAGTGTTATCTTAAAATGTAAATTATGGGAGTAGGTCTGATGAGGTCTTTACAACCTCCAGACATTGTTTGGATTATATAACTTCGTTGTTAACACTAGCAAGCGGTATGCTTTCTACCCCCTTCTGATGCCTATGTCAGAAGCTTTCTCTATCTCCTTTATACTTTAATAAAACTTTATTACACAAAAGCAAAAAAAAAAAAATAGTAAGTTACAATATGAGGACAAGCAATATAGCAAGAGAGAAATATATGTACATCACCAGATTGGGGAAACACTACATCCAGATTCAAGCCACAGCCCCAGTTGGAAGATCCACAAGCAGTATAGCAGGAAATACATATCCATATACATCACCAAATTGGGGGAACACCTACATCCAGAGTTAAGGAACACTGGGAAGTCCCTGGAACAGCAATCTGGAGTCCCCAATTTGAAGGTACATTCCATGGGTGAGACTTGAGAGTGCCATCCAAAGGAGTCCTGCTTTTATCACCAAGCCGCAGGCTGGCTGGTAGTCATCAGCTTACATGCAAAGATGCAGCTTTGGCTATTGTGTTAAATGTTTGTATTTCTAGTCGTCAGTCTCAGAATGTTCACTGATCCCTGGGAACTGGCCAGATTCCCCAGGCCCAGGAAGTTTTGTGACTCTTTCCCGTCCATGTTATTTATTCCCTTAACTGTTGGTTCTCAAGACCTACTTTCAGCGTTCCTGCCAGTCAGCAGTTTGGCATGTAATTCCTTTCAGGGTCTCTGATCAGTCAAAGACCTATTGCTGCTTCTGAAGCCTGGACAAGACTACTTGTATGAACTTCCCCAACATTTGTTTAGTGATTGGCTGGATTATTTTAGTGAAGTCTTATCTCCTAGCTGGTCACTGTGGGATGGTAATAGTTTTTGTAGGGCCCCCCTTCTCTCTTGACCACACCAAAGTGTGAAGTCCACTGACTGCCGACTGATTACTCTATTTTCAACAATGACCAGGGGCATAAATTGCTCTACGAACTATTTCAATCAAATTCTGGTTCCTTTTAAAGGATTAGTTTCTGAGATCAGTGATTGATATTTTTTCTGAGTCCAGGTGGGTTCCTCCCCAGCAAACCAGACCAAAAAAAGTGAGTCAGTTGTGTCCAACTCTTTGCGACCCCATGTAGCTCGCCAGGCTCCTCTGTCCATGGAATTTCCCTAGGCAAGAATACTGGAGTGGGTTGCCATTTCCTTCTCCAGGGTATCTTTATACCCAGGGATTGAACCGGGGTCTCCTGCATTGCAGGCCAATTCTCTACCATCTGAGCCACCAGGAAAGCCAAACCAGAGAACCTGTACTTTAACCTGTTACCTTGAATCTCCGAGTTGCCCTTCATCACAGCCACCTCTGTTCTAAAGAGCGCTCTTGGTGTTGGACGTCTCTAAGGGGGCAAATGAAGTCAGTTCCTCTGGGAAGAGGTTAAGTGCCCAGGCAAGATCTCTAAACCAGGGCTCTGGATTTGTGGGTGGGGACACAAGGAAGCTACTCTCTATGATGGCCCTGCTCTAGAAGCCCAGTTTTTGGTTAGTGTAGAACAGCAACCTGCAGTCATCTCAGCTTGTCTCTCCTGGCAAAGAACCACCACCTCGGGAGCCAGGGCAAGTGTCATCCGCACCCCAGTATTCTCAGCACGCTGCAATCAGGGCAGAGTCTCTGTTCCATGTGTGGAAACCGGGTAAAAGAAGGAGCGCCCACCTCTCACCCATACTTTCCCACATGAAGCCTCAGTCACAGGTGGAAGGGGGCAGGGTGAGAAATGCTGACATTATCCTCTCAGGAAGAAATCCCTCCTCCTGGGACCCAGGGAGAAAGGGAGCCCTGTGCTCTCAGCTCCAGCAGTCTGGAGTTGTCTCTCCTTGGCTGAGCTGACAGTGGCCAGAGAAGGAATAGTCTTGCTTAAACACCATGGACTCTCCTTTCTTACCAAATTTTGATAGATTTCTTGAATAGATCTTTCTTCATTGGCTGTTGCTTTTAGAACAAGTTCCATTTCCTTTTGTTTTTTTTTTTCATTTTCATTTTTTTGTTGAATACTTTTCACCAGTTTTGTTGGAGAGTGGGACATGTTGCCATGTTGGGAATGGATCTCTGATGCTGTAGTTTATGCTGTTAGCGTAGCCGAGTGTTAGATATGCGATTCTCAGAAAGTTAATATGACTGGAGAAAAGCCTTCCAAAAATTCTGAGGACCCATAACACCAACTGTTGTCATAACAGCTGCTAAGAATAATCAGAGAACAAAATGAATGAATGGTAAGTTACTAGCTTAATTTCTTACTAGATATAAAGATCTGCAAAAAAATTGGATGACAGGAAAACTAATGATTGACTTGAATTTGTGATTTGACTATAGAGAGAGAAGAATTCTGGGAGCAAATGTGTGATTTCCATGCATTCCAGGACCACCACCATTATACAAGACCCTAAGAATCCAGGACATACGAAGACATTTACTTTTGACCTGGCATATTGGTCTCACAGTGGATTTCAAAAGGATAAAGATGGTGTGTTTATTTCAGCTGATCCTGGCAGTAAATTTGCAGGCCAGGTAAATTACTTTAAAATAGCATCAATGGAAGTTTCGTTTTTTTTTTTTTTAAGTGTTAACAATATATTAGTACATTGATTTTTTTAATGAGGTCCAAAAGCATAACTGTTGCCTAAATAATTCTTTAGACACTTAAGTCTGTTATTTTTTTGATGTATTTACATGTTTTGAAAAAGGAATATTGGTCAAGTCAGTTATATTTTCCTCTCGGGTGTAGGGAGACAGGCAAAAAAGTGCATTCAAATGTTACAGGTTCTATAAAAATACATGTGGGATACAATGGGGTACAAAGGAAAAGTGGTCATTTCAATGTGGATAGAGCTCATTAACCTGCATAAATCTATGTGTTTGTAATTTCCACTTTGAAAAAATTTCAACCATAATTTCTCCAAGTATTTTTGGCCTCCCCTTATTCCTTCTATGACTCCAGTTACATGTATGCTTGAGATTTTCCTACAAGTTACTGAGGCTCTGTTCATTTCCTCCCAACCTTTTCTCTCTGTTCTTCTTGTTTACTCATCTTTGAAAACTCAGCTCAAAGATTATAGCCTTTATTCAGTTCAGTTCAGTCACTCAGTCGTGTCTGACTCTTTGCGACCCCATGAATCTCAGCACGCCAGGCCTCCCTGTCCATCACCAATTCCCAGAGTCCACACAAACTCACGTCCATCGAGTTGGTGATGCCATCCAGCCATCTCATCCTCTGTCATCCCCTTCTCCAACTGCCCCCAACCCCTCCCAGCATCAGAGTCTTTTTCGAATGAGTCAACTCTTCCCATGAGGTGGCCAAAGTACTGGAGCTTCAGCTTTAGCATCATTCCTTCCAAAGAACACCCAGGGCTGATCTCCTTTAGAATGGACTGGATGGATCTCCTTGCAGTCCAAGGGACTCTCAAGAGTCTTCTCCAACACCACAGTTCAAAAGCATCAATTCTTCGGCACTCAGCTTTCTTCACAGTCCAATGCTTACATCCATACATGACCACTGGAAAAACCATAGCCTCGACTAGATGGACCTTTGTTGGCAAAGTGACGTCTCTGCTTTTGAATATGCTATCTAGCTTGGTCATAACTTTCCTTCCAAGGAGTAAGCATCTTTTAATTTCATGGCTGCAGTCACCATGCAGTGATTTTGGAGCCCCAAAAAATAAAGTCTGACACTATTTCCACTGTTTCCCCATCTATTTCCCATGAATTTTGATGGGACCAGATGCCATGATCTGTTTTCTGAATGTTGAGCTTTAAGCCAACTTTTTCACTCTCCTCTTTCACTTTCATCAAGAGGCTCTTTAGTTCCTCTTCACTTTCTGCCATAAGGGTGGTGTCATCTGCATATCTGAGGTTATTGATATTTCTCCGGGAAATCTTGATTCCAGCTTGTGCTTCTTCCAGACCAGCGTTTCTCATGATGTACTCTGCATATAAGTTAAATAAACAGGGTGACAATATACAGCCTTGACGTACTCCTTTTCCTGTTTGGAACCAGTCTGTTGTTCCATGTCCAGTTCTAACTATTGCTTCCTGACCTGCATATAGGTTTCTCAAGAGGCAGGTCAGGTGGTCTGGTATTCCTATCTCTTTCAGAATTTTCCACAGTTTATTGTGATCCACACAGTCAAAGGCCTTGGCATAGTCAATAAAGCAGAAATAGATGTTTTTCTGAAACTCTCTTGCTTTTTCCATGATCCAGCGGATGTTGGCAATTTGATCTCTGCTTCCTCTGCCTTTTCTAAAACCAGCTTGAAAAACAATGGTTGCTTAGAAATAAAATTTAAGAAAGATAAAAAAATAAATAAAACCAGCTTGAACATCTGGAAGTTCACGGTTCACGTATTGCTGAAGCCTGGCTTGGAGAATTTTGAGCATTACTTTACCAGCGTGTGAGATGAGTGCAATTGTTAAACCACCCCTAAAAATACTCTGTCAAATTTTTCTGACTTCACAAATTCACTGAAAGAATTTCATAGGTCTCCTCAGAATGCACTTTGGGAACCACTGTCCTAGAGCAATCAATAAAAAAACTATCAAAAAAAGTAATGAGTCAACTGTGGGAAAATGAAATTATGAAAGAAACTTGGAGCATGGCAGGAAAAGAATGGGAGGGAAAAACAAAGAGGAGATGAAAGAAGCAGAACACAAATAGCAAGATAGTAGATTTAATGCCAACCATTGGTTATTATATCAGGTGTAACTAAACATGCCAATTAGATAGTATAGATAATCAGATTTGATAGGTAAAGCTGGATCCAACTATGTCATCTTAAGTGCACGCATGCTCAGTTGCGTCCCACTCTTTGCAACCCCAAGGGCATGAGGCTTCAAGGCTCCTTTGTTCAAGGGATTCTCTAGGCAAGAATACTGGAGCAGGCTGCCAGTTCCTACTCTAGGGGAATCTTCCTGACCCAGGGATGCAACCTGAATCTCCTGTATCTCCTGCACTGGCGGGCAGGTTCTTTATCACCGAGCCACGTAGGAAGCCCATATCTGTCTACACAAACACAATTTAAATATAAATAAATAGATACTCGTGTTAACACTAAGAAGAGGAAAACTACAGATGCTATATTTACATCACACAAAGTAGACTTCAGAACAAGAAATATTTCATACATACCATCCTAAGTAGGTATGTACTTATTAACAGAACTTCAAAGTACACAAAGCAGAAGCTGATGGACACTGAAAGAGAAATATTCAAATCTACCATTGATTGGTGACTTCATCATTCCTCTCTGAGTAATAGAGCAAATAACCCGAAATCAATATTACAGATGACCAGAACAATATTATCAACCTACTTGACAACTATAGAACAATTTTGCTACCCTCCATTCACAGCACTACACAGTTTTTTTTCAAGTGAGCATGGAACTTTATGGTAAATTATATTCTGGATCATAAAACTAGTCCCAATAGATGTAAGATAACTGAAATCATACAAAGTATCTTCTCTGACCACAATGGAATTAAACTAGAAAGGAATGACTGAAAGTTATTAGGAAACTCCACTAATATTTAGAAAATGACAGTCTTCTAAATAATCCATAGGTCAGGGAATAAAGAATACAGGAAATTGGTAAATATTTTGAACTGAATGAAAATCAAAACATTTATCAAAATTTGTGGGATGTAGCTAAATCAAGGCTTAGAGCATTAAGTGATTATATTAGAGAACAATCTCAAATCAACAGTCTAGGTTCCTCCACCTAAGAATTTAGGAAAAGAAAAGTATAGAAAAAGCAAGAAAGGGATTAAAAAAGACTAATTTAAGACAGTAAAATAATAGATCTGATAGATAGAGTGCCTGATGAACTATGGACGGAGGTTCATGACATTGTACAGGAGACAGGGATGAAGACCATCCCCATGGAAAAGAAATGCAAAAAAGCAAAATGGCTGTCTGAGGAGGCCTTACAAATAGCTGTGAAAAAAAGAGAAGTGAAAAGCAAAGGAGAAAAGGAAAGATATAAGCATCTGAATGCAGAGTTCCAAAGAATAGCAAGAAGAGATAAGAAAGCCTTCCTCAGCGATCAATGCAAAGAAATAGAGGAAAACAACAGAATGGGAAAGACTAGAGATCTCTTCAAGAAAATTAGAGATACCAAGGGAACATTTCATGCAAAGATGGGCTCAATAAAGGACAGAAATGGTATGGACCTAACAGAAGCAGAAGATATTAAGAAGAGGTGGCAGGAATACACAGAAGAACTGTACAAAAAAGATCTTCATGACCCATATTACCATGATGGTGTGATCACTCACCTAGAGCCAGACATCCTGAAATGTGAAGTCAAGTGGGCCTTAGAAAGCATCACTAAGAACAAAGCTAGTGAAGGTGATGGAATTCCAGTGGAGCTATTTCAAATCCTGAAAGATGATGCTGTGAAAGTGCTACACTCAATATGCCAGCAAATTTGGAAAACTCAGCAGTGGCCACAGGACTGGAAAAGGTCAGTTTTCATTCCAATCCCAAAGAAAGGCAATGCCAAAGAATGCTCCAACTACCGCACAATTGCACTCATCTCACACGCTTGTAAAGTAATGCTCAAAATTCTCCAAGCCAGGCTTCAGCAATATGTGAACTGTGAACTTCCTGATGTTCAAGCTGGTTTTAGAAAAGGCAGAGGAACGAGAGATCAAATTGCCAACATCCACTGGATCATGGAAAAAGCAAGAGAGTTCCAGAAAAACATCTATTTCTGCTTTATTAACTATGCCAAAGCCTCTGACTGTGTGGATCACAATAAACTGTGGAAAATTCTGAAAGAGATGGGAATACCAGACCACCTGACCTGCCTCTTGAGAAACCTATATGCAGGTCAGGAAGCAACAGTTAGAACTTGACATGGAACAACAGACTGTCCCAAACAGGAAAAGGAGTACGTCAAGGCTGTATATTGTCACCCTGTTTATTTAACTTATATGCAGAGTACATCATGAGAAACGCTGGTCTGGAAGAAGCACAAGCTGGAATCAAGATTGCAGGGAGAAATATCAATAACCTCAGATATGCAGATGACACCACCCTTATGGCAGAAAGTGAAGAGGAACTAAAGAGCCTCTTGATGAAAGTGAAAGAGGAGAGAGAAAAAGTTGGCTTAAAGCTCAACATTCAGAAAACTAAGATCATGGCATCTGGTCCCATCAATTCATGGGAAATAGATGGGGAAACAGTGGAAACAGTGGCTGACTTTTTTTCTGGGCTCCAAAATCACTGCAGATGGTGATTGCAGCCATGAATTAAAAGATGCTTGCTCCTTAGAAGGAAAGTCATGACCAACCTAGACAGCATATTAAAAAGCAGAGACAATCCTTTGCTAACAAAGGTCCATCTAGTCAAGGCTATGGTTTTTCCAGTAGTCATGTATGGATGTGAGAGTTGGACTATAAAGAAAGCTGAGTGCCAAAGAACTGATGCTTTTGAACTGTGGTGTTGGAGAAGACTCTTGAGAGTCCCTTGGATTGCAAGGAGATCCAACCAGTCCATCCTAAAGGAGATCAGTCCTGGGTGTTCATTGGAGGGACTGATATTGAAGCTGAAACTCCAATACTTTGGCCTATGCGAAGCACTGACTCATTTGAAAAAACCCTGATGCTCTGAAAGATTGAGGGCAGGAGGAGAAGGGATGACAGAGGATGAGGTGGTGGAATGGCATCACCGACACAATGGACGTGAGTTTGGGTGGACTCCAGGAGTTGGTGATGGACAGGGAGGCCTGCCGTGCTGTGGTTCATGGGGTCGCAAAGAGTCGTACACAACTCAGCGACTGAACTGAACTGAATGATATGCAGATTGAAAATGAAGAAGTATAACTACTTGCAGACAACATAATTATCTATGAAAAAAGCCGTAAGGAATCTGCCAAAGAAGTGGGGGAAAAGCTACTACAGTGAATAAGTTTGTTAACCAAGGTCAATATACAAGAATTGATAGAATTTCCCTATGCTACACGCATGCTTAGTTGTATCCAACTCTTTGTGACCCAGTGGACTCCAGCTCGGCAGGCTCCTCTGTCCATGGGATTCTCCAGGGAAGAATACTGGAATGGGTTGCCAGTTCCTCGTCCAGTGGATCCCTACCCAGGGATTGAACCCGCCATCTCCTGTATCTCCTGTATTGGCAAGAGGATTCTTTACCACTGAGCCACCTGAGAAGCCATCTGTCTATGCTAGCAGTGAGCAATTGGAAATTAAGATTATAATTTATTTATGTACTCAAATCCCTGGTGGCTCAGATGGTAAAGCATGTGCCTACAATGCGGGAGACCTGGGTTCGATCTCTGGGTCAGGAAGATCCCCTGGAGAAGGAAATGGCAACCCACTCCAGTATTCTTGCCTGGAAAATCCCATGGACTGAGGATCCTGATAGGCTACAATCCATGGGGTCGCAAAGAGTCAGACATGACTGAGAGACTTCACTCACTCACTCACTCATAATCACATATAATTACAAGATCCAACCAGTCCATTCTAAAGGAGATCAGTCCTGGGTGTTCATTGGAAGGACTGATGCTAAAGCTGAAACTCCAATACTTTGGCCGCCTCATGTGAAGAGTTGACTCATTGGAAAAGACTCTGATGCTGGGAGGGATTGGGGGCAAGAGGAGAAGGGGACGACAGGATAAGATGGCTGGATGGCATCACCGACTCAATGGACATGAGTTTGAGTAAACTCCGGAAGTTGGTGATGGACAGGGAGGTCTGGTGTGCTGTGATTCGGACACGACTGAGTGACTGAACTGAATTGTAATTAAGATTGTAAAATATTTACAGCAACATCAAAACCATGAACTAGTTGGTTAAATTTACAAAATCTATGCAAAATCTGTGCACTATAAAAACATTAAGAAGAGGAATACAAATCAGAAGACTCAACATTATTAAGAAGTCATATTGATCAATAGATTCAAAAAAATCTCAAACAAAATGCCAATGGTAACTTTTTACAGAAATTATGCTATTTCAATAATTTACATGGAATTGTAAAGGACTTACAGTAGCCAACATTAATTTGAAGAACTGAAACCCACTGTAGACAGATCTACAATAATCAAGACAATGGATACAGAAAATGTATGTGTGTATATATATATATGTATATGCAGTTCTGTGCTTAGTCACTCAGTCATGTCCGACTCTTTGCAACCCCATGAACTGTAGCCCACCAGGCTCCTCTCTGTCCGTGGGATTCTCCAGACAAGAATCCTGGAGTGGGTTGTCATGCCGTCCTCCAGGGGATCTTCCCAACCCAGGGATTGAACCTGGGTCTCCCGCATTGCAGGCAGATTGTTTACAATATGAGCCACCAAGAAATATATATGTATATATACATATATACACATACATATATAGACAATAGAATATCATTCAGCCATTAAAAAGAAGGAAATGGCACCATTTGCACCAACATGGATGGACCTTAGGGACATTATGCTAAGTAAAATAAGTTGTATAGAGAAAGAAATACTAACTGTGGAATATTTTTTTACATGAACTTGATAACAGAGAACAGATTGTTGGTTTCCAGAGGCAGGGGGTTAGTGTTCGGGGGTGGAGTTGAGTAGGGTGAGACTGGTATATGGGTGAAAATGGAGAAGATCATCAAAAGCTACAAACTTCCAGTAAGATAAAGAAGTCCTAGAGATGTAATATATAGCCTGGTGATTATACAGGTGCTTTGCTTTATTGCACTTTTCAGATACAGTATTTGGGCATTTTGTTTTTGTTTTCACTAACTGAAGATTTCTGGCAGTCCTGAATCAAGCAAGCCTGAGTCAGTTGGTGCCACTTTCTCAACATTGCTCACTTCATGTCTCTGTGTCACATTTTACTAACTTTCCCAAATATTTAAAACTTTTTCTTTCTATTTCTCATAGTAATCTGTGACCAGTGAACTTTGATGATACTATTACAAGAAGATTATGACTCCTTGAAGACTCAGATGATGGGTAGCATTTTTGAGCAGTGAGATATTTTTAAACTGATATATCCATTGGTTTTTTCTAGATGTCATGCTATTACACAATAAATTACAGTATAGTGTAAACATAACTTTTATGTGCTGGAAAACCAAAAAAATTGTGACTCATGTTACTGCATTACTTTCTTTATTGTGATGGTTTGGAACTGAACCCACAGTATCTCTGAGGTATGCCTGGAGTTAACAGTCCAACATTGTATATTTGAAGGTTGCTAAGAGAGTAGATCTTAAATGTTCTCATTGAAGAAAAAAATGTTTAACTCTGTGAAGTAATGGGTGTGAACTTCTGTTAATCATTTCTCAATAAATACATATATCAAATCATTATGCTATACATTTGAAACTATTTAATGTTATGTGTCAATTCTATCTCAGTTTTTAAAAGACAGTTTTAAAAGAATGCAAGAATTGTGATAGTTGACCTTGAACTTCAAGCGGTCTACTCGACCATGGAACATGTCCAAGGGAAACCACAAACCACTTTTAAAACATTCGGTCAGTCACAGCACCTTCTCCATACACTTCATAAATTTGTTTACTTTTCTTGAAATAATGTGCACAATATGCCAAAATGTTGCTTTTATTTTTCCATCTTCAATATTAAAATGGTTATACAAAAATTCACCAATATCTGATAAGTTTTTCTAAATGTACACTGAGATGACAGCTGTCATGATGCAACGTAACAAAATTGTTTCAAATGAAGTTAAAGATTATTAAGGGCTACCACAACCATCTTTCAGAAAAAAACAAATGAACACTTTGGTCAACCCAAAAGAAAACACTTTGGCTGGTCTGTGTCCCTTGGAGCCTTGAAATTTTTGTCTAATTGCTGAATTTTAAAGATCTAGCCCATGTTTTGTAAAATACACAAGTCCATTACTGATGGGTACTAGCTAGTTGATGGAGAAGGCAATGGCGCCCCCCTCCAGTACTCTTGCCTGGAAAATCCCATGGATGGAGGAGCCTGGTGGGCTGCAGTCCATGGGGTCGCTAAGAGTCAGACACGACTGAGCGACTTCACTTTCACTTTTCACTTTCATGCATTGGAGAAGGAAATGGCAACCCACTCCAGTGTTCTTGCCTGGAGAATCCCAGGGACAGGGAAGTCTGGTGGGCTGCCGTCTCTGGGGTCGCACAGAGTCGGACACGACTGAAGCGACTTAGCAGCAGTAGCAGTAGCTAGTTGAAGATCTGCGGTGATCCCATGGTGATCAGTATCTTCCAAACTGACAAATATTTTTTTTGGTTTCCAGCTTTATTCCATTGGTTCCAAGATAGCATCTGAGTTACATTTCAAGTAATTTGAATGATACTAATTAAGGTGGAATTCATCAAAACCAGAATGTTAGATTTTAAAAGTACTGTGAAAAGTCTGTGCTGAACATAATACCTACAATTTTCTTTTCAGAAAGAGGTTTTTCATGATCTTGGCAGGGGAATTCTGGACAGTGCTTGGCAAGGCTATAATACTACTCTCTTGGCCTATGGGCAGACTGGCTCTGGAAAAAGCTATTCCATGATTGGGTTTGGTGCAAACAAAGGTATCATTCCAAATGTGTGCGAAGAGCTATTTCAGGCAATTGAGAACCGGGACAAAAATCAAGAATACCAGGTAGGTATTATTCTAGAATCCCTTCTTTAAGGAAAAAAAAATTTTTTTCATTTTGGAAATTCCTTGCCCCCAGTGGAAGTTATCAGCGTATCTATTTTAGGATGTTAATTTTCCATACCAAAATCCTTATATCATTACAAAATCAAATAAAATGTTGAATTTTTCTGGTTCTATGGAGGCAAACCCAGGAAAATATTTTTTAAAGGCACTTTGAGCGTCATAGAAGCAGACATCTTAAATGATGACAATAACAAGAGACCGCTGTGGAGTCTTATAACACAAAACCCTAGCCAGCTCAAGTTTCTGGTTCCCTTTGCTCCCCTCTTCTATCAAGGTGTGTTCTCCTCTTAATTTATTTTTATTTCTAAATTAAGAATATTATCTTGCTTCTTAATTGTCCTAACATAGTTTCTTATTTCCCAAGAAGGTGAAATACCTGTACACAGAAAACGCAAGTACACTGATGAAAGAAACTGATGAAAACACAAATAAATGGATACGCAGCCCATGTTCATGAGTTGGAAGAATTAATATATTTAAATGCCCATACCACTCAAATTTATCTACTGATTCAATACAATCCCTATCAAAAGTCTAATGGCAAATTTCACAGAAGTAGAATAATTGTAAAATTTGTATAGAACTGCAAAAGTTCCCCAATAGTCAAAACAATCTTGAGAAAGAAGAACAAAGCTGAAAGCATCACACTCCCTTGTTTCAAACTATACTACAAAACTATAGTGATCAAAAAAGTATGATACTACACTGCTATATTTAAAATGGACAACCAAGAAGGACCTACTGTATAGCACATGGAACTCTGCTCGATGCTATGTGGCATCCTGGACGGGAGGGGAGTTTGGGGAGAATGGATACATGTATAGGTACAACCGAGTCCCTCGCTGTTCACCTGAAATTATCACCACATTATTAATCAGCTCTACCCCAGTACAAAATAAAAAGTTTTTTAAAAAGTGAAAAATAATTACAATATTCTTCAATGTCAATTACTCACCTTTTCAAAAAGTGTTTTTTATGAAGTTTGCTCTGATTTTATCTTTTTCTTTCAATGGTAGGCTTTTAAATAATTTCTCTGAAATCATATTTTCAAATATCTAAGAATTCATTAAATTTTTAAATTAAAAAAAGTATGATACTGGTACAAAAATAGACACAGAGATCAACAGAACAAAACTGAGAGCCCAGAAATCAACTCATAGATATATGGATGATTAATTATGACAAAGGCGTGAAGAACATGCAGTGAGAAAGGAGAATCTGTTCAATAAACAGTGTTGGGGAAATTGGCTAGTCACATGCAAAAGAATGAAACTAGACCACTATCTTATATCATAGGGTTTCCCTGGTGGCTCAGATGGTAAAAAGTTTGCCTGTAATGAAGGAGACCCAGGTTCAATTCCTGGGTTGGGAAGATCCCCTGGAGAAGGAAATGGCAACTCACTCCAGTATTCCTGCCTGGAAAATTCCATGGACAGAGGAGCCTGGCAGGCTACAGTCCATGGGGTTGCAAAGAGTCGGACATGACTGAGTGACTAACACTTCACTTCATCTTATACCATACACAAAATTAACTTAATATGTATTAAATACTTGAATGTAAGACTTGAAACCATTCAATTGCTAAAAGAAAGCATAAGCAGTAACCATGTTGAATTCTTAGCAGTGTTTTTGTGGCTCTGACTCAAAAGTAAGGGAAAGAGAAGCAAAAATAAACAAATGGGATCGATAAAATGAAAAACCTTTTGCACAGAGAAGAAAACCATCATTAAAATGAAAAGGCAGCCTATTGAATGGGAGAAGATATTTGCAAATCATACATCTGATGAGGTCAATTTTCAAAATATATAAAGAACATATACAACTCAACAGCAAAAAAACAAACAACCCAATTTAAAAATGGGCAGAGGACCTGAATAAGCACTTATCCAAAGAAGATATACAGATGACCAATAGGGACATGAAAAGATGTTCAACATCACTAATTATTAGGGAAATGAAGCTCAAAACCACAATGAGATATTGTTACCAAAAGTGGGCTAACTGCTCGCTGCCAATATAGATGACTGCACAATTTTTTTTTTTGTCTTTTGTCTTCATGAAGTGACGTGAAATGAAAGTCGCTTAGTCATGTCTGACTCTTTGCGACCCCATGGACTATACAGTCTATGGAATTCTCCAGGCCATAATCCTGCAGTGGGTAGCCTTTCTCTTCTCCAGGGGATCTTCCCAGGGATCGAACCCAGGTCTCCCGCATTGCAGGCAGATTCTTTACCAGCTGAGCCACAAAGGAAGCCCAAGAATACTGGAGTGGGTAGCCTATCCCTTCTCCAGTGGATCTTCCAGACCCAGGAATCAAACCAGGGTCTCGCATTGCAGGCTATTCTTTACCAACTGAGCTATGAGGGAAGCCCGTTTATCTTCATACTAGTTTGTTTAATTGGTTGATCCACAGCCTTTATTATATATTTACCTTTACTAGTGGGATTTTTAGTTTCCTAAAGATTCTTACTTACTGTAGCCTTTTCTTTTTCCACTTAGAGAGACCTATTAACATTGCTTTTAGGGTTGACTTAGTATTGATAAATTCATAGGTTTTGCTTGTCTGGGAAGCTCTGGGAATGGTGGGGCTAGGGTCAGAGCCAAGTGTGAGCTGAGGCTTCTCCTCTGCTCAGTGGCTGTCACTGCCCAGTAGGGAGAGGCATCGAGTCCCAAGTGGTCAGAACAGAAGCCTAGAGGGTTGGGTCCCAGATGGCTCCTGCGTTCTACGTGTGTGTTCTTCTCCCTCCCAGCACCAGCACCCTTACCCCCAGAGGGCAGCAGTGTTGAGACAAAATGGGGTGGAGTGGTTGCTCGTCTCTGGCTGGGGGCGGGGCGCGCCAGGGCAGGTGCAGGAAACTGACCAGAGTCCCATACAGTTTTAATCCATCTTCTGTGCCTTGTTTCTGGAGTGAGCAAGTGTGGGGACGTTCTTAGGAGTGGAGTCTAGGTTGCTTACAGCCCTCTGTCAGTCCCACTGGTTTCCGGCCCCTCTAGGGGTACTCATCCTCCTGGTGACAGATCCTGGGCTGGGTTGCCCGTTGTGTTTTCATACCTCTCACTCCCTTCAAGCCTGCAATATCTCTCCTCTTCTGTGTCCCTCCCAGGGGAGCAGACCCCAGATGGATTCCTTCTCTTCCTTTCCTACCTAATTCTGTGTGGATCTCTTCTACCGCCTTGGTTGTGTAAGAGTCTTTCAGCCAGTTTCCAACTAAATTTTGGGGAGAATTGCTGCACATGTAGATGTGTGACTGATGTGTGAATGGAGGGAAGTAAGCTTCATGTCCTCCTATTCTACCATTTTGACCTTCCCTCCCATTTGTTCATTTTAAAACTGTGATGCTCTCTGAAGCTAGCTGGAAGTTCTTGGGAGGTGGGGTTTGACTGGCAAGACTCACCGAAGGGTGACTAATAGACAAGCCAGCTTTTCCCAAGGAGGGTATAATGGCAGCAAAATGGCAGTATCTCAGAGCCTTTTCTCCAGACGAGAGCCACTGAGTTTCCTCCCATCTTCTGTTTAGGAGGTAGGAGATTGGCTAACGTTGCTCCAAAGGCATGGCAGGGTAAACACCAATCTTTTTCTCTGCATATGTTCAGATTGGAGAGTGAACAATAAAGAAAAAGCCTTTTTTTCTGTTCACAATCGAGACCAAAATACACACACACTTTGGTACCTGTTTTTAGTTTATGTTAAGAACTTCCTCCGTGTCATTAAAATTATTTCAGAATCTCATATTGCATGTGAAATTGAGTGTCGCTATTTTAATATTTAGGTTTTTCCTTTGTTGTACATTTATGTTGTTTCCATAGTCCTTTTTATTTTTTTTTTTTTTTTGGTCCCAAAGGTGACTGTTTCAAGAGAATCTTAATTTACTTTATGCTCTTTCCTATACAGGTTACATTCAGCATGCTGGAAATTTACAACGAACAGGTAATAGCGATTATATTTTCTGACAGACAATTCTGAGTGATTCTCTGCAGCTTAAAAAATGGCAGGGGCTCCCCCTCATCCATCCTGCAGATAAGTCAACACCCGTTAGCCTGGCATCGGCTATGCAGCCCTAACCTGCCTCACATTAGCTGGGCCCCACTTCGTCTTACGGCCTTCTACCCCCACACACTCCTTGCATTAGCCACATAGAACCTTTCTCCCTTTCCCAATTTGTCCTCTCCTACATCTGTCCTTCCTCTGCCTGGAACACCCTTCTTGTTTCTCTGGTCTTAGAGAAACCACTGAACTGCAAGTCCAGTTCAAATGTCAGCTTATCTATGCATCCTAAAGCAGTTGGCTTCAGTACAGGGGTTGGCAAACTTAATCTTCAAAGTACAGACAGAAAGTATTTTAGACTTTGAGGGCCTTAAAGTCTCGATCACAACTACTGTACTCTGCCCTCAGAGAGCAAAAACGGCCACAGCTGAAGTGTAAGTGAAGTGTAAGTGAGCTGCGTACCAATACAACTTGGTTTATAGACACTGAGGCTTGAATTTCACAGAATTTTCATGTGTGACAAAATATTTTTCTCTTGATTTTTTTCAGCCATTTAGCAAATCTGATCGTAGTTGGAATATGGTTTCAGATCCCTGCTCTCTCAGTTTCTAGCTTTGTGACTTTGGACAATTACTTTATCTCAGAGCTCAGATTGCTTATTTATAAAGCAGAGAATTTAAAATAAGATACAACGAGGGACTTCCCTGGTGATCTAGTGGCTAAGACTCTGCACTCCCAAGGCAGGAAGCCAGGGTTTGATCCCTGGTCAGGGAACTAGAGCCCACATGCCGCAACTAAAAATCCTGCATGCTGCAATGAAGGTCAAAGATCCCCCAGCTGCAACTAAGACCCAGCACAGCCAAATAAATAGACATTTTAAAAAATAAATACAGTAAACTAGACTACACATTGAGACGTAGTGTTAAGCAAATAGTAGGTATTCAGAAAGTCCTTTCTCATTCTACCCTTTCCCTTTGCCCTTATACTATAAAATTTTATTTCCATATTTATATTTCTAGAACAAAGGATTACACCTTTCTATTTGCAATACTTAGTATAATATTTGGTTTAAAATGGATGCCCCAAGGTTTGCTGAATGGATAAATTCACAAAGGTATCTATGATTGTAAGTTTCTTAAGGGCAGTTTCATATCCTAAGATTTCTTATATAACTCCAAGCACTATCCAAAGTCTTTCACTTAATCATTGCTAAATAAACATTGATGGAATAAATCCATCCATGTTTTTCTCTTTATATTAAGGAGAGAAAATACCCATTTTGTTTCTCATATGCTTCCACGAGCCATTTATTATTGTTGAAAGTTGATAGCAAATTCAAATGGGTTGTTATGCTAAGGTCACTGATTAAGTTTCTATTTCTTTCAAAGTGATGGGCCTGGAAGACAGTATGACTCCTTTATTTCATACCAAATAGGCAGCTTCACTTTGTTACCAAGTTCAGATGGAAGGAGCAGGGAAATGGCATCACTGTTGTGGGCCCTCTACTGATACCTATTAATGAAGATAATCTCTCTGGTTTTGTTTTCTCATCTCTAAAATAAGGACATGGACATGCTTATAACCTCTTCGAATGAGAGAGTCATTTCCTAGGCAGGTAGATAGGAAATCTAGGGGTCCCCAAGGAGAGAGGGGTCTCCAAATGGAGGAAATAGCCTGCAAGTGTCAGACATTTTTATCTCTCTAAAGCGGCAGGAGGAAACAAACTAGCAATATTTTTTTCCTTCTCTATACAAATTTAAAGGGAGGTTTCTCTTAAAATACTGTGTTGCCATAATGACACCTGGTTTCGCCTGAAGTTAGCTATTCTTGAGCCTAGAGATAACCAATGCCTTTTTCTTATGGAAATGTTTGTCTTAAGCTATGCTAATGTACTACGCCTTTACCCCAAACTCTGTCTCCAAGTCGGTTCCACCTCTTGGCCCAAAACCTACTTGACAAACCAGTATGTTATACTCAGATATTGTTCCCCTAATCTATGTAAATGAAACTATTTGTATGGTGGTCTGCCCTTCTTTAAGATTCAAGTTAATCATTTTATGGCCCAGGATAAACCATTTGGTGCCATTCTGAATTTTAAGAAGTTCCTTTCTTTCATTAACAGACTGCTAGTGACTATATAACATCCAGCTGAAGACTAGCAAGGGGGTACTCTTTCTGCCCCCTTCTGATGCCTATGTCAGAAGCTTTCTCTATCTCCTTTATACTTTAATAAAACTTTATTACACAAAAGCTCTGAGCGATCAAGCCTCGTCTCTGGCCCCGGATTGAATTCTTCTCCTCCGGGGGCCAAGAATCCCGGTGTATTCGCGTGATTCAAAAACAACCTTTCATCTTGGGGGCTCATCCGGGATACCAGCTAGGGGTCTGGTATTTTTCCAGTAGTACTTCAATAGTCAAAGTGAAGTTTATTAGAAACTTTTAATGTTTCAGACATCACACTAGGCTTTGAGGATGAATAAAACCTAAGACGTGATTTCTGCCATGGAGAAGCCTGGTGGGAGATTTTACATCCTCTCCAGACAGTAATAAAATATATTATGTATGCTGCATGAATGGTAAAAAGGCATAGAAGAGAGAGCAACTATACTACCTGCGATTGTTGGTGTTGTTTGTAAACAGAGGAGTTAGACTGGATCTTGAAAGATGCTTGAGTTTGGTGAGCCAGGAGGAGGGTTGGGGGCATTTTATGTGGCATGATTAGTACCAGCAAGTCCAGGGACACGTGAAAGCACATGGCGTTTAAGGGAACAGTGAGGGCACCAGGTAACCAGAGTGAGAAGCATGCAGGGAGGTGAAAATGGGGAAGCATCAGGAGAGGGAGCTGAACATCAGTTGCCAGAAGGCAAAGGCCCTTTGGTAGGCAATGGAGCATCAGTGAAAGATTCTAAACAGGAAAATAAGAAAATCAGCCTTGGGTTTAGAAGATTTTTCTAGCAGCAGAGTGAAGTTGTATTTGAAGGAGTGCCAGATAGAGGCAGAGCTAGGAGAGTCCCGTAGGGGCTGAAGTGAGTGAGGAAGGTCTCATCATTGACTTAATCTCCAGGTACTACCTGGAGAGTCCAGTGCCAGGAACTGCCCTCATCTCTGGGCCCTCACACTTCCATTCTATCTGGTTAAACCTACTTAGCTTTTTTTTCTAATGAGCCCTATTCAGACATATCTTCAGCCTTAGATGCCACTTCTTAACAATTTATATCGCTCAGTGGAAGTTATAGAAAAGGCTTTCTAGCTAAGGCAGAAGTTGCCACCATTTCAGTGTCTTCCTATCTCTGGCTCTTCTGTCCACTGTCCTAATTTTTCTTGCCTGAATTCAATCCGTGTGTGATCTTGACTCTGTTGCAGGAAGGGGAACCCTTTCCTGGGCCAAGAGCAGGTTCTTATCTAGCCCTCAGAAAAGAATTATCTGACAGATGCATAGGACAAAGCTAAAGCCCTTATTGGGAAGGGGGCACCTGGGAGGAGAGCAGCAGGGTAAGGGGATCCAGGAGAACTGCTCGGCCACGTGGCTGGCAGTCTTGGGTGCTGTGGTGATGGGGTTAGTTTCCAGGTTGTCTCTGGCCAATCATCTTGCTTGGCCCATATTTGGCCTAACTCAGGGTCCTTCCTTGTGGCGTGAGCATCTCTCAGCTAAGATGGACTCCAGCATGAAGGATTCTGGGAGGTTAGTAAGACATATTATGGGGTGGTGTCTGCTCTCTTCTTTTGGCCCCTCCTGAATTCTCCCAGTTAGTTTTCTGTGCCAGCACCAAGTTCCTTATCAGGAGGGACCTCCTGGTGTGAGACAGCTCATGCAAGTGGTTATCACTGTGCCTGGTCGAGGCCGGTGGTTTCTGTCAGTGGTTCCCTAGCAACTTGACTCTAGGACGTAAAGCTACAGAATATTTGAGCTGGGGGTGATGTTAGAAACCATTTAGTCCATTCCCCTCCTCTTATGAGGAAAAAACTGGCAGTGTAGGAGACTCTCCAAAGCTCTCACAGTTTGGAGGCAGAACCAGAAGAACCCAGGTCAGATTCCCAGCCCAGACCTCACTGCATCATGTAACACCAGCTCCCCTCTGCAGGGGCTCAGGCTCTAGCAGGCTCCCATAGCTCGACCTGCTGTGCCCGGGCAGAAGTGGCTTTCTGGGGGCAAATGCAACATGGGCTTTCACCTGAGGCCACGGTCTAAGTGTGACATCACACAAATCTCCAATAATAATACTACTAATAATAATGAGATCCAAAGAATTACCTGTATTCTTGTGGTAGGTTTGCCCATAGCAAATCCTGTTTGGGTTAGATAAATTTCTTGGAAGTAGAGATTCAGAGTGGTGGCGTTTGTGGCAGCATGATTTAACCTAGACAGAACATTAGGTACTTTGAATGTTATGAACTTTTAATTAAGTTTCATTTATCACTGTTCTTAGAAAAGTAAGACTTCATTATTTTGTGATACAAAATTTGTGACAATTCAGAAATAGATAATTTATTTTTATGTTTTCCACAAAGGAGTTGCTAATCAACTGCAAGAGTTAACAAGATTACTAGGAGCATATTTAGGTTAATAAGAGAACAATATTTTCAACCACAAATGCTTTAAAATCACCACTGGGGCTTCCTCAGTGACCCAGATGGCAAAGAATCTGCCTGCAAAACAGGAGACAAGATTCGATCCCTGGGTCAGAAAGATCCCCTGGACAAGGGGATGGCTACCCACTCCAGTATTCTTGCCTGGAGAATTCCATGGGCAGAGGAGTCTGGCAGGCCCCATGTGGTCACAAAGAGTCAGACATGACTGAGCAACTAACAGTTTCACTTTCATTTAAAGTCAGAGAACTGTAGATACCAACTAAAATTTTTTTCAAGCTACAGAAGCAGTTCCCCCAATATCCTACATGCAATGTATTAAACATTTATTGTTAACTTAGCTCCAGTTACACTCTTCTCTCCAGAAGCATTTCACTGGATGCCTACTATGTGTCAGGAGCTATGTTAGGATTTACTAGTCAACTCCCACCCTCAGGGATTTTGCAGTCTGGTTGAATTGCTCTTGTTTTTGTTGTTTAGCTGCTCTGCTGCTGCTGCTAAGTCGCTTCAGTCGTGTCCGACTCTGTGCGACCCCAGAGATGGCAGCCCAACAGGCTCCTCTGTCCCTGGGATTCTCCAGGCAAGAACACTGGAGTGGGTTGCCATTTCCTTCTCCAATGCGTGAAAGTGAAAAGTGAAAGTGAAGTCGCTCAGTCGTGTCCAACTCCTAGCGACCCCATGGACTGCAGCCTACCAGGCTCCTCCATCCATGGGATTTTCCAGGCAAGAGTACTGGAAACAGGCAAAGTACAAAAAAAAAAAAAGAGTACTGGAGTGGGGTGCCATTGCCTTCTCCATTTAGCTGCTCAGTCATGTCCAATTCTGTGCGACCCCATGGACTGTAGCCCACCAGGCTCCTCTGTCCATGGGTTTCTCCAGGCAAGAGTACTGGAGTGGGTTGCCATTTCCAGGGGATCTTTCACACCCAGGGACTGAACCTGTGTCTCCTGCATTGGCAGGCAGATTAATTCTTTACCATCTGAGTCACCAGGGAAGCTCTGAAGTGCTCTAGGTACTTGAAAATAATAAAACTGAATTCCTTAAAAAAAAAAAAAAAGCTTCTGATTTCACTAACTACAACAGGTTTCTCTATTTTCTTACTTGTCATTTCTTTGTTTCTTACTTATCTAAGTTATGAGGCTGTCTGGTACCTACAGAACTTTAACATTTATTTATTCATCCACTATATATTTACTGAGCATGTAATATATTCTACAAGGAGCTATAGCAGTGAAGTAAACAAAACTCCATGCCTTCCTGAAGTTTGCATTACTTGTTTTACCACAGGTAAGAGATTTGCTATCTAGGATCAAGAAACCCGGAGGGCTAAAAGTAAGGGAGGACCAACAGCTGGGCTTTTATGTGGATGGTCTGAAGTCAGTGCCTTGTGAGAACTATGCCCAGATTGAAAGACTGATGGAACAAGGAGCAAAAATAAGGACCACAGCTTCGACCAACATGAATGCCAGCAGCAGCCGGTCTCACATGGTCATCACTATTCAGTTCAAACAGGTAAGATTCAATTGGATGCTAATGTCCCCACCTCCCACCAAGGTCTTCAAGGGATGTGTTCCCAGTAGCATTATGGGCTGGTGAGTATTATGGAGTTTTTTAGATTTGATTTATGGATTAAGATAGCTATTTCCAAACATAGACTATAGGGTCAGAAGCAGGAGAAAGTAAGACACTTGTCTTTTCCTGCCTCCCTCTCCCCACATCCATGCCCCACTCTGGCCTAAGTGATCCCATTACCAATAGAGGGTCGCTAGTAAGGTCCCAGAAATGCCCGTAGGGCTAAAGGCTGCTTTCCCTCAAGTAAATTACATACTTTGAGAAACAGGTTTTGACCCCCAGTTTGATGAAATTGTGGAAATAGGAGAATGAGTCTGTGGTTTATCATGGGGAATTCCTATTAACAGTCCTTCCGTGTATCACCAATATAATGATGGTCAGCTTTCAGATCCATGAGGCTAGAGGACAACCAGATACTGAAATTTCAAAGCCTTTGAAACCACATCATCCATGTAATGCTCCACTAGCTAGAATCTTTGATAAGCTAAAGCACACTTTTCTCCTCCATTCTCCTTGTTTGGGAATGATGTAAGGAATGATAGCTACAATTATGGACAATTTGATTCAGAAATGGTTATCATAAAGCCTGGGTAAGCATGAGAGTTAGCTACAATATTACCACCTCCTTCTCCTAAGCCACAGCACTAGTAATAGATAAAATAGTAATAAATGAAGATTGTCCTGTTCTAGCCAGGATTGGTAGAAGAACACTAGACCATGTATGACTCCATTTACCAGCTCTGAAATTGTGGGAAATAACTTACCTTTCCTGAGTCACAGCTTCTTGGTCTGTAAAATGAAACAAATAGTTATCCTCGTAGCAATGTTGGGAAGTTTAGATAAGATATTACATTTTAAACTTTTTATTTATTTTATTTTTGGCTGGGCTGGATCTCCGTTGCTATGCAGGCTTTTCTCTGGTTGCAGTGAGCAGGGTCTGCTCTCTAGCTGTAGTGCACAGGCTTCTCATTGAGATGGCTTCTCTTGCTGTGGACCATGGGCTCTAGAGAACAGGCTCTATAGTTGAGGCACATGGGCTTACTTACCCCATGACATGTGGGATCTTCTCACACCAGGGTTTAAACCCATGTCTCCTGCATTGGCAGGTAGACTGTTTACCACTGAGCCACCAGGGAAGCCCAAGATACTACATTTTAAAGAACTCTGTAAACTTCCCTGGTGACTCAGACGGTAAAGAATCCACCTACCATGCAGGAGATCTGGGTTCTATCCCTGAGTCAGGAAGATCCCCTGGAAAAGGGAATGGCTACCCAACTCCAGTATTCTTGCCTGAAGAATCCCATGGGACAGAGGAGCCTGGCAGATTACAGTTCATAGGGTTGCAAAAAGTTGGACACGACTGAGCAACTAAGCACACAAGTAAACTTTTAATTATTATTCACTTGATTTTACAATGTAGGTAAGATGTTACATTGATAGACTTTATATGAATATAACATTCACTTTATATGAATGTAACATTCACTCTATATGAATGTAACATTCACTCTATATTCATAGACTTTGTATGTACTATATTTACAATGAATATAAAGTGTTGCATTCATAGACTTTATATATGGTTTTCTGTGCTATTTTTTAATTTGGTATTTTAGAGGTAGGAGACAAAATTGACTGGATATAAATGAGCGTACTCTGTTTGTTGATGTCAGTAGCAATATTAGCACCTAATACTGTATGCCAGGCATGATTAGAACCATTGCATCTATTATACTTTCTCCTCATAACATCCCAATAATATGCTATCATCCCGATTTTACAACTGAGAAAAGTTAAATCATAGCTCAGAAAAGTTAAATCATTTGCTCACTGTTACATGACAGCAAGAGAACCTGTAGCATTCTTTCTGCTACATGACTACACCATCCTGAAGAGTTACTTATTTTGCAGATTTCACAGTATCTTTAAAATATTTATTGAGTGGGAAGTGGTTAGGACTCTGCACTTCCCCTGAAGGGGGCACATGTTCAATCTCTGTCAGAGAACTAATATCCCACATGCTGCCTGACATGGCCAGAAAAAAAACACTTAATGATTACAGAAATATTAGGACAATAGTTATGACCAACCTAGATAGATAGCATATTGAAAAGCAGAGACATTACTTTACCAACAAAAGTCCATCTAGTCAAGGTTATTATGGTTTTTCCTGTGGTCATGTATGGATGTGAGAGTTGGACGGTGAATAAAGCTGAATACCAAAGAATTGATGCTTTTGAACTGTGGTGTTGGAGAAGACTCTTGAGGGTCCCTTGGACTGCAAGGAGATCCAACCAGTCCATTCTAAAGGAGATCAGCCCTGGGATTTTTTTGGAAGGAATGATGCTAAAGCTGAAACTCCAGTACTTTGGCCACCTCATGCGAAGAGTTGACTCATTGGAAAAGACTCTGATGCTGGGAGGGATTGGGGGACGACAGAGGATGAGATGGCTGGATGGCATCACCGACTCGATGGACATGAGTCTGAGTGAACTCCGGGAGTTGGTGATGGACAGGGAGGCCTGGCATGCTGCATGCAATTCATGGGGTCACAAAGAGTCGGACACAACTGAGCGACTGAACTGAACTGAATACATAACTGGAAATAACGTTACAGAAGGAAAGGGGAAACTGAGATGTTTGGACCTAAGAATGTTATTGTAAAATGTCATAGTAAAGAGGATGGCATTTTAACTTGCAAATTTTATCATAACTTTTTTGAGTGTGAAATACAATTAGAAAAGTATTTCAGAATGTAAATGTAAAATTGATTGACTTCTCGTGTAGCCTGCTGCCCCTCTAATAGCATTACTTGTGCTGCTTTCCTGCAGGTTTTCCTAGACAGAGACCTCACCAAACAGTCCAGTATTAACTTGGTAGATTTAGCTGGAAGTGAAAGGCAGAAATCTTCAGGATCAGAAGGAGACAGACTGCGGGAAGGATCACTCGTTAACCTAAGTTTAACCAATTTAGGAAATGTCATCAGGTAAATAATCAGTGGACAGGTACTTATTTGTGCCATAAAAATGACCTCAAATATCAAAATTTAGATTAATCATAACCCTTGGTTCATGACCAACTAGCATCATTGGCTTATTCCTGGTCCTCTCCTAGATTTTATTTTAAACTAATTAATTGCTTTTAGATGAAATAACAAACACTAATAAAACTACCACCAAATCCAAAAACAGTTGGAGATAATCACCATCTTGCTCCCCTTGGAGGTGAGCTTCATCTTGAATTTATGTTTTATGTATGTCCCTCCGGTCCCACTTTCTTTCTCCCTTTCCTTTCTTCCCTCTTTCTTTCTTTTCTTATTTTATCACACGTGAATATTATATTCAGTAGCACTGATTTTTGAATTTTATAAAAGGGTAAAATATATATTATTTTCTGGATCTTGCATTTTTAAAGTTATTTAGATATAAATTACGTTATAGTAAAGTGCACAGATCTTGGAGAAGGAAATGGCAACCCACTCCAGTGTTCTTGCCTGGAGAATCCCAGGGATGGGGGAGCCTGGTGGGCTGCCGTCTATGGGGTCGCACAGAGTCGGACACAACTGAAGCGACTTAGCAGCAGCAGCAGCAGCAGCACAGATCTTAAATGTTCAGCTCAATGGATTTTCATATATGTATATATCTATGTAATTAATGACTAGACTGAGATATAGTACATTTCTAAAACCCAGAAAACCCCCTCATGCCTTCTCCTTGGCTTTTAATCCCAACAAAAGAAATTAACCTGTTATCAAAGATTTATTTTTGCCTAGCTGTATTGATTTTCATATAAATGCAATCACTTATATCAGATCATTGTCTTTTATATCTGGCTTCATTCACTAAGGATTGTTTCTATGGGACTTATCCATGATGTTTTGCTTAGCAATTAGTTCTTTTTCATTGTTATGGATTATTTCATTGTAGGAATATACCATTATTTATCCTTTCTTCTATTTGATGGGCATTTAGTTTGTTTCCAGGTTTTAACTATTATGAATAAAGTTGTTACAAACATTCTGGCACATATAATTTGGGGAAAATAATTACTCATTTCTCTTAAGTATATACCCAGGAGTATAGTTTGTTTTTTGATTCAACATTATTAACAATATCCATCTATCTTATGTGTGGCTCTAGTTAATTTATTTTCTGTTCTTTTACTAAACATTGTGTCTATGAGATTCATCCATATTGTTACTGTAGCAGTTGTTACAGCATCCATGTTATTACTTCTTTTTCATTATTATGTAGTCATCCGTTGTGGGAATATACCACAATTTATTCCTTCATTCTAATGTTAATTGTTAATTTGGTTGTTTCTAGGGTGTTTTTTTTTTTTTTTTGCTTTTACAAATAGTGCTACTATGAACATTCTCATAAAGTCACTGAGTATCAATATACTAAAGGATTTTTTGATATCAGCAACTGAAATTATTGTGCTTTATATATAATGTGTGTGAATACCTAATTTTTCAAGATGGTGATAAATTGTTCCCCAAAGTTGTTGGTCCAGTAGACACTCCCAGTGGCAATGTATAACATATCCCATTAATCCACATCTTTTCTAAGGCTTGATGTTGTCAGATTTCTTGACATTTAACCAATTTACTTTGGGCTTCCGGGATAGCTCAGCTGGTAAAGAATCTGCTTGCAATGCGGGAGACCTGGGTTCTATCCCTGGGTTGGAAAGATCCCCTGGAGAAGGGAAAGGCCTGGAGAATTCCATGGACTACAGTCCATGGGGCCACAAAGAGTCGGAGATGACTGAGCGACTTTCACTTTCAAACATACTTTACTGTGGTCTTGAGAGTCCTGGTTACTAGCAAGCTTGAGCAACATTTTATTTCTTTTTTAGCAATATATTTTCTCTCAAAAATATCTGTTCTTATATTTTCCCCTTTATTCTATTTATTTATTGTCTTTTTCATTGATCTGTAGATGTTTTAAACATATTTTTATTACTCCTCTCTCAGGTATATATATCATAAGTATCTTCTCCCAGTTAGTAGATTGTGTTTTCACTTGTTAAAAGATGTCTATTGATGAGCAGAAGTTATGGTGTATGTTTTGCATTTTTTCATTTTCTGTGTCTTGTTTAAGAAAATTTGTACTTAAACCCTATCTATCTGGAGTTGGTTTCTTTATATAGTGTAAAGTAGGCATCCTTTACATTACTTTTTCCTTACAGATCACCAATTTTTTTTGAGTCTCATTTGTTGAATAGTCTGTCCTCTCCCAGTGATCTTCTATGCTACCTCTGTCATATGTCAAAATTCAACATTTTTTTCTTTTTAACTATTTCCTGGCTTTTTCATCTGTTCAGTGGTCAAAGTCTAAAAATAATAAATGCTTCAACCTATTCATGGATAATGGGCTTCTCAGGTGGTGCAGTGGTAAAGAATCTACCTGCCAATGCAGAAGATGCCAGAGACACAGGTTCCATCCCTGGTCAGGAAGATCCCCTGGAGAAGGAAATGGCAATCCACTCCTGTATTCTTGCCTGGAGAATCCCATGGACAGTGAAGCCTGGTGGGCTACAGTCCATGGGGTTGCAAAGAGTTAGACATACCTGACCAACTGAGCACACACATCCTTGAATAATATGAAGATCTCCATCTTCCATATGTCATTGTTGACATGTATTCTAATTCTAGTCTTTCAGTTCAGTTCAGTCGCTCAGTCGTGTCCGATTCTTTGCGACCCCATGAATCGCAGCATGCCAGGCCTCCCTGTCCATCACCAACTCCTGGAGTTCACTCAGACTCACGTTCATTGAGTCAGTGATGCCATCCAGCCATCTCATCCTCTGTCGTCCCCTTCTCCTCCTGCCCCCAATCCCTCCCAGCATCAGAGTCTTTTCCAATGAGTCAACTCTTCACATGAGGTGGCCAAAGTACTGGAGCTTCAGCTTTAGCATCATTCCTTCCAAAGAACACCCAGGGCTGATCTCCTTTAGAATGGACTGGTTGCCCAAATATTATCATTACTGTTTCATACAGTTAGTGTTCATTCACATTTATCTATTTTTTTAAAATTATTTTTATTCATTCCTTCTTAAACTTCAGAGCTGCTATATAAAATCAGTTTCTTTCTGATTGAAATATTCTCTAGATTTTCCCTTAATGACCATTTGCTGACAGCAAATTTAGTTTTTGTTTGGTTTGAAATTTCTTATTTCAATTCATTTTTGAAAGATAATTTTGCTGGGTATATAATTCTAGATAAGTAGTATTTTCTTTCAGCTTATTAATGATACCATTCTACTGTTTTCTGTTGTTGGCCTAATTACTGTTCCACTGAAGACAATCTTTTTCCCCTAGCTGCTTTTAAGCTCTTCTTATTTGGTGTTCTCCAATTTAATTCTGTTGCATTTTATTTATCCTGCTTGGAATTTTTTAGTCTCCATAGCTCTATGATAGTGATTTTCATCAACACTAAAAAATTCTCAGTCATTATCTTTCACATATTGATTCTGCACATTTTTTTTTCTCCTTTCTCTCCTGGAACTTCAATTACCCTATTTGAATCTTCTTTTCCTGTCCTCCATGTCTCCTAACCTATCTTTCTGATTTTTCATCTCTCTGTCTCCAGGCTGCAATCTAGATTTCTTCTGAACTCTCTAGTTCACTAATTAAATTATCACAGTGTCTACTGGTGAACTTAGTTTCATTGAGTTAGACAAGGCTGTGGTCCATGTGATCAGATTGGCTAGTGTGGGGCCATGACGTGTGGGACCACCCAAGATGACAGGTCATGGTGGAGAGGTCTGACAGAATGTGGTCCACTGGAGAAGGGAATGGCAAACCACTTCAGTATTCTTGCCTTGAGAACCCCATGAACAGTATGAAAAGGCAAAATGGTAGGATACTGAAAGAGGAACTCCCCAGGTTGGTAGGTGCCCAATATGCTACAGGAGGTCAGTGGAGAAATAACTCCAGAAAGAATGAAGGGATGGTAATAGAAGCAAGGTCCAATGCTATAAAGAGCAATATTGCATAGGAACCTGGAATGTTAGGTCCATGAATCAAGGCAAATTGGAAGTGGTCAAACAAGAGATGGCAAGAGTGAACATCGACATTCTAGGAATCAGCGAATGAAAATGGACTGGAATGGGTGAATTTAACTCAGATGACCATTATATCTACTACTGTGGGCAGGAATCCCTCAGAAGAAATGGAGTAGCCATCATGGTCAACAAAAGAGTCCAAAATGCAGTACTTGGATGCAATCTCAAAAATGACAGAATGATCTCTGTTCATTTCCAAGACAAACCATTCAATATCACAGTGATCCAAGCCTATGCCCCAACCAGTAATGCTGAAGAAGCTGAAGTTGAACAGTTCTATGAAGATCTACAAGACCTTTTAGAGCTAATACCCAAAAAAGATGTCCTTTTCATTATAGGGGACTGGAATGCAAAAGTAGGAAGTTCAGAAACACCTGGAGTAACAGGCAAATTTGGCCTTGGAGTACAGAATGAAGCAGGGCAAAGGCTAATAAAGTCTTGCCAAGAGAACGCACTGGTCATAGTAAATACCCTCTTCCAACAACACAAGAGAAGACTCTACACATGGACATCACCAGATGGTCAACACTGAAATCAGATTGATTATATTCTTTGCAGCCAAAGATGGAGAAGCTCTATACAGTCAGCAAAAACAAGACTGGGAGCTGACTGTGCCTCAGATCATGAACTCCTTATTGCCAGATTCAGAGTTAAATTGAAGAAAGTGGGAAAAACCACTAGACCATTCAGGTATGACCTAAATCAAATCCCTTATGATTATACAGTGGAAGTGACAAATAGATTTAAGGAAATAGATCTGATAGACAGAGACCCCGATGAACTATGGACGGAGGTCCGTGACATTGTATAGGAGACAGGGATCAAGATCATCCCCAAGAAAAAGAAATGCAAAAAAGCAAAATGGCTGTCTGAGGAGGCCTTACAAATAGCTGTGAAAAAAAGAGAAGCGAAAGCAAAGGAGATAAGGAAAGATATAAGCATCTGAATGCAGAGTTCCAAAGAATAGCAAGAAGAGATAAGAAAGCCTTCCTCAGCAATCAGTGCAAAGAAATAGAGGAAAACAATAGAATGGGAAAGACTAGAGATCTCCTCAAGAAAATTAGAGATACCAATGGAACATTTCATGCAAAGATGGCCTCGATAAAGGACAGAAATGGTATGGACCTAACAGAAGCAGGAGATATTAAGAAGAGATGGCAAGAATACACAGAAGAACTATACAAAAAAGATCTTCATGACCAAAATAATCACGATGGTGTGATCACTCACCTAGAGCCAGACATCCTGGAATGTAAAGTCAAGTGGGCCTTAGGAAGCATCACTAAGCACAAAGCTAGTGGAGATGATGGAATTCCAGTTGAGCTATTTCAAATCCTGAAAGATGATGCTGTGAAAGTGCTTCACTCAATATGCCAGCAAATTTGGAAAACTCAGCAGTGGCCACAGGACTGGAAAAGGTCAGTTTTCATTCCAATCCCAAGGAAAGGCCATGCCAAAGAATGCTCAAACTACTGCACAATTGCACTCATCCCACACTCTAGTAAAGTAATGCTCAAAATTCTCCAAGCCAGGCTTCAGCAATATGTGAACTGTGAACTTCCAGATGTTCAAACTGGTTTTAGGAAAGGCAGAGGAACGAGAGATCAAATTGCCAACATCCGCTGGATCATGGAAAAAGCAAGAGAGTTCCAGAAAAACATCTATTTCTGCTTTATTGACTATGCCAGAGCCTTTGACTGTGTGGATCACAATAAACTGTGGAAAATTCTGAAAGAGATGGGAATACCAGACCACCTGACCTGCCTCTTGAGAAACCTATATGCAGGTCAGGAAGCAACAGTTAGAACTCGACATGGAACAACAGACTGGTCCCAAACAGGGAAAGGAGTAGTACTTCAAGGCTGTATATTGTCACCCTGCTTATTTAACTTCTATGCAGAGTACATCATGAGAAACTCTGGGCTGGAAGAAGCACAAGCTGGAATCAAGATTGCCGGAAGAAATATCAATAACCTCAGATATGCAGATGACACCACCCTTATGGCAGAAAGTGAAGAGGAACTAAAAAGCCTCTGGATGAAAGTGAAAGAGGAGAGTGAAAAAGTTGACTTAAAGCTCAACATTCAGAAAATGAAGATCATATCACCTGGTCCCATCACTTCATGGGAAATAGATGGGGAAACAGTGGGAACAGTGTCAGACTTTATTTTTTTGGGCTCCAAAATCAGTGCAGATAGTGATTGCAGCCATGAAATTAAAAGATGCTTACTCCTTGGAAGGAAAGTTATGACCAACCTAGATAGCATATTAAAAAGCAGAGATATTTCTTTGCCAACAAAGGGTTTGTCTAGTCAAGGCTATGGTTTTTCCAGTAGTCGTGTATAGATGTGAGAGTTGGACTGTGAAGAAAGCTGAGCACCAAAGAATTGATGCTTTTGAACTGTGGTGTTGGAGAAGACTCTTGAGAGTCCCTTGGACTGCAAGGAGATCCAACCAGTCCATCCTAAAGAAGACCAGTCCTGAGTGTTCATTGGAAGGACTGATGCTGAGGCTGAAACTCCAATACTTTGGCCACCTCATGCGAAGAGCTGACTCATTGGAAAAGACCTTGATGCTGGGAGAGATTGGGGGCAAGAGGAGAAGGGGACGATAGAGGATGAGATGGCTGGATGCCATCACCGACTCGATGGACATGAATTTGGGTGAACTCCGGGTGTTGGTGATGGACAGGGAGGCCTGGCATGCTGTGATTCATGGGGTCGCAAAGAGTCAGACACAACTGAGGGAATGAACTGAACTGAACTGTTGAACTTATCCATAGGGTTTTAAATTTCAATTGCTTTAATAATCCTTTCTAGATGATCATTTTGTTTCTTTTCTAAACCTGGTAGCTTAATTTTTTTGGATTTCTTTTCTTTGTTTGTGTTTATAATTTATCAGAGATGGGATTTCCTCCCTCTTCCCCACTCTCTTCAATGCCAACACTGCTTCCTCTGAAGTACCCTGAGTGGCATTTACTTCTCATTCACTCTTACTTGATTCTGTAGCCCATCAGGTCCTAACTCTATGGGATCTTCCTAAGGCAGTATGAGAGAAAGACCAGAAAGGACTTAAATCTGCTCCCTTATCTGTCTCCACACTGCTAGCCTACCACCCTCTCCCTCAGGTCAAAACCCTTCTCTGCAGGCTCTGGGTTTTCCTCCCAAGGTTTACTGTGTTAGTGCCCCAGATCTGGGCCTCCCTCTCTGTTATGGTTTCCCTGGGGTTGACCTTGGAGAGGGAGCCAGCTGCTTCTATCTTGCAATATGCCAGTATCCTTGTACAGAAGGTATATCAACTATTGGATGTTCCTTAATGTCATGTCTGGTATATGGGGTTGTCAAAGATATTTGAGGGGTGTTTCTGACTCATCCACAAAGAGGCAGATTTTTTTTGATATATTTAAAATTTTTTATTGTTTTACATTTTCTTTTCATTTAGTGCTCTGGCTGATGCCGCCATGGGGAAGAAAGTCCTCCATGTTCCCTACAGAGACTCTGTACTGACCAAACTGCTCCAGTCAGCTCTGGGTGGGAACAGCAGAACTACTCTGGTAAAGTGACTTTCCTACCACATCTTAGACTATTTAGACTCATGCAGCTGTCATGATTGCTGTTGTTATTATTATTAAAGTTATTCTTCACAAGAATCTTCTCAGTTCTTGACAAGATTCTCAGTTTCAGCACACTAACTGTGGAGCTTCATTCCCTTCCTTCAAGTGAAGATAATGATCTCGCCTTGAAACTGTGGTTGTGATGATTAAATGAAATATAATGAACAAGCTTTACAAGTTGCAAAGCTGGACAAAGATAAATGATTATTCATCAGGCCCTTATGCTCTAAATCATGGCCTCCAGATCCACAGATTAGGAGCTGCCCCGTGGGCAGTCCCATTCCCTCCTGTTCGCTCTCAGTGACCCTGCTCACCTCCAGCTCATCAAAAAGTTTATTTTCTCCTTTGAATTCTAGAACAGTTAAGCTGAAGTCAATACCAGATGTGAAACCATTTAAGTGGGTACTCAGTAATGATTTATTTATTAATCTCTGCAATGCCACCATTCAACTGTCATTTAAATTCCTGAGGAAATCTGTTGCGGACTCAGTGCTGACGGTTGCGTAGTACAGAGGTTAGCAGCACAGTTGTTCAAGTCAGGGCAGGTTCAGGTCCCAGCTCTGCCAGGTATGGGTGACCTTGGCACATTATTCTTATCTAAGCCTCAGTTTTCTGAATTGTAAAGTTTAAACAAACCACAAGTTCCAAGATATTCCATGAATGTTAGCTGTGTAAAATCAATAATAGCTATCTGCTGTATGTTTAGTTGCTCAGTTGTGTCTGACTCTCTGTGACCCCATGCACTGTAGCCCACCAGGCTCCTCTGTCCATGGGGATTCTCTAGGCAAGAATACTGGAGTGGATTGCCATGCCCTGCTCTAGGGCATCTTCCCAACCCAAGGATCAAACCCAGGTCTTGTGCATTGCAGGGATTCTTTACCATCTGAGCCACCAGGGAAGCCCAAGAATACTGGAGTGGGTAGCCTATCCCTTCTCCAGGGGATCTTCCTGACCCAGGAATCAAACCGGGATCTCTGGCATTGCAGGTGGATTCTTTACCAGCTGAGCTACCAGTGAAGCCCAACAATAGCTATATATCCTATATAAAAAACCAAAATCTGAAAAGGATATTTGTTTACAGATAGCAGCGATAAGTCCAGCTGACATCTGCTATGAGGAAACTTTATCAACACTAAGATATGCTGAAAGGTACGATTATGAATACTTATTATCTATAGTGGTTCTAAGTTCTAAATCTGGCAAATTCTTCTAGTACCCTTAAACTTGATGAGCTGGTGTCTTGGGAATGGGTCCAGAAAAAGGAAGAACAAAATGATCTGTGAGAGAAGAGGGAGAGAAATAAAATAAATAAGAGGAGACAGAAATAGGGGCTCAGGGCCCTCCTAGCCTGTCATTCAGTCACTGCAGTCCTGGATGGGGGAGGAGCCACAGGCTCAAATTCATGGGAGGATGCATTGAACCCACCCCTGAAGTGCTCAGTTCTCTGTTTCCCTGCATTTTTCTGTCAAATAACATGGCCATTCACAGATTCTCCTTTTGTCCTGTGGGTCACAGGTAGAGAATAGTGGCAGGCAGGGAATTTTTGTGCTAATGATAAAGATGAGCATGTAAGAGGCTCCCAAAGTTGGGAACCAGCCCTGGGCCCTACCCCTTTCCCTCTGTTGTGCCTCATATCTCCAGGCCCCACACAGCAGGGCAGAGGAGGCTCCTCCCAGGGAGGGGCTGTCCACACACGTTCCTGCCTTCCCACTTGGCCCAGGAAGCAAGCCCACTCCTGGCAGTTTAGTCCTGGCAGGAGGCTGTGGCCGAGCTGAGTTTCTGCTTTTCAAGGCAGGCATAAGCCTGCTTCCCCTGACCCTTTTGGGAAAGTGAGGGTCTGGGGAGAGGGAGGCTCTAACCAGGGGTTGGAACCCCATGGTGTCTCCGCCCCTCCATCCCATTCAGCATGGCCGACGTGGAGAATCCCCTCTGCAGCTTTCCCATCAGCTTCATTCAGGAGCCAGTGTTCCAGGTGACTGGAGCTGGCATGTAAATGAACCTGGTTCCTATTCTAATACGTCACTTGTCAGGTCTATGGGCCAGTGTGTCAGACAGAATCTGGCCCTACTCCCTCCAAGACCTGAACCTCCCTGCCCTTGGTGAGCTCACATGCTGAAGGAGGTGATACCTCCCTCTCTGGGCTGAGTGAAGACTGTGTGAGATGGTTCAAGAACCGTTCCTGGCTAAGTTCTGCCTTGCACAGGGCTGAAGCTCAAAATGACAGTTGTTGTGATGTCTCCAAGTAGTTCTCTCAGTTTTTCCTTGGCCTCTTCTCTAGGGAAAGGCCTTTGCATTTTAGGGACAAACCCTTGCATTCTCATTCCTCACTGCCAGGCCTCAGTATCATTTTGCTTCATTTGTTTTTCTCTGTTTTCTTTCATCACCTGTGCTACAATCTCAGAACTTAAGGTTGAATTTTGCCTTAGTATTATGTGCTGTGCTGTGCTTAGTCGCTCAGTAGTGTCTGACTCTTTGCAACCCCATGGACTGTAGCCCTCCAGGCTCCTCTGTCCATAGGATTCTCCATGCAAGAATTCTGGAGTGGGTTGTTATACCCGCCTCAGGGGATCTTCCCAACCCAGGGATCGAACCTAGGACTCCTGCACTGCAGGCAGCTTCTTTACAATCTGAGCAACCAGGGGAGCCCTTAGTATTATGTAGAATGTTCATTTCCTTCCCACTTCTCAATTCTAAACTGTTGCTGGCACTTTTTACATGAGAGACTATGTGATGCTGAGGAAGGAGAAAATGATCCCCAGGGGTCCTGGGCTCCAGGGCTGGATCTGTCGTGGACTCTGTGACTGGGGGCAAGCCTTGCAAACCCTATTCCTTAGGGAAAGAAGTAAGGGTGCCAGATGTAGCAAATGAAAATATAGGATGCCCAGTTACATTTGAATTTCAGGTAAAGAACAAGTCATGTTTTAGCATAACTATGTCCCATGCAGCACTAGCCAGGAGTGAACTAGGACAGCGGTCCCCAGCCTTTTGGCACCAGGGACTAGTTTCATGCAAGACAGTTTTTCCAGGGACTGGGGGTCGAGAGGTGGGGGTGGGGAGCAGGGGTGGTTTGGGGATGAGTCAAGCACGTTACATGTATTGTGCACTTTATTTCTATTGTTATTATATCAGCTCCACCTCAGATCGTCAGGCCTTAGATCCTGGAGGCTGGAGACCTTAACTAGGCAAAGTCCAAGCCCACTCCTGGCCTGGCACACTTGGCAGAGCAGTCGCTGGCAGCCTCCAGGGTTTGTGTTGTTACAGAACAGTAGAGATTGAAGAGATTGTTTTCATTAACCAAGTCAGCCCAACTGGGGGAGTGTGTTTGGGGCCCAGAACACGTTGGGGGTGGACTCCAGGCTTGGGCTGAGTCCACAAGAGGCTCATGTGGACAAGTGACACTTGACAAGTGACAAGTGGCTCATGTTTGAGCCCTGGATGTCACTGAGTCCCTTCTGGTCTTAGTGGTTTACTGGAAACTTACACACTGAAATCTCAAGTTACTAGGAAGTGAAAGGCTCCCATTTTGACCATTCGAGGCCAGTTTCCTGCCAGTCCTCTGGTAGTACTGCTCCAGCTGCGAAAGACCCAGGGCCTGAGTGTGTGTCCACCTTTGCACAGGGCTAAGAAGATCCGGAACAAAGCTGTTGTCAACACCTCCACCCTGATGAGGGAGTCCAGGGCAGAGAACGACAGACTGCTGCTTGGGTGTGGAAACTGCAGAATAGCAGGTAAACTGAGTCAGGAGTCAGCACAGGTCCAAGGCAGCAGTCAGGAGGCTAGATGCAGGAGGGAGGGAGAGAGGGGAGTGGCCAAGCCCTGTTGCAGGGTAAGGGCTGCAGGGAGATAGGGGAGTGGGGGGTGTTGTGCTGGAAGGGCAGGGGCCAGGAGCCATTGTGTTTAGTCTGAGGGGAGCCCTAGGGCAGGCCAGGACATCCCTGGACCTTTGTCCAGGACATTTTGGCCTGAATGTAATTCTCATGCGATTGTATGAAATACTGGCCCTGGCCTCTTGAAATGGTCATTTTAGTCTCATTTTTTAATTGCCATTTTTATTTTGAGGCTGTTCTTTCCCCTGGGACTACTTTCTCCTTAACCAGATTTAAACTGGCCATATGGCATTTGTTCTGCTGACGGCCTCCTGTAGTTAAGTGATGTTTGGGGGCCCAAGAAGCACTAGCCCCTGAATCCTCTTCTAAGACTCTGCTCAGCGCTGGCTGCACGTTAGAGTCACCTGGTGACTGGGCACCACTTGGACCAATTACCCATCCCCAGGGCAGCAACTCGCCTTAGGATGGCTCCACTGGGCACTTATTGAGAACCATTGCTTTGAGTGAAGGCCTTAGTTGTCCGTGTGGCAGCTTGAGTTGTGTGTAATTTTATGTGCATTAACAATTTAGAATAGGATTTGTGAAAAGGGCAAAATATAAAACTGTTGAAGTAGAATTGGTAAAGGTGTTCAGCATCAAAAGAGCCAGACTGGACGGTCGGGAAGCCCTGTGCTCAGTGCTCTTAGTGGAGTGTGACGCATTGTCCTGCCCTCGGTACCTGTTCCCCCTCCCCAAGTTGGGCTCCCTCAAGCCACATGGGCTCTCTCTCTGGTGTTAGCGGCTCTTCCGACCCTAACACACGCAAACTTCATGGATGTTCCCCTTGAGGGCAGGTTGTTGCTACCTGGCATATCTCTGGGTTCCCACGTCCTTACTCAATAAGGCTTCAGCCTCAACTAGGAACACCCTAAATTAGAGTCTGTGCCCATGTCTGGTCCAGGGTGACACGGATGGGTCACAAATCTCTACACCTGGACAAGCCAGATGTTGACCTAAATGCTGCATCTGATTCCCATTGTTCATGAGCATAGGCACAGAACTCATGAAAAACAAGGGAAGATAAATCTTTGATTCTTCCTAAATCCCCTGACTTGACAGGAATGCCCTGAAACTGTCTTGCATGCTCACACAATTGAAAAACATAATGTTGAGCTTCCTGTTCTTCCGATAAAGGACCTCTTTGCTCTAGTTTCCTATGAATTAAGGGGTGAACTTAGTCTTTTTTTAGTTTTTTAAAAAGATTTTTATTGAAGTGTAGTTAATTTATAATGTTGTGTTAGTTTCAAGTGTATAGCAAAGGGATTCAGTTGTATATAGATAGATGAGTACATACATATAAATATATATAATTATTTTTCAGATTCCTTTCCATTATAGGTTATTATAAGATAGTGAGTATAGTTCCTTGTGTTATATAATATGCCCTTGTTGCTTATCTATTTTATATATAGTAATGTGTATCTATTAATCCCAAACTTCTAGTTTATCTCCCACCTCCACCCCCAGCTATCCCTTTTGATGATTATGTTTTTTTTTAATTTATTTTAATTGAGGCTAATTACTTTACAATATTGTGGTGTTTTTTGCCATACATTCACATGAATCCACCATGGGTGTACATGTGTTCCCCATCCTGAACCCCCCTCCCACCTCCCTCCCCATCCCATCCTTCAGGGTCATCCCAGTGCACCAGCCCTGAGCACCCTGTCTCATGCATTGAACCTGGACTGGCGATCTATTTCACATATGATAATACACGTTTCAATGCTATTCTCTCAAATCATCCCACCCTCACCTTCTCCCACAGAGTCCAAAAGTCTCTTTTTTACATCTGTGTCTCTTTTGCTATCTCGCATATAGGGTCATCATTACCATCTTTCTAAATTCCATATATATGCATTAGTATACTGTATTGGTGTTTTTCTTTCTGACTTACTTCACTCTGTATAATAGGCTCCAGTTTCATCCACTTCATTAGAACTGATTCAAATACATTCTTTTTTATAGCTGAGTAATATTCCATTGTGTATATGTATCACAGCTTTCTTATCCATTCATCTGCCGATGGACATCTAGGTTGCTTCCATGTCCTAGCTATTGTAAATAGTGCTGCAATGAACACTGGGGTACACGTGTCTCTTTCAATTCTGGTTTTCTTGGTGTGTATGCCCAACAGTGGGATTGCTGGGTCATATGGCAGTTTTATTTCCAGTTTTTGAAGGAATCTCCACACTGTTCTCCATAGTGGCTGTACTAGTTTGCATTCCCACCAACAGTGTAAGAGGGGTCCTTTTTCTCCTCACCCTCCCCAGCATTTATTGTTTGTAGATTTTTTGATATCAGCCATTCTGACTGGTGTGAGATGGTACCTCATTGTGGTTTTGATTTGCATTTCTCTGATAATGAGTGATGTTGAGCATCTTTTCATGTGTTTGTCAGCCATCTGTTATGTCTTCTTTGGAGAAATGTCTATTTAGTTCTTTGGCCCATTTTTTGGGCCATTGGGTTGTTTATTTTTCTGGAATTGACCTGCAGGAGTTGCTTGTATATTTTTGAGATTAATTATTTGTTAGTTGCTTCATTTGCTATTATTTTCTCCCATTCTGAAGGCTGTCTTTTTACCTTGCTTAGAGTTTCCTTAATTGTGCAAAAGCTTTTAAGTTTAATTAGGTCCCATTTGTTTATTTTTGCTTTTATTTCCATTACTCTGGGAGGTGGGTCATAGAGGATGCTGCTATGATTTACATCAGAGAGTGTTTTGCTTATGTTTTCCTCTAGGAGTTTTATAGTTTCTGGTCTTACATTTAGATTTTTAATCCATTTTGAGTTTATTTTTGTGTATGGTGTTAGAAAGTGTTCTAGTTTCATTCTTTTACAAGTGATTGACCAGTTTTCCCAGCACCACTTGTTAAAGAGATTGTCTTTTCTCCATTGTATATTCCTGCCTCCTTTGTCAAATATAAGGTGTCCATAGGTCTGTGGATTTATCTCTGGGCTTTCTATTTTGTTCCATTGATCTATATTTCTGTCTTTGTGCCAGTAACAGATTGTCTTGATGACTGTAGCTTTGTAGTATAGCCTGAAGTCAGGCAAGTTGATTCCTCCAGTTCATTCTTCTTTTTCAATATTGCTTTGGCTATTCGAGGTTTTTTGTATTTCCATACAAATTGTGAAATTATTTGTTCTAGTTCTCTGAAAAATACTGTTGGTAGCTTGAATCTATAGATTGCTTTGGGTAGTATACTCATTTTCACTATATTGATTCTTCCGGTCCATGAACATGGTATATTTCTCCATCTATTTGTGTCACTTTTGATTTCTTTCATCAGTATTTTATAGGTCTTTTGTTTCTTTAGGTAACTTTATTCCTAAGTATTTTATTCTTTTTGTTGCAATTGTGAATGGAATTGTTTCCTTAATTTCTCTTTCTGTTTTCTCATTGTTAGTGTGTAGGAATGTAAGGGATTTCTGTGTGTTGATTCTATATCCTGCAACTTTACTATATTCATTGATTAGCTCTACTAATTTTCTGGTGGAGTCTTTAGGGTTTTCTATGTAGAGGATCATGTCATCTGCAAACAGTGAGAGTTGTATTTCTTCTTTCCCAATCTGGATTCCTTTTATTTCTTTTTCTTCTCTGATTGCTGTGGCTAAAACTTCCAAAACTATGATGAATAGTAGTGGTGAGAGTGGGCATCCTTTTCTTTTTTCTGACTTTAGGGGAAATGTTTTCAGTTTTTCACCATTGAGGATAATGTTTGCTGTGGGTTTATCATATATGGCTTTTATTATGTTGAGGTATGTTCCTTCTATGCCTGCTTTCTGGAGGATTTTTGTCATAAATCGATGTTGAATTTTGTCAAAGGCTTTCTCTGAATCTATTGAGATAATCATATGTTTTTTATCTTTCAATTTGTTAATGTGGTGTACCACATTGATTGATTTGCAAATATTGAAGAATCTTTGCATCCCTGGGATAAAGCCCACTTGGTCATGATGGATGATCTTTTTAATATGTTGTTGGAATATATTCTATTATATAACAGAATAATATATTCTTTTTAATATGTTGTTGGAATATATTCTGTTATATAACAGAATAATATATTCTGTCATAAAAATACCAACAGTATTTTTCAGAGAACTAGAACAAATAATTTCACAATTTTTATGGAAAAAATCTTGAATAGCCAAAGCAATCTGTTGGAATATGTTCTGTTTGCTAGAATTTTGTTAAGGATTTTTGCATCTATGTTCATCAGTGATATTGGCCTATAGTTTTCTTTTTCTGTGGCATCTTTGTCTGGTTTTGGTATTAGGGTGATGGTGACTCTGTGGGAGAAGGTGAGGGTGGGATGATTTGAGAGAATAGCATTGAAACATGTGTGAAACAGATCGCCAGTCCAGGTTCAATGCATGAGACAGGATGCTCAGGGCTGGTGCAATGGGATGACCCAGAGGGATGGGGAGGAAGATGGGAGGAAGGTTCAGGATGGGGTTTAAATAAATTAGATTAAGGAAAAAAAAAATAGAATGAGTTTGGAAGTTTACCTTCCTCTGCAATTTTCTGGAAGAATGACTATAAATTTGTTTTCTAATTCTGTGAGTCTGTTTTGTAAATAAGTTCAATTGTATCATTTTTTAAAGATTCCACATATAAGTGATACTATATGATATTGATATTTGTCTTTATGGTAATCTCTAGGTCCATGCATGTTGCTGCAAATGATGTTATTTTTTATGGCTGAGTAATATTCCCTTGTATATATGTACCATATCTTTGTCCATTCCTCTGTTGATGGACATTTAGATTGCTTCCATGTCATGACTATTGTGTCTAGTGCTGCTATGAAGATCCTAGTTTTTACAGTACTTTCCAGACTCAGTTAGTGCAGTTCCATTTCTCACTCCTGCTGAGAGTCCCTTGTTTTGACTCAGAACAGAATGGCAACATTGTGTGCCTCACCTTTGACACTGCAAACCTTAAAGCTGGCCTTCAGTTGCTTAAAATACCTCCCTCCTTCCAGAGCTGCCAGCCTGTTTACTTGGGCCTCCCAGTGACCAGATGAGCTGGGTGAACCAACTGGAGCAGGCCCGGCGGGAATGGCAGCAGCACTATGTGGCCATCGCCCAGGTGAGCTCACCACCTCCACCTGCTGAGGCCGACTACCTGGGAGGGGGATGGGGCAGCCTTACATCTTAACCAGACAGTGATGCCTGGGCTGCTGACAGGTGGATAATTGGGTAATCGGATAGTATACCTATTATCTGTAATGTGTGATTGTGACAAATTGTGATACATGACATATGACTTTAAATTATTGGCAGAGTTGGGGATAGAATGGCAGGGCATGAAAAGGAAGGAAGCAGAGAGGCCTTGGTGCCTCTGATGCATGAGGCTGAGGATAGAATTCAAAGCTGTTGAAAATTAGAATTTGGGGAGAATTTGAGGAATGTGATTGTCTTCTGGGGACTGTGATCCTGAACCATGGATCTGGCATTCACCGCCAGCTCCAGATCATAAATGGGCTGTGATGTGAACTTTGTTCCTGGGCCAGGGAGATGCCTTCTCTGCCTTCTGTCAACACTACCCCTCCCATAACCTTACTCCCCAAAGCTATGGGGCTTTGGACAAGCTCCAGAGTCATGGGCCAGCCCTGGAGGACTTTAGCAGTGGTGGGAGGGATCCAGTCCAGATTCCCGAAGGTTCCTGGAGCCAGAATAGATGGGAGCCTCAAGTGTTGGGAGTGGAGTGGGGGTGGAGGTCTGTGGCTGCAAGGGGTCAGGATGAGTTAGGGTCCAAGGACTTTAGAGATGTGGGCATAATGTGGCTGCATATGTCAGAGAGAAATGCCAAGAAAATAACCTCCTGTGTAACCTGGGTTTGTGCCTCTTGGCTGCAAATGTCAAGAGGATTGATCCACAGTGAAGAACTTCGGACTCTTGTTTTGTGTAGATAGTTACAACCAGAAGGACTTTCATCCTCTTTATCAGAACTTCCGGATTCAAAGCTTTCCTTGTGCCCATATAGTTTATTCCAGTTCCGTTTGATTGTCAATCCTCTATAATCACAATACCAATCACTACCTGTATTAAAGAATGAAATGCATTTTCATAACCAAGAGAGGGCGATGCCACAGCCCCATTTTGCCATCAGCATCTTTTGGGTGATGAGGTCACTGGAGGACTGGGAGCAGCGGATTGGAAGGAACTTTGCCCTCTGTGCTGTGCTGCCCTGTCTGGTGAGGATACCCTCTCTGTTTCTCCTCCAGGAGCGGCAGATGAAGAAAACCTTCCCCCACCTTCTCAACGTCAATGAAGACCCGCAGCTCACGGGGGTTCTCAAGCACTTCATTCAGGCTGGTACTTACTTACCCCTCTCAACTCGCACCGAGGGAAGGCAGAGGGAAGAGGGTCAAGAGGCACTTGCCTGCTGGCTTTGGTTCGTAAGGTCTCTGACCGAATTGTCTGGGACCTTCTAATTTGCAGAGTGATGTTAACTGACCTGGCACTACCTCAGCAGTTGATTCTGGTTCTGTTCATGCCTCTTGCCCCTGAGCATATTTCTTTTTCTTTTTAAAAAATTTTACTGGTAAAATACACATTACAGAAAACACCATGTTAACCATTTTTAAGTGTACAGTGCAGTGGCATTAAGTGCCTTTGCATTGTTGTGCAACCATTTTGAGTTGTGCCTGACATTTTGTGACCCTATAGACTGTGGTGCATTAGGCTCCTCTGTCCATGGGATTAGCCATGCAAGAATACTGGAATGGGTTGCTGTTTCCTCCTCCAGGGGATCTTTCCGACCCAGGGATCAAACCCACGTGTCCGGCATCTCCTGCATTGGCAAGCAGATTCTTTACCACAGAGCCACCTGGGAAGCCCTGTGCAACCATTACAGGCACCCATCTCCAGATACTTTTTGTCTTCCCAAACTGAAACTCTGTCCCCATTATGCAATAACTCCCTGTTAGCCCCTCACCCAGTCCTTGGCAACTATCATTTTACTTCCTGTCTCTATGAATTTAACCATTCCAGGTACTTTTATAAATACAGTATTTGTCCTTTTGTGTCTGGCTTACTTAGCATAATTTCTTCCAGCTTCATCCATATTGAAGCATGTATCAGGATTTTCTCCCTTTTTAAGACTGAACAATACACCATTTTATGTGTTTACCACATTTATTTATCCATTCATCCACTGGAAAATGGCACCAGTATTTGGTCACATCTGGCTTCTGCACTTTAGCCCTATACACAGTCAGGACAGGAGAGGCTTTTGCAGGACAGTAGTTGGGGCTGGAGATCAAGACTGACATATACTCACTACTATATATAAAATAGATAATTAATAAGAACCTATTGTACAGCAGAGGGAACTCTACTCAATACTCTGTAATGACCTACATGGGAAAAGAACCTAAAAAAGAGTAGATACATGTATATGTATAACTAATTCACTTTGCTGCACAGAAGAAACTGACACAATATTGTAAACCAACTATGCTCCAATAAAAAATTAAAATTTATTTAAAATAACAATAATAAATCCATTAAGATCAGATCAGATCAGATCAGTCACTCAGTCGTGTCCAACTCTTTGCGACCCCGTGAATCGCAGCACGCCAGGCCTCCCTGTCCATCACCATCTCCCGGAGTTCACTCAGACTCACGTCCATCGAGTCAGTGATGCCATCCAGCCATCTCATCCTCTGTCGTCCCCTTCTCCTCCTGCCCCCAATCCCTCCCAGCATCAGAGTCTTTTCCAATGAGTCAACTCTTCGCATGAGGTGGCCAAAGTACTGGAGTTTCAGCTTTAGCATCATTCCTTCCAAAGAAATCCCAGGGCTGATCTCCTTCAGAATGGATTTGTTGGATCTCCTTGCAGTCCAAGGGACCCTCAAGAGTCTTCTCCAACACCACAGTTCAAAAGCATCCATTCTTCGGCACTCAGCCTTCTTCACAGTCCAACTCTCACATCCATACATGACCACTGGAAAAACCATAGCCTTGACTAGACAGACCTTTGTTGGCAAAGTAATGTCTCTGCTTTTGAATATGCTATCTAGATTGGTCATAACTTTCCTTCCAAGGAGTAAGCGTCTTTTAATTTCATGGCTGCAGTTACCATCTGCAGTGATTTTGGAGCCCCCAAAAATAAAGTCTGACACTGTTTCCACTGTTTCCCCATCTATTTCCCATGAAGTGATGGGACCGGATGCCATGATCTTCGTTTTCTGAATGTTGAGCTTTAAGCCAACTTTTTCACTCTCCTCTTTCACTTTCATCAAGAGGCTTTTGAGTTCCTCTTCACTTTCTGCCATAAGCGTGGTGTCATCTGCATATCTGAGGTTATTGATATTTCTTCCGGCAATCTTGATTCCAGCTTGTGTTTCTTCCAGCCCAGCGTTTCTCATGATGTACTCTGCATATAAGTTAAAAAAGCAGGGTGACAATATACAGCCTTGATGTACTCCTTTTCCTATTTGGAACCAGTCTGTTGTTCCATGTCCAGTTCTAACTGTTGCTTCCTGACCTGCATATAGGTTTCTCAAGAGGCAGATCAGGTGGTCTGGTATTCCCATCTCTTTCAGAATTTTCCACAGTTTATTGTGATCCACACAGTCAAAGGCTTTGGCATAGTCAATAAAGCAGAAATAGATGTTTTTCTAGAACTCTCTTGCTTTTTCTATGATCCAGCGGATGTTGGCAATTTGATCTCTGGTTCCTCTGCCTTTTCTAAAACCAGCTTGAATATCAGGAAGTTCACGGTTCACATGTTGCTGAAGCCTGGCTTGGAGAATTTTGAGCATTCCTTTACTAGCATGTGAGATGAGTGCAATTGTGCAGTAGTTTGAGCATTCTTTGGCATGGCCTTTCTTTGGGATGGGAATGAAAACTGACCTTTTCCAGTCCTGTGGCCACTGCTGAGTTTTCCAAATTTGCTGGCATATTGAGTGCAGCACTTTCACAGCATCATCTTTCAGGATTTGAAATAGCTCCACTGGAATTCCATCACCTCCACTAGCTTTGTTCTTAGTGATGCTTTCTAAGGCCCACTTGACTTCACATTCCAGGATGTCTGGCTCTAGGTGAGTGATCACACCATCATGATTATCTGGGTTGTGAAGATGTTTTTTGTACAGTTCCTCTGTGTATTCTTGCCATCTCTTCTTAATATCTTCTGCTTCTGTTAGGTCCATACCATTTCTGTCCTTTACTGAGCGCATCTTTGCATGAAATGTTCCCTTGATATCTCTAATTTTCTTGAAGAGATATCTAGTTTTTCCCATTAATGGCACATTCTTAAATAAAAAATATTTTCCTAAGCAAACAAACAGAAAGTTAGGAATATCACAAAAAAGGCAGAAATTAAAGCAATTATCCCCCAGGCAAGGTGATGTCCATGTACCATCATGATTGAAAATCACAGTGAGAAAATCCCTTCAAGTGATCCAGTTGGAGAGGAAATGGCACTTCCCAAACATCAGATATGTTACTAAGATCAAATCCTGGAAATTTTTGAAAAAAAAAAAAAAAAAAGGTTATTTTAATTTTTTTCAGGTTCGTGTGATGCTGGTAAGGCAGCTTCAAACACCATTACTCTTCAAGGTTTGGGGTAAGTGAACAGACTCAGTACCTTTGTCCAGCATTGCAGAATTGAGACCACTGCATCCAGAGGACACTCTCAAAATTCATCTAGTCATTGTCGGGGCAGGCCACAAGCCTTGCCAGACAGCCAAAGATGAGAACTGCCAGATGTATCTTGGAACCCACTCTAATACTTATTATGGAAGGTCACATGGGAGGGTTTTCTTCTCTCACCGAAATCCCTCTTGCTGGGCTCAGTTTGTTTTCTTGGATCTGGTCTTGGGAGAAAGGGACTTATTCTCACAAATGGACCTGAGCAGATGGTGGCAGGAAATGAAGAGAGTTAAGAGGACAGGCCCAGTACAGTGGCGTGGGCCTTTCATGTTCTCACCACCAAGAGCAAGGGCATCTCTGTGCTCGGAGCCCTTGCCAACTGGACTAACACAAAGCCCAGACTTGGAGCTGATCCCTCCCTGAGGGACCCAAGGCAGGTTTGTAAACTCCGAGTAGGGGGCCGTACTTCTGTGGCCTCTCTCCCGGGGAGGCTGCTTCTCCAGGGTTCCTCCCCGATTCCAGCCCCACTGTGTCGTGACTGCCCACAGATTTCCAGCCAATAGACTCGGGGCATTACTGACCAGTCCCCTGTGACAGACCTCAGCCCTCCATAGTCCACCCCAGCCCTTGTGTGTGGGTGTGTGTGTGAGTTGGCAGCAGAGGGTGGGTGGGTGGTGAGAGGGACCTGTAGGGAGGGGCACTAACTCACCCTGACCAATGGCCTCTAGCCCCTTTCCCCCAATTCTTCCTGGGAATCCCCTCATCCCTCTTTCCAGATCACTTCCTGTGGGGACCCTGGTCCAAAAACCCACAAGTCTGGAATTGACTGAACTGCAGCTGAGCTGAGGTTAAAACCTAGCTCCTGAGGACCCCTGGGCCTGAGTGTGTCTCAGCTTGTCAAACATTCACAACATCCGAGGAGCCCAGGGACATTCTAGAACAGTTAGGGCACATAGGTGACATCTGTTGGGAGCCAAACTGATGCCTCTGATACTGGCCCCAAATCTTGTAACATCTCAGGTCTGGATTTGTGTAGATAAAGATGAAGAAACAGACCTAAACTTCTTGGTGATATGTAGGCTTGTTATTAAATCTCCTTCCCAGTAGTCTCCTCTGAAACACCATTCTTTCCATTTCTCTCCACTCCATCCCACCGACTTGTGAGTCCCTGCGGGCTCCAGCTTGACTCTGTGTCTCCTGGCCCCAGGAGGGTGGGGAGGAGTCGGGAGTGGGGGTTGGTTCTACTAATAAACAATTGCTTTGTTGTCTCCCCTCTTGGTCAAGGCAGGGTCCCTTGCACCCACCTCTCCACCTGCACCCACTGAGCACACAGGAGCCCCATCGGACTTCCCTAGCAGCTGTAGGCCTTGCCTAATTGTGCAAATGACAAAGAACTACCTACACTGTTCACCAAAATTGTGATTTATGTGGTCACTTAGACACATTCTTGTCCTTTTAGAATTTCAGATAAACATGCTTCCTTCACGAATTCGGGTGGTAAAGTGACGGTGACTCCATACGGCAAATGCAAGGTCATCGTTAATGGGGTGCCCATCGCGACCAAGACAAAGCTGCAGCATTTGGTAAACTCCCCTGCGGAGCCACAGGATTTCCTAAGTCCAACCAGGAGAGCTGGAGTGAGGCCGGCAGGGCTGGGCGCTAAGCCCCTTCTGTCCCTCTGCCACCGTGTCCCAGTGATGACGAGGTCACAGCTGTGGAGTTGCGATATTAACTCCCTGAGTGTCTGGGGGAAGTCATTTCACCTCCCTGGACCTTGCTTACAAAACAGAGAGGGGTGAACTAGGTGCTCGCCAAGATCCTTCCAGCTCTAACGCTGTATGATATTTTAGATTTTAACAACCTGCCATGGGGGGACTTCCTTGATGGTCCAGTGGCTAAGATTCTGAGCTCCCAATGCAGGGGGCCTGGGTTCGATCCCTGGTCAGGAAACTAGATCCTAGATGCTGTAACTAAGACCTGGCACAGCCAAATAAATGAATAAATACTAAGAAGAAAAAAAAAAAATCTGCGCCGGAGAAAACTGCCAGCACCTTGCCAACATTGGGCTCTCTGCATCTCCCCACCACCCTGTCGGTAGCACAGGGGCTCAAGACCCTTCTCCTGTCCCTTCTCCATGCTGAAGCCACAGAAAGCCTTCTATTTTACTTTAATTTGAGGATAATTGCTCTACAATGTTGTAGTGGTCTTTGCTGTACATCAAATCAGTCATAATTATATATATAAAACCCCTCCCTCTTGAGCCTTCCCCTGCATCCTGCCCATTCCACCCCTCTACGCAGAGATCCTTTTAGACTAGCACACTGGAGCAAGCCACTCCTTTCTTGGAAATCCTTCAGTGACCCACCCTTTTAGGACACCAGAGTGAGTGGGCCCATCATCTGCTTCTCTGGCCTCACTGCTCTGCCTGGGCTTCCCTTGGTCACATGACTCTTTGATGCTCAGACCTTCCAGGCTCTGGTCAACAGTACTCTTCTCAGCCTCACCAAAACTTAGCACTCGTGAAAGTTGCTCAGTCGTGTCCGACTCTTTTCGACCCCATGGACTATACAGCCCATGGAATTCTCCAGGCCGGAGTACTGGAGCGGGTAGCCTTTTCTCTAGGGGATGTTCCCAACCCAGGGATCGAACCCAGGTCTCCCGCATTCCTGGTGGGTTCTTTGCCAGTTGTATCATCTTAAATAGTGCACCTTCCCCGAGGTGCTCTGTAATCCCCAGTGTGAATTAGCCCGGAACATTCTGTGGAAGCCCTGCCCTTTTCCTTCCCATCCTGCACAGGCTGTTACATCATTAGTTTATCAAGTCCTGGAGGGGAGGGATGGGTCTGTCTAGTCCCCACTGACTCCCCCAGTGGCTGACAGAGAGTGCGGAATAAAGGATTAGTCAACAAAAGCACGAGAAAGCAAGAGGCCCCTCTTCCCTCCTCATTTACAGGTCTCTCCCCTGCTTGGGGATTCACGAGGGCCCATGATGCACACAGAGGAGCAGGCTGACCTCACCCGCTCTGCCCTCCTCCCTCTGAGCACACTGTCTCCTTCCTAGGACCGGATTATTTTGGGATCCAACAGCGCCTACCTTTACATTGGGTTTCCTTCCGAGCGAGGCAGTGAGGACTTGAGCAGATTTGATTATGACTTTTTCCAGCTGGAGAGAGCGGCTGCTGAGGGAGTGAGTGCTGACAAGCTCGGTGAGCAGCCCAGGCCAGGCTTCTGGCATTTTCCATGTGCAATCCTGCTTTCCTTAAGAAAATAATCTTTGTGTCAAAATACAATGTTTAGAAAATTAAGGTATGATTTTCATAGAGTAAGCACATGTGGAAGATTTATTTAATTCATAAAATTAATTATGAGGGTAAAGATGCTGATGTAGGTTCAATCCCTGGGTTGGGAAGATCCCCTGGAGGAGGGTATGGCAATGCATTGAGAATTGAAGGATGCTCCAATATTCTTGCCTGGAGAATCCCATAGACAGAGCAACCTGATGGGCTACATACAGTCCATGGGGTTGCAAAGTCAGACATGACTGAGCATCCTTAAACATTTCATTGTGTTATTCCTAAGGAAAAGGACTTTCTTTTAATACCTACAGTACAATTCTCAATATCAGAAAATTAACATTGATACTATTATTTAATCTATGAATTTCATGCATATTTACCTAATTGTTTCAAAAACCTCCCTTATAAAAAATTGGGATACAGGGTCCAATCCAGGACCACATTTAGTTGTCACGTCTCTTTGGTCTCCTTAAATCTGGAACAACTCACCAGGTCTGTTTTTGTCTTTCATGACCTTGACATTTTTGAAGAGTAAAGACCAGTCATTTTTTTAGGTTTTTAGGATGCTTCCCCATGATTGGATTGAGGTGATAGGTTTTGGGCAGGAATGCCAGCAAAGTGATGCTGTGTCCTCTGTGCCTCCCATCAGAAGGCACCTGGTGTCAGTTTCTCCATTTTTGGTGGCGTTAATTGTGATCACTTGGTTAAGGTGGTGTCTACCAGGTTTCTCCATTGTAAAATGAGTTATCCTGAGGCAAGAGGTAAATGCCACCCCAGAGTTAAGTGACTGGAGATTCACTCCCTGTGGATCAAAGCTCCAGGAGAGAATAACAGGACAATTAAGAGAGGAGGCAGGACCCTGCCCAGACCACATATTTCTCATTCTCAAAGTCAGAAGACTTCCTTGACCACATATGCGCAGAAAGGCTCCTTAAAGGTTCAAAGGGGAGTGACCTTTTGCCTTCAATCTTTCCCAGAACTATCCACATGTACTGTACTCTTTTTCCTTCCTGATAAATACTTTACTTACTTCCCTGCTGCTGCTAAGTCGCTTCAGTTGTGTCCGACTCTGTGCGACCCCAGAGATGGCAGCCCACCAGGCTCCCCCGTCCCTGGGATTCTCCAGGCAAGAACACTTTTCTGTCTTTGTGGGAATTCTCTTCTGAAAAGCTGAAGGGCCAGGGGCCTGCTCACTGTCCTCTGGTCTAGTGGCGAGGATTTGGGGCTCTCACTGCCACAACCCCACAGCCCCACTTCAATCTCTGGTGGAGGAACTGAAGCTCTGCTTCCAGCCGCTGCAGGCTGAGGCCACCTGAGAGCAATCCTATCTTTTCAATTAATATTTTATGGGGAGAGACTTTGATATGTAGATATCCTATACCTCATTACAATTTCATCCACTAGTTTTATCATCCTTTGATCATTGGATGATCAGTATGGATTTTTGTCAAATGGTGAATTCCTAGCTTCACAATTTCCTCTACCTATATTTGAAAAAACAAAAAGGCACTATAAGAAATGTTTTATCTGTTGATTTGTTTATTCATTTAGTTATATCAGTGTGGTCTCAGAGTCCTGTTTTAGTCAATAAGTTATCTGTTGCTTTCATAATTCATTTTGATGTGCAAACCATCCCCGTTTTGGTCAGTGGGCACCCCTTCAAGCTGGACTCTGTGTCTCCCGGACATTTCTCACCAGGCACTAGCTTACTTTCTGGCATCAAAAATGTTCCGGATGCATCTTGTGGTCTCTCAGCCCCAGCTCAGGTGTCAGTCATTTCCCCCAAGGATCCTGATTCCTTTTGGTAAAGAATGACATTTATAAATCAAGATCTGGAGCTACGTGTGCAAACTGCTACATTACCACATGTGTTCCCCCACACATATTACAGCTTCACCTATTCTGTAAAGTCATAAGTTCATACTCATATGGCCAATTCCAGTTCAATACCACAGAGTTTATTTTCATTTTCCCTGAATGGGCAAACATAATACATCTGTCAATTTTCCTCCATCTGTTCTCTGGATTCTCTCCCCTCTCACTATCTCAAGCATTTGTCTGTGAAAAGCCCCTTCTCTTTTGCATCACTAAAGGCTCTCCATGGATCATTCCATCACATGCAAATATGCTCCACTATCTTTTGCCATAAAAACAAACTTACAAAGCCCTACCTGGACCCACATCTCCCTTTGTTGTTGTTCAGCTGCTCAGTCGTGTCTGACTCTTTGTGAACACATGGACTGCAGCATGCCAAGTTTCCCTGTCTTTCACCGTCTCCCAGAGTTTACTCAAACTCATGTCCATTGAGTCAGTGGTGCCATCCAACCATCTTGTCCTCTGTCGTCCCCTTCTTCTCCTCAGTTCAGTTCAGTAGCTCAGTCTTGTCTGACTTTGCGACCCCATGGACTGCAGCACGCCAGGCTTCCCTGTCCATCACCAACTTCCAGAGCTTGCTTGAACTCATGTCCATCGAGTTGGTGATGCCATCCAACCACCTCATCCCCTGTGGTTCCCTTCTCCTGCATTTAATCTTTCCCAGCCTCACGGCCTTTTCTGATGGGAAAAGACCTCTAGCTACTCTAGCTCCCTCTAGCTACATCTCCCTCTAGCTACTGCTGTATTTCAACTCCCTCACAACAACCTGGGAGTCCTTGTCCACAGGAACACTCAGGAGCTTTGTCATTTCTCTTTGTTCATCTCTTCCCTTGCCTCAGATGGAGGTTCTTGACCACCTTGCCTCCCCTCTCATTCCCAGACCCCAGATCACTCCCCTCAGGAGAGGCTGTGGTGCCAGGGCCCACCTGCTGCCCACCCACACCCCCAACCCTGCCCAGTCAGGTGAGTGTGGGCTCCACCCCTCGGTGGAGAGACCCAGAGACCCTCGGTCTCTGGCTATACTGAACTCCCAAAGGTGGAGTGTCTCACATGGCGCCTGTGCAAACTTGTCTTCTAAACCCATGAGGAGAGTGTCGTGGGTGCACCTACATATGTGCAAAATAGATCCTCCCTTTTTCCTGCACCAAAGGTTTCTCTTCAGAATTTTAGCAAAATAAATGGATTTGAAAATGACCTCTTTGTTCATTGTCTGCAAGTTACTGAACAAAACAAGTCAATAAGACTCTAATACTAAGCCTGGACACCCTATATATTCATTTATTCATTCACAGGGTTGAATTTTCCAGCCCAGGGCTGGCAGCACAGTGAGGTTGAACAAGCCCTGACCCTGGTCAAAGGTGCTTAGCACCAGCAAAGACTGATTCTTCAGCAAGGTGGCTGTTGGGAAATTATGGGGAGTCAGACCTCAGCACAGGAAATCCCTAAATAACTGAGAGTTCTTGACAGGAGGCAGCACCAGCCAGGGTCTGGCAGGGGGGATTGGCTCACCCATTGTGTCCATGGTCCCCTCCTCCAAGCCACCCCAAACACAAGTAAGGACAAGTTGCTTCTGTGCCAGCTGTGGTTTCAGGAGAAGCCCCCAGACCTTCCTTTAGCCAGCTGTATTATTCTTGCCCCAGCCTCTTCACTGGACAGTCTGGAGCTACCTTGGGTCAAGGACACAAGACCAAGACTGAAAATCAGAGGCAGGGAACCTCCTGTCACAATGCTGCCGAGATTCATGGGTTGAGATGAGCAAGGGAGGCAGTAACTTTTCTTCCCCACTTAGTTTTCTTTCTTGCTTTTTAAAAAATTACACGTTTATAAATTTAAAATATAAATATTTGATGAACAGTTGAATGAATAACTGAATGAAGGAAGCAAAGAGCATGCAAGTTTATTTATGGATGAAAGGTATCCCAGAACCAGAGAGTGACCTCCCCTCCCTCTTCGATCTTTCCTAGGTGCTATGAACAGTGGGGATGGGAAAGCAGACCCCAGTGTCCTGGCTGTGTTCCAGGACTACGTCAAACTGATGCCACTGGTTGCAGAAGCAAATCAAATGAGCGAAGAGCTGAAAAAGGTAAGTGCAGAAAATGGTAAAATCTCAGCTCTAGAAAGGACCTTAGAGGACAGATTCAACGAGCGCCGCTCTCCCACTGCCCCGAATTGGCTTCATGGTGTAGACATGCCAGACCCTCGGGCCTGGAGACGGCAGGTGCTTTGCCCGAGACCCCACAGTGAGCTAGTGACAGGGCCTCAGTCAACACCCCAGGCCTCCCCAGTTTCAGCCTCAAGTCCATTCCTTCTACCTCTGGCCCCCACGGCTCCAGAACCACCAAGACGCCAGACCAATGCTTGCCCACCATGGCCACCCCACCCCAGATTGTCCTCGAGTCCTTCTCTGGGTGCACACACCCTGAAGGCTTCTCTGCCCCAGAGAAGGCCTGGGTTTGGAGTCACTCCCTGGTGACACAGGATCCCAATCATCAGGAAACTTGCACAAGACTCAGTCCCTTTGGTGAGGCTTACACATGAAATAGTTCCAGGATGCTGCCGAGAAATTCTGGGTGCTTTGTCATTTCCCTTGATGGGAATTCCAAGGAGCAAGAGGTGGACCATCTTCTTTCAGAAAGTCCGAGTGTGGAGAGGATGAAGAATAAATTGCAAAGATGGTATGTGCTGAGAAATGTAAAATTGTTTAGTGAGAAGTGTTTTTCTTACCAGGGACTTAATATGGAGCTGAAGGTGAAGAATTTAGCTTCATCAGATTCCAGGGGCTGTGACCTACAAAAAGAGGTCACGGTGAAGGTGACCCATCAAAGGACTCATCAGGTGAGGCTGCCCCTGGGGGCTGGTGTGCGACTCCACAACGGGTTTCTGAAGAGGTTTCCTAGGGATACAGATTAGTTTTACCTGCTACAGCCTGTGGAGCCCCAGCAAAGGGGCAGGATAGGCTCCAAGTATGAGTGGGATTCTGGGGGACTGACTCTGGGGAGAGGAGGACCCTCCGAGTTTCCTCTTCTGGTTCCTCTATCCCACACAACACCGAGACCTGGGATCTTTCCCACCCGCAGGCAGTGAAAACTTTCTATTTATTTTTATCATGACTCCAAAGTTTTAGTACCCAAAGGGAGCCTGAACACCAGCTGAAAATGGTGTTCGTGTGAGTGCCTGAGAGAGAGGGCTACCGTTTTGAGCAATGAGAAAACGCACACTTTCATTAAGACTCCAGAAGGTGGGCTTTCCTGGTGGTCTGGTGGTAAAGAATCTGCCTGCCAATGCAGGTGGTGGTGGTGTTCAGTTGCGCAGTTGTGTTCAATTCTTTGCGACCCCGTGGACTGCAGCACACCAGGCTTCCTTGTCCTTCACCATCTCTTGGAGCTTGCTCAAACTTGTATCCATCGAGTCGGTGATGCCATCCAACCATCTCATCCTCTGTCATCCCCTTCTCCTCCTGCCCTCAGTCTTTCCCAGCATCAGGGTCTTTTCCAATGAGTCGGCTCTTCGCATCAGGTGGCCAAGTATTACAGCTTCAGCTTCGGCATCAGTCCTTCCAATGAATATTCAGTGTTTATTTCCTTTAGGATTGACTGGTTTGCTCTCCTTGTAGTCCAAATGCAGAGGACATGGGTTTGATCCCTGGTCCAGGAAGATCCCAAGTGCCTCAGGGCAACTAAGCCCATGTGCCACGACTACTGAAGCCCACACGCCCTAGAGTCTGTGCTCCTCAACAAGAGAAGTCACCACAACGAGAAGCCTGTGCACCAAAACCAGGGAGGAGCCCCTGCTCTTGGCAACAAGAGAAAAGTTTGAGCAGCAGTGAAGTTCTCTGAGCATCTTTTATTTGCTGACAAAGGTCCATATAGTCAAAGCAATGGTTTTTCCAGTAGTTATGCATGGATATTAAAGTTGGACCATAAAGAAGGCTGAGTGCTGAAGAATTGATGCTTTTGAACTGTAGTGCTGAAAAGGACTCTTAAGAGTCCTTTGGACAGAAAGGAGATCAAACCAGTCAATCCTAAAGGAAATTAACCCTGAGTATTCACTGGAAGAACTAATGCTGAAGCTCCAATGCTTTGGTCACCTGATGCATAGAGCTGACTCATTAGAAAAGACCCTGATGCTGGGAAAGACTGAAGGCAGGAGGAGAAGGGGACAACAGAGGATGAAATGGTTGGATGGCATCACTGACTGAACGGACACAAGTTTGAGGAAGCTCTGAAAGATGGTGATGGACAAGGAAGACTGGCGTGCTGCAGTCCATGGGGTTGCAAAGAGTTGGACATGACTGAGGGACTGAACAACATGATTGTTACTTATAGTTCTATATTGGGTAGGTTGCTTATCTCCACTTCACTTTGTTCTTGTTTTTTTTTTTTTTTTTTTTTAATCTTATTTGGAACATATTTCTTTATTGCCTTATCTTGACTAATTTTCTGTTTTATTTCAATGTGTCTGGTAGGTTGGTTACGTCTCCCAATCTTGGAGAAGTGGCCTTTTGTAGGAGACATCCTATGTGTCCCAGAAGTGCCCTCCCCTCTGGTCTCCAGAGCTGTATGCTCTAGGGGTGCCTCCCTCATGGGCTGTGTGGGCCCTTCTGTTGTAGTGGGATGACTACTGTGGGTGGTCTGGTAGGCATGGCTGCCTCCTGAGGTGGCTGGCTGTGGAGCCCCAGGGGTCCTGGGCTAGTCCTGGCCCATTGATGAATGGAATGGAGCTGGGTTCTGTTTGCAGGGCTAGGGGTCTCGGTGTTACTATTGCCTGTGGGTGGGTGAGGCCGGTTCCTGACATGGCTGCCAGTGGGACCTGGGGTGTCCCATTGCTGGTGTCAGCCCACTGGTGAGTGGAGCTGGATCCTGAGACAGCTCTTGAAATGCCCAAGTTTCTCAGAGCTGCCATGGGCTTGCTGGTGGGCTGGGTTGAGGCTTGTGGGGTCTCAGGGCTAGTGCTGGCCTGCTGGTGAAGCCAGGTCTTAGGTCTCTGGCTGCAGAGTCCTGCGGGTCCTGGAGTTGCTGTGGACCTACTGGTGGGTGAGGCTGTGTCCTGCAGGCTCTGGTTGCATGGTCCTGCGGGACCTAGAGATGGTTTTGATGCACTACTAGGCAGGGCTGGGGCCTGGGCCCTCTGGTGGATGGGGCTGGCTCCCCTGGCAGCTGGGGGTTCAGGGGCTCCTTAGCAAACAGCCCACTGGTGGTTGGGGCTGTACCCCTGCCACTGCCTGCTTGGCCTGAGGTAACCTAGGACTGGTGCTGACTAGCTGGTGTGCAGGGCCAGATCCCAGGCCTAATAAACTAGATGGAAGACTCAAACCAGTGCTTGTCAGCACTTGTATCCTCTTTGTAGAACAACCCTCTGCACCCTTCCCAAGGCTTCCATCAGCATCTGTATCCCCCAGGGGCGCTCCAGTTGCCTCTTGTGTCTCCAGGAGGTTCTCCAAGATCAGCCAGGGGATCTGACCAGGAGGGTCTCCAAGATCAGCCAGGGGATCTGACCCAGGCATATTTCAAATTACTACCTCTGTACTGGATTTTGGAGCATGTGATTTTGCATGAGCGCTTTAAGAGTGAGGGGCTTCCCTGATGGTTCAGATGGTAAAGAATCTGCCTGCAATGCAGGAGACCCGGTTCGATCCCAGGAATGGAGAAGGGAATGGCAACCCACTCCAGTATTCTTGCCTGGAGAATTCCATGGACAGAGGAGCCTGGCGGGCTATAGTCAGACACGACTGAGTGACTAACACTTTCACTTTAAGAATGAAGTCTACATTTCCCACAGCCCTCTAACTCTCCTGAAAATAAGCCCGGCTTGGCCTTCAAAGACAAACATTCTGGAAGCTGGTCTTCCCAGTGCAGGACTCCCAAGCCAGGGTGCCGGATGTGGGGCTCAGACCTCTCACTCCTTGGCAAGAAGCTCCATAATGGTAATCATCTTCCTGTTTGTGAGTTGCCCACCTTGGGGTGGGTCTTCATTATGTTGTGTCTCTGCCCCTCCTACCCATCCTCTTGTGGTTCCCTCTTTATACCTTCAGTTGCAAGGGATCCTTTCTGCTAATCTTTAGTTCTTCCTCGCCAACAGCTGCTCTGTAAATAGTTTTAATTTTGGCATGCTGACGGGAGGAGGCAGCTCAGGACGTTCCTACTCCTCCATGGTGGCCACGCCTCTGGTAACCACTTCTCATGTGGCATTTATCATCAAGCAATTTTCTGCCTACCTGGAATTCTTCTTATTTTGGCTTGTGCTTTTGTCCACTCTCTCAGTAATCACTGTTGGTACGTGGCCCTGTCCCTCACCTACTGAGGGGACAGACCAGTGCCAGGCTCTTTTCCTGGATTTTCTGCTCACTGGGTGTGAGCACACCAATTTATTATCTTCTAGTTCAGTAGGTTAAAAGCCCAACGCAGGACTTCTCTAGTTGTGCAGAGGATAAGAATTTGCCTGCCACTGTGGGGGACAAAGGTTTGATCCCTGGACTGGGGAGATTCCATATGCTGCGGAGCAGTGAAGCCCATGTGCCACAACTAGAGCCCAGGAGCTGCAGCTGCTGAGCCTGTGCGCTGCAACGGTGTGAAGCCCACGTGCCTACAGCCTGTGCTCCGCAACAAGAAAAGTCACTGCTATGAGAAGCCCATGCATCGCAACGAAGAGTAACCCCTACTCAGCACAATTAGAGAAAGTCCACACAAAGAAAGCCCAGCACAACCAAAAATAAATTGAATAAATAAATGAATTTGTAAAAAGCACAACACAGATGTTGCTGGGTTGAAAGCAAAGTGTCAGGAGGGATGTTGCTCTCTGGAGGCTTGAGGGGAGAATACGTTTTGTTGCTTTTTCAAGCTTTTAGAGCCACTTACATTCCTTGGGTCATGGTCATCTTCAAAGTTATCCACATAGCATCCCTGACCCTGCTTCTGTTGCCATCTCTCTTTCTCTGACCCTCTCTTCTGCCTCCCTCTTCTACCTTTAAGGCCCATGTGATTACACTGGGTCCATCTGGATAATGCAAGCTAATCTCCCTATGTTAAGGTCGGCTGATAAGCAAATTTAATTCCTCTTTGCCATGTAAGATAACATATTCACAGGTTCCAGAGACTGGGACAAGAATATCTCTGAAGGTCTTTCTTCTGTATACCACCAGCTCAAACTTTCATTTCTCCTGGGAAAGTGTTTTCTAAGTCCATCATTTCCTCTAAGTCATTTCCTGGGATCCAGCAAAGCTGAAGTAGATAGGTCAGCAATGAATGTAGTGTTCTTGAAGTTCCCTCACCAAAGCTGAGTTTGATGAGACTGTCATTGGTCTTGGGTACCCAAAACCCAACCCATCAGAGAGAGCATGCTGGGAAAACCATAGAAATGAATTGTTAGAGCAGCAGATGGAATCAAATATTGATGATGTACCTTTGTGTTTCCAGGTGTGGATTTGGTCAAAAGCCAAATTTATCAATAGGAAATTCCTAATGGAGGAACTTTACCAGCGTTTTCTTGATGGAGAAGACAGCCAGGTAGCCCAGGAAGATGACCCTTTCTGGGATCCTGTCGAAGTTGTTCACCTGGGCTCCGCTCACATCTGGCTCCAATCTCTTGCCTACTGCATGAAGTTCGAGGAACAAGTGGAATTTCTGAACTGTGACGGACTGGAAGAGGCAGTGTTGCATATCCACATAAACCCCTGCTCCCCGACAGGACGGTGGGTATCTCCGCCACCCCCTTGTCTAGTTCTGGGTCACACAGAAAACTCACAGCAAGCCTGAGTTCTCCTGGAAGGGGAGAACTTGGTACCCTGAAGAGGTCACTCCTGAGACAAACAAATGAGCTCGTTCATTCATAATTTGGCCTCATCATATCTGATTTTGCCAAGGCAGCCAAATCAGCTGACCTGGACTATTTAAAACCCCACATCCAGCAGTCTTTGAGCAGCTCACATTGCCCTAAAGGACCAAAGGAATGGGAATACCCTGCAGAGGCAGGACTGTAGTAGAAGGAAACACGGACACGAGCCCAGAGATCTGGGTCGGTAGAGAAGCCAAGGGTGCCACAGAACCTTCCACCCTCCCCACCCTTCCTGGCGCCTGTGGGGTCTGGGACCCACCACACACATTTGTTCTTTCCAGCATTAGTCCTCAGCCCTGCTGACCAGGCCCAAGTGCCAGAAGCAGGAAGCTGATTTTGTAGCTCACCCTGCCTCCCTGGACAGGCTCTGTTAATTTCTTTGTTCCTTTTCTCAAGAAAGGAACTGTGGTATCTTTGTTTCCTTATGTGGCCCCATTCTGAGCTGTTATCTGATCTTTGTGCTAACTCCACTGTACAACCTTTACTGTCCCCTCGGGTTGTCTCTTGGGCTTCCCTGGCTCAGATAGTAAAGAATCCACCTGCAATGCAGGAGACATGGGTTCGATCCCTGGGTCGAGAAGACCCCCTGGAGAAGGGAATGGCAACCCACTCCAGTATTCTTGCCTGGAGAATTCCATGGACGGAGGAGCCTGGCAGGCTACAGTCCACGGGGTCACATAGAGTCAGACACAACTGAGAGATTTACACACACACAGAGGTTGTTTCCCTGTTTCCTCTCTTTGGGCCAAAGGCAGTTGAGAGAGTTTTTACAAAGCTAACACCTCTTAGCAATTCTAAGTAAAGAGGCTAGCAGGAGGCCTGGTCTGGGTGCCAGTGTCCTCAGAGGCTAGCCGATGCAAGCTTTTTGTCTTTCTGAAGAAGAGAGTCAACAAGTGAGCAACAAAACTGCCAAGTCTTGTGACTAAAAGACTAAGATGACCAGTGCCTCGCTGTCTTTATTGGAACTCTAAGTAACTTCCTGGGCATTTTGCTACCCCAGGCTCCTAGGCTGCCCGATGGTTGTATTTCTCACTCTTAATTAGTAAAGTGGCATTATAGTTTACAGGTTTCAATCTCTGTGAGCTCAATTGATGTGAGAGAAGTACCCTGCTGGAAAGCTGTCCAAACTGGTTTCTGAGCCTGTGGGCCTGGAGTTGACTCTGGACTGTGAAGGGTTCACAAGGAGAATGACACCTGGAGAGGCTGCCTGTGGCCAGCCAGCTGGCTTTCTCTAGGTGGCAGGCCCTCTGCCCACTGGGGAACCTACCTAAATCTTCAATGGCAGTTTGGCATCCACACCTGGGTGCATTTACTGCAAGAAGCTGTTATATTCCTGTCTCCTCTTTGAGAAAGTCCATATCTTGAAGTACAAGAGCAGAGTGGGCTCTTGTGATATGTCTCTTGAATGAATGAATTCTACAGCTGGTAATATTACCCATCCTTCCTTCAGAGAATTTAGCTGTCTCTTAGGGCTTCCCTGGTGGCTCAGATTGCAAAGAATCCACCTGCAATGCTGCAGGAGACCCGGCTTCGATTCCTGGGTCAGGATCCCCAGAGAAGGGAATGGCTACTCACTCCAGTATTCTTGCCTGGAGAATTCCATGGACAGAGGAGCCTGCCTGGCTGCAGTCCATGGGGTCACAAAGAGTCCACCACGACTGAGTGACTGGCACACACAAGGCGTCTATGTAATCTTCACCGACATCAGTCTCTCTTGCTTGGGCCCAGGTTAACCTGTGATCAATGTTTACCTCTTCTGTTTACAGAGCACGTGGTGAGGAAGACGTGGTTACTGACCCAGTGGACCTGCTGGGCAAGAGGATGGATTTCCAGATTCGCCTTGTGCAGTGCCTTGGCACCAAGTGGCTAAAGGAGGATGCGGAGAGGGGTGTTCAGATGGGGTACCAGCCTGCCCCGCCAAGCTGCTGAACGTGAACCACCCGGCCTGTGTGCCCTGGTGGGAGGGAGCCTTTCCTCAAGTTTTAGGAATGAGTTGATCATGACATTTGCTTAAGCTTTTCTGCTTGTTCAACTCCTAAATGACTACTTCCTCCTTCTGCTTAACAGAGGGAGAAGTTCCATGTCCCTCCGGGTCAGTGTGTACAGGTCAGCATGTACTGATTCTTCTAAGGAATTGAAGCCAAGAGTCAGGAATTTTAATTATCAGAAAGAGCATCTAGTGAACCTGTGTTATCAAAGTAGGATGATTGGGTTTATTTTTTTTTCAGTTGGAAACAAAAGGACTGTGTGTGACGATATGACAGAGGCACCAGATATGCTTAAACTAATTGGGCTAAAAGGATACTAAAAGATGAAGCAATAAAGAAGGAAGATTTTGAAGGACAAAAAACAAACCAAAAAACAAACCGCAGTGGAAAATTAATAACTTTAGATTATCTAAGTAGAAAGTATCAAAATCCTTTTCTCTTTTTGTTAGACTTTTAATAAGTATTATCTATGTAATGACGATATCTATGTTGAATAGCTGAGATGTTGGAGGTGGCAATCAGGAGAATCAACTGTAGGTCATCTTTTATCAACTAAATGGCAACCCACTCCAGTGTTTTTGCCTACAAAAGTCCATGGACAGCAGAGCCTGGCAGGCTACAATCCATAGGGTTGCAGAATTGGTCACGACTGAGCATGCACCCCTTTATCAACTAAACAAAGCAGGCTACAATTCTTTGGCTTATCTGATACTTTCCTTTAGAAATGTATCCCTTATAGTTTTGAGTTATGTTTTCTGTTCTTTTCTCAGGTACAGAATTTATGATCTTCCAAACACTTTATATACCAAGCCTGTATGGAAAATTGTGAATCCCCAAATTGATGAGACTGTCCAATTTACAACCTTAAATGCATCTCAGGAGTTTCTGAATTATTTACAGACAAACGCTCTCATTGTTGATTTATGGGGTCTTCAAGGTACCATGCTTACCTCCCCTTTTGCATGGTGCATTCCTCCGTCAGATATCGTGTTGTATATCTTAGGGCTGCAGAGGGAGGTTGCCAGGGTCTTGACAGCAGTGGCCAAGAGCTGTCTTCTCCTCAACCTCTGGGTTTTAGTCCACAGTTGATTACGTGGTTTAAACCTCCTCACACAACACTGTGAGTGGAGGATGAGACATTTCTTTCCTTGATGGTATCTACCTCACACTACAGAAGGCTGTGCTGAACTGAGCTGCTCTCGGCTGGACCTCATGGTCACAGGTGAAGGCCACATCCTGGTGGACACGAAGAAAATTTCCACGGCGATGGATACAGGTCAGGTGTGTTTATTTAAGTCACATTAAAAATAGATGTCACAGATAACTAAAAAAAATCTCAGATAATAGTTGCTTGGGGATCATCAATGTTCCCTCCCATTAAAAAGCCTCTTTCTTGATTTACTCCTGTGTACCTTGAGGGTCTTAAATCTTGGTTACCGCCCACCCCTCACTGCACCCCATCCAGTTTTCATAACATAGGAACAACAGCCAGTCTCAAAGGATATGCAAATAATGCACACAAGACTAACCCAACTTGTTTCTGTAGAGTACGTCAAACCAGATACCAGAGCTTTATCTGAAGCTGCTCAAGTTAGAACAGGAGACGGAACTGCTCAGAAACATAAACAGAGTCCTCAGAGAGGAAAATGTGCTTCTTAAAGAATCTATTGAGAGAACCAGTTCTAGTCAACAAGGTGAGAGGCCGCTCAAATCTTGGTGTTTATAGACTTTCTCTAAACTCCTACATTTGTGATGTGTATTTTCTAAGAAATGAGCTTTTAAATGAGTTAATATCTTGTTTCAGTTTTTTAAAAAAAGCAGAACATTTTTTCCTTGTAAGATTTCTTTGGATGGGTCCCAATTGGTACCTGATAAATGATGATGTAGTACAATGCCACCAAGATAATTAACTACATAAATATGTGGATAAATAGTTGTTGGTCAGTCACTTAGTCATGTCCAACTCTTTGAGACCCAATGGACTGCAGCATGCCAGGCTTCCCTGTCCTTCACAACTCCCAGAGTTTGCTCAAATTCATGTCCATTGAGTTGGTGATGCCATCCAACCATCTCATCTTCTGCCACCCACTTCTCCTCCTGCCCTCAGTCTTTCCCAGGATCAGAGTCTTTTCCAATGAGTCAGCTCTTCACATCAAGTGGACAAAGTATTGGGGCTTCAGCTTCAGCATTAGCCCTCCCAATGAATATTCAGGATTTTTAGGATTTTAGGATTGACTGGTTTGAGATGAACAAATAAATGTTCTCTTATCTTCCACCGTCAGCACATCAGCCTTCCAGGACCCGAAAGATCACCTGGATGACAGCACAAGGGCCACTAGCCAGAGACATTAATCAAATGTGCACCACCCAGCAAGTCAGCTACGACAGAGAATTTGCCAGAGCTCTTAAGGTGTTCTACCAAAGCATGAATGTGGCCAGAGGGCAGTTTCTCAAACTGAGACATTATAAACCTCCTGTGAGTATCTGGCATCCCAGGAGCCAAAGGATTATCTTTCCATTAAATGTAACTCTTGGATAGAAAGGCATTTCCCAAGGGTGGGGTGGGTGTGTGTTTAAGAAAAAGAGCAGGTCAGGCCGGGAACACTGTGAGTCTGCTGCTTTCAGGCTTCCACACATCTCTGCTCCCATTTTTCACTTCAGTGTACATCTGGTTGGTTCAAGGAGGCTGTGGCCCCTGCAGGATTGAGATTCCTGCACTTTATGACATATAGAATATCCCAGAAGTGCACGTTTGCTTTATTGTTATAAAACCAAAAAAAATATAATTCATCACACTACGATACTATAGGAGAAAAATCATGGTTACTTCAATAGATACCGAAAGAGCATGTGATAAAATTCAGCATCCTCCCACGATAAAAACTCTTAGCAAACTAGGAACAAAATGAACATTTCTTAATCTGATAAAGGCAGTCTTAAACAGACAGGAAGCATAATCTTAATGGTAAATCATAGATGTCAGCTATCTTCACTTTTTTTTGACATTGTACTTTAGGTTCTAGCCAGTGTAGCAAGGGCAGAAATAAAAGGTATAAAGACTGGAAAGGGGGATAAAAAGTAATAGTCATAATAGCAAACATTTATATAACATTTGGGGGCTTCCCAGGTGGCACTAGTGGTAGAGAACCCGCCTACCAATGCAGGTGAGATGTAAGAGACATGGGTTCGATCCTGGGGCAGGAAGATACCCTGGAGAAGAGAATGGCTACCAACTCCAGTATCTTGCCTGGGAAATCCCATGGACAGAGGAAACTTGAGGAATATAGTCCAGGAGGTTGCAGAGTTGGACACCACTTGGCAACTAAAAACAACAACATAATACTTACTAAGTGTTTTTATACTTATTGAGTTCTCACAACAACCAGATGGGTGTGTTTAAGTTAGTCGCTCAGTTATGTCCAACTCTTTGTGACCGCATGGACTGTAGCCCACCAGGCTCCTCTGTCCATGAAATTCTTCAGGCAAGAATACTGGAGTGGGTTGCCAATCCCTTCTCCAGGGGACCTTCCCGACACAGGGATTGAACCCCGGTCTCCTGCATTGGCAGGCAGATTCTTTAGCACTGAGCCACCAGGGAAGCCCATAAATCAGTATAAAAACTTAAAAAATTGTTGCCATTTATCTAATAAAAGTCAAAGATGCACCTCCCCTCAGTTCAGTTCAGTTCAGTTCAATCGCTCAGTCGTGTCCGACTCTTTGTGACCCCAAAAATCACAGCACGCCAGGCCTCCCTGTCCATCACCAACTCCCTGAGTTCACTCAGACTCGTGTCTATCGAGTCAGTGATGCCATCCAGCCATCTCATCCTTTCATCCCCTTCTCTTCCTGCCCCCAATCCCTCCCAGCATCAGAGTCTTTTCCAATGAGTCAACTCTTCGCATGAGGTGGCCAAAGTACTGGAGTTTCAGCTTTAGCATCATTCCTTCCAAAGAAATCCCAGGGCTCATCTCCTTCAGAATGGACTGGTTGGATCTCCTTGCAGTCCAAGGGGCTCTCAAGAGTCTTCTCCAACACCACAGTTCAAAAGCATCAATTCTTTGGCACTCAGCCTTCTTCACAGTTCAACTCTCACATCCATACATGACCACTGGAAAAACCATAGCCTTGACTAGACGAACCTTTGTTGGCAAAGTAATGTCTCTGCTTTTGAATATGCTATCTAGGTTGGTCATAACTTTCCTTCCAAGGAGTAAGCGTCTTCTAATTTCATGACTGCTGTCACCATCTGCAGTGATTTTGGAGCCCAGAAATATAAAGTCTGACACTGTTTCCACTGTTTCCCCATCTATCTGCCATGAAGTGATGGGACCGGATGCCATGATCTTCATTTTCTGAATGTTGAGCTTTAAGCCAACTTTTTCACTCTCCTCTTTCACTTTCATCCAGAGGCTTTTTAGTTCCTCTTCACTTTCTGCCTAAGGGTGGTGTCATCTGCATATCTGAGGTTATTGATATTTCTCTCGGCAATCTTGATTCCAGCTTGTGCTTCTTCCAGCCCAGAGACTCTCATGATGTACTCTGCATAGAAGTTAAAAAAGCAGGGTGACAATATACAGCCTTGACGTACTCCTTTTCCTATTTGGAACCAGTCTGTTGTTCCATGTCCAGTTCTAACTGTTGCTTCCTGACCTGCATACAAATTTCTCAAGAGGCAGATCAGGTGGTCTGCTATTCCCATCTCTTTCAGAATTTTCCACAGTTTATTGTGATCCACACAGTCAGAGGCTTTGGCATAGTCAATAAAGCAGAAATAGATGTTTTTCTGGAACTCTCTTGCTTTTTCCATGATCCAGCGGATGTTGGCAATTTGATCTCTGGTTCCTCTGCCTTTTCTAAAACCAGCTTGAACATCTGGAAGTTCACAGTTCATGTATTGCTGAAGCCTGGCTTGGAGAATTTTGAGCATTCCTTTACTAGCATGTGAGATGACTGCAATTGTGCGGTAGTTGGAGCATTCTTTGGCATTGCCTTTCTTTGGGATGGGAATGAAAACTGACCTTTTCCAGTCCTGTGGCCACTGCTGAGTTTTCCAAATTTGCTGGCATATTGAGTGAAGCACTTTCACAGCATCATCTTTCAGGATACGAAATAGCTCAACTGGAATTCCATCATCTCCACTAGCTTTGTTCATAGTGATGCTTTCTAAGGCCCACTTGACTTCACATTCCAGGATGTCTAGCTCTAGGTGAGTGATGACACCATCGTGATTATCTTGGTCATGAAGATCTTTTTTGTACAGTTCTTCTGTGTATTCTTGCCACCTCCTCTTAGTATCTTCTGCTTCTGTTAGTTCCATACCATTTCTGTCCTTTATTGAGCCCATTTTTGCATGAAATGTTCCCTTGGTATCTCTTATTTTCTTGAAGAGATCTCTAGTCTTTCCCATTCCGTTGTTTTCCTCTATTTCTTTGCATTGATCGCTGAGGAAGGCTTTCTTATCTCTTCTTGCTATTCTTTGGAACTCTGCATTCAGATGCTTATATCTTTCCTTTTCTCCTTTGCTTTTCGCTTCTCCTCTTTTCCCAGCTCTTTGTAAGGCCTCCACAGACAGCCATTTTGCTTTTTTGCATTTCTTTTCCATGGGGATGGTCTTGATCCCTGTCTCCCGTACAATGTTATGAACCTCCATCCATAGTTAATCAGGCACTCTATCTATCAGATCTAGACCCTTAAATCTATTTCTCACTTCCACTGTATAATCATAAGGGATTTGATTTAGGTCATATCTGAATGGCCTGTTGGTTTTCCCTACTTTCTTCAATTTAAGTCTGAATTTGGCAATAAGGAGCTCAGGATCTGAGCCACAGTCAGCTCCTGGTCTTGTTTTTGCTGACTGCATAGATCTTCTCCATCTTATAAGCCTGCAATTCAACTCCTCTTCTCCACAGAGTAAACTGGTTCTGCAGAGAACTGCGCCCTCATGCCCTGAGGCAGAGGTTCTCAAAGTGTGGTCCTCCGTATCAGCATCTGCAGCATTATCTGGAATCTTGTTAGAAATGCAAATTCCAGGGTCTCCTCCCAGACCTGCTGAGTCAGAATCTCTGGGTGTGAGGCCCAGTCAACTGGGCTTTAATGAGCCCTCTAGATTATTCTCGGAGAAGGCAATGGCACCCTACTCCAGTACTCTTGCCTGGAAAATCCCATGGACAAAGAAGCCTGGTAGGCTGCAGTCCATGGGGTCGCTAAGAGTAGGACACGACTGAGTGACTTCACTTTCATTTTTCACTTTCATGCATTGGAGAAGGAAATGGCAACCCGCTCCAGTGTTCTTGCCTGGAGAATCCCAGGGATGGTGGAGCATGATGGGCTGTCGTCTATAGGGTTGCAAAGAGTCGGACATGACTGAAGCGACTTAGCAGCAGCAGCAGCTAGATTATTCTGCCTTCGACTCAAGTTTGAACCACCTCTCTCGGTATGCTATGTATGTAATGAATTAATTTTTCTCCTGCCTATCTGGAATGGTCCTTGTTATAAACCATTCCTGAGAGAACTGGGAAGATAGTCATTCAAGTCATTTTCTGTTCTGTGGTTCAGATGGTGGTCCAGGTGAATAATCCTGTAGAAAGCCAGGCATATATGCATAAGATGGTATTTTAACCATTTTCCGTTATAGCTCCCCAAATGGAAACATCCTAATGCACATCCACAGAAGATAAGTAAATTACGGCACAAGTGGCCAGAAAACAGGCAAAATATAGGGCTGTTTAGGGCTGCATTCTAGGTGGCAAGAAAATGATGATGGACTTAGGTTAGTGGTTGCTTCTGGGGGTGGGGAAATGGGTGTGACCAGGAGGAAATCAAGAGACAGAGTGTTTTCTTGAGCAGACGTGTTTAACTTGTACCCAGAGATCAAATTGCCAACATCCGCTGGATCATGAAAAAAGCAAGAGAGTTCCAGAAAAGCATCTATTTCTGCTTTATTGACTATGCCAAAGCCTCTGACTGTGTGGATCACAATCAACTGTGGAAAATTCTGCAAGAGACGGGAATACCAGACCTCCTGATCTGCCTCTTGAGAAATTTGTATGCAGGTCAGGAAGCAACAGTTAGAACTGGACATGGAACAACAGACTGGTTCCAAATAGGAAAAGGAGTACGTCAAGGCTGTATATTGTCACCCTGTTTATTTAACTTCTATGCAGACTACATCATGAGAGTCTCTGGACTGGAAGAAGCACAAGCTGGAATCAAGATTGCCGAGAGAAATATCAATAACCTCAGATATGCAGATGACACCACCCTTATGGCAGAAAGTGAAGAGGAACTCAAAAGCCTCTTGATGAAAGTGAAAGTGGAGAGTGAAAAAGTTGGCTTAAAGCTCAACATTCAAAAATGAAGATAATGGCATCCGGTCCCATCATTTCATGGCAGATAGATGGGGAAACAGAGTCAGACTTTATTTTTCTGGGCTCCAAAATCACTGCAGATGGTGACTGCAGTCATGAAATTAGAAGACGCTTACTCCTTGGAAGGAAAGTTATGACCAACCTAGATAGCATATTGAAAAGCAGAGACATTACTTTGCCAACAAAGGTCTGTCTAGTCAAGGCTATGGTTTTTCCAGTGGTCATGTACGGATGTGAGAGTTGAACTGTGAAGAAGGCTGAGTGCTGAAGAATTGATGCTTTTGAACTGTGGTGTTGGAGAAGACTCTTGAGAGCCCCTTGGACTGCAAGGAGATCCAACCAGTCCATTCTGAAGGAGATGAGCCCTGGGATTTCTTTGGAAGGAACGATGCTAAAGCTGAAACTCCAGTACTTTGGCCACCTCATGCGAAGAGTTGACTCATTGGAAAAGACTCTGATGCTGGGAGGGGTTGGGGGCAAGAGGAGAAGGGGACGACAGAGGATGAGATGGCTGGATGGCATCACCGACTCAATGGACGTGAGTCTGAGTGAACTCCGGGAGTTGGTGCTGGACAGGGAGGCCTGGCGTGCTGCGATTCATGGGGTCGCAAAGAGTCGGACACGACTGAGTGACTGATCTGATGCATACATTTGGGGCACTCTTTTGCATGTATCAGTTCAGTTCAGTTGCTCAGTCATGTCTGACTCTTTGTGACCCCATGGACTGCAGCATGCCAGGCTTCCCTGTCCATCACCAACTCCTGGAGCTTGCTCAAACTCATGTCCATTGAGTCAGTGATACCATCCAATCATCTTATCCTCTATCATCCCCTTCTCTTCCTGCCTTCAATCTTTCCCAGAATCAGGGTCTTTCCCAGTGAGTCAGTTCTTCCCATCAGGTGGCCAAAGGATTGAAGCTGAAGCTTCAACATCAGTCCTGCCAATGAATGGTCAGGACTGATTTCCTTTAGGATTGATTGGTTGGATCTCCTTGCAGTCCAAGGGACTCTCAAGAGTCTTCTCCAACACCACAGTTCAAAAGCATCAAGTCTTCAGCGCTCAGCTCACAATAAAGAAAGAAAGAAAAACTACTGTGGTGAAAGACACTAAAAATAAAGTAAAAAATAAGCCACAACCTGGGAGAATCTATTTGTATTGTTGTTGTTGTTGTTCAGTCACTCAGTCGTGTCCAACTCTTTGTGACTCCATGGACTGCAGCACTCCAGGCTTTCCTGTCCTTTACCATGTCCCAGGGTTTGCTTAAACTCATGTCTGCTGAGTCAGTGATGTTAGTATCCAGACTAAACAAACAACTACATATTTATTAAAATAAGAAAGACAACACGTGGCAAAACACATTGGAAAAAATGGCCAAAGTCTTTGAGCAGGCATTTCACTAACCATCAGGGAAACAGAAACTAAAAGGAGGTGCCATGACACACTACCTGCCCCCTGCCCATTCCCCATCTCTGTGAGCACCGTCACCTCCTCTACCATTGCTCACCGGCGCCCTGGCCCACAGGGGTATCTGCAGTCCTTTCTCCTATGGGGCAGGGGACCCGTATCAGTCAACCCTATTGATGGGAGAATCCCCACCCACATGTCCTTTGCAAACTTCAGAACGTCTACAGTATTATGCCAGTCCCAAATATTTGGATTCTCTCACCAATTTTCCCTGTTGACAATAAGCAATGGTTAGAACTGGACATGGAACAGACTGGTTCCAAATAGGAAAAGGAGTATGTCAAGGCTATATATTGTCACCCTGCTTATTTAACTTATATGCAGAGTACATCATGAGAAATGCTGGGCTGGAGGAAGCACAAGCTAGAATCAAGATTGCTGGGAGGAATATCAATAACCTCAGATATGCAGATGACACCACCCTTATGGCAGAAAGTGAAGAAGAACTAAAGAGTCTCTTGATGAAAGTGAAAGAGGAGAGTGAAAAAGTTGGCTTAAGGCTCAACATTCAGAAAACGAAGATCATGGCACCTGGTCCCATCACTTCATGGCAAATAGATGGGGAAACAGTGGAAACAGTGAGAGACTTTATTTTTCTGGGCTCCAAAATCACTGCAGATGGTGATTGCATCAATGAAATTAAAAGACACTTACTCCTTGGAAGGAAAGTTATGACTAATCTAGACAGCATATTAAAAAGCAGAGACATTACTTTGCTGACGAAGGTCTGTCTAGTCAAGGCTATGGTTTTTCCAGTGATCATGTATGGATGTGAGAGTTGGACTGTGAAGAAAGCTGAGTGCCGAAGAATTGATGTTTTTGAACTGTGGTGTTGGAGAAGACTCTTGAGAGTCCCTTGGACTGCAAGGAGATCCAACCAGTCCATTCTGAAGGAGATCAGTCCTGGGTGTTCATTGGAAGGACTGATGTTGAAGGTGAAGCTCCAATACTTTGGCCACCTGATGAGAAGAGCTGACTCACTGGAAAAGACCCTGATGCTGGGAAAGATTGAGGGCAGGAGGAGAAGAGGACAACAGAGGATGAGATGGTTGGATGGCATCATCGACTTGATGGACATGGGTTTGGGTGGACTCCGGGAGTTGGTGATGGACAGGGAGGCCTGGCGTGCTGCGGTTCATGGGGTCGCAAAGAGTAGGACACAACTGAGCGACTGAACTGAACTTAAAGGGTCATTTAGGCAGGCTTCCTAAACCAGACCTGCTCCTAGGTGAATTGTTGCCTCTGGTAGCAGCTTTCAAATGCAGCTTTCCAGCTCAAAGGGAGACCTTACTGGGCACCCCCTCATGTACACACACCATCCTTTTACTATAATGAAGTGAGTCTACTAAGACTGAAACTGAGCAGGACACTTCAGGCCCTTTTGAGTACACATCCCCTCGTTCTTGTTTGGAGAAAAAGACTTTCCTCTCTTAGACCTTCCCTGAGTTCCAAAGAGCAGATTCAAGCAATTACTAACTAGAGAAGTAAGGGAACACAGACACAAAGGAAAAACAAGCCCAGCAACATCTTTTCCATGACTGTCAGCTTAAAACAATGCGTTGACTTATGACCCCAAACTGTGGAGATAATGCTCTATCAAATGGCCCCAAGTGTGAGGGGAATCACACTGACTGAAACTCACCCTGGCCAGGCACCATAGTTACCATTTGTATGAGTTATTTTAGGACAGGAGGTCCTGGTAAGGAACATGAAACTAATAAGCCACCACCAACTGGAAGAGTTCAGGAAAGGTCAAAAGGTGACACCACATGTCCAACCACCTCCCAGAATCCTTCTCACTGCCATCCATCTTTGCTGAGCAATGTACGCACCACCAGGAAAGACTCTGAACCAGAATGATTGGCCAAAGACAACCCGGAAACTAATCCGATCATCATAAAACCCACTGTAAGCCATGTGGCAGAGCAGTTCTCCTGGGTTCCCTTACCTTACTGCTCTCTGCCTGGGCATCCCTTTCCCAATAAAATCTCTTGCTTTGTCAACACATGTGTCTCCTCTGACAATTCATTTCTGAGTATTAGGCCAGAGTCTACCTTCTGGCCCTGGAAGGGGTTCCCCTTCCTGCAACACAAGCAGTCTTAAAATTAGTGACACTGGGTCAATTAAGAACTGAATTCCTGAGCCATCAGGAATTATAACAATAATTGTAACAATAATAACCATCATTGCTTTTGCTCTCTCCCCAAAAGAAGTTAAGGGATCACAAGACCATGATATACTAGTTTGCTAGGACACAGATCAATCACAATGACAGACTCAAGTTACAAGATGATGCTCAGAAGTCTGCAACTGAGGTCTTACAGGGGAGCTGAAATCACATACCACCCCCCACCCCCTTTACTTTTGCTTTTAAAACCCTTGCACCCTGGCCAGCCAGTAGGATGGATATGAGATGAGTCTGGGTCTCCCATCTTCAGAGTTGGCACCTCCTCAACTAATACAAGCTTCTTTGCTCCAAACTCCACTATTGCAGTTTGTTTGGCTTCACTGTGCATTGGGCATATGAATTTGGGGCTTGACAACAATATCATTTTTTTCTTTCATTTTTAGGAAGATGATCAAATGCTTCGGCCATTTGTACACCAACAGTCACAAATGTTAAAGGACTTTGGGGACTTACTTGAATCCAGCTTGTGGAAACTGAAAAATGATGTTGCTCTTATAGTGAAACAGAAGAAAGAATGTTTATTGCATGCGGAATAGTGTTCATTTCAGTTGCTCAGTCCTGTCCGACTCTGTGACCCCAAAGACTGCAGCACTCCAGGCTTCCCTGTCAATCACCAACTCTTGGAGCTTGCTCAAACTCATGTCCATCGAGTCAGTGATGCCATCCAACCATCTCATCCTCTGTCGTCCCCTTCTCCTCATGCCTTCAATCTTTCCCAGAGGATACACCAACTGAAAACATTTGCGCTTTGAGTTGTCAAGATTATTTAATTAACTTGGCTATCGGAGCTGAATCATGGACTCAACCTAGTCAACCCATTTCTCACTCACTCAACCTATTACACTGCTTTCAAGCAAAATTCCTTTTTATTTGATTTAAAATCATGTAAAAATGAATTCAGGCTGAAGGTGAGGTGGAAAATATGAGCAGTGAATGGTTAGCACTCAGCAAGAGGATCGACTGCCTGGAGCTGAATCCATGACTAATCAGTTCTGTGGTTTGGAGCAAGCCATGTTCCCTCTCTAAGTCTCTTTCCTTATCTGTTCTTCTTTAAGTTAAAGACCCTCTTTCTTCTGTACAGTTTTACCAGCTGCTGCTGCTGCTAAGTCGCTTCAGTCCAACTCTGTGCAACCCTATAGACGGCAGCCCACCAGGCTCCTCCGTCCCTGGGATTCTCCAGGCAAGAACACTGGAGTGGGCTGCCATTTCCTTCTCCAATGCATGAAAGTGAAAAGTGACAGAGTTGCCGTCTAACATGAGTAAGATTCTTATCAGTTTCATGCCTCTCACTGTATTGCAGAAATTCCATAAAGGAAATGATTGTCCTCTTTACATGATGAATGTAACAGAACACTTATTTGTGTTTATGGTATGATTACAAAAGGAATAGTCTTTGCCTTATTTTTAGGCTTCGGTGGAAAATGTAGTTAAATATAAAAGTAAATTAGAGAAAAGTTTTGCTTAGGCAGTGAAAATCAGTAGCAATTTACCAGCTACATCTTTCAAACTAACCACAGGTATAGAACCAGGGAAAATGAATGATAAACCCAGTTATTAGCAGGACACAGACCGCTTGGGAAGCACATTTCTACCATTACTCAATTACACAGACATGTCCAAACACAAATCCACTGTTCAATTGACAATCCTTTATTATTAAACTTTAGGTAAGAGTCCAGAATCCGTCAGTGTAGATGGGTGAAAAACTAGGCTAAAACAGCAAAAACTGCAGTTTCATTTGGCAAAGGCCTACACTATGCAGAGACATTCATGGGAAAGTGAGATCCCACTTGACACCATGACAAGGAAAACAGCAGCCACTATCTCACACGACCACCAGCCTGGGTGTGTCAGCAACACAGAGAGAGCCACCCTTCCCATCCTCTGATCTGCCAGCTCACTTATAAAAAATGACCATGAATTCTTCAATGAAAAAGTCAGTCAAATATTAAGTTTTCTCTCAAAAGCAATAAAATCACAAAAATCAGCTAAGATTTGAAATTTGGGGTAAGCTAGTACAATTTCCTGCTTTTAATGTATACATATTTTAGATTTGACAATCTTTTCCACATATAGTCAGATAGGTTTATAGAAGCATTTCAACATACCAAATTAAAAAGCTGTTAATTCATACATTTTATGACTTCAATTAATTATTCAAATATTTAGACTTCAGTGCTACTAATGACACTAAATTCAATGCCATGTTCATTGAGTCTGTCAATCAACTTTGTTCTGGAGAAAGCTGCTCCGGGCGTGAAGACTCCACCCCTGTAAGACAAGATAAAAACAGTGCACAATGCCCAGCTCCAGCCCCTTCCTCTGCTAGTATGATCTGCTGGACAGCTAGCTATCAAAGCAATGCAAAACTTATAAAAACCCGATTCTTGATTTCATCATGGACTGTTTTTGGTTCCATTTCTAAAACCAGCCAAGTGAGCAAGTAGCTGTTATTCAAGAGGAAACTAGTACCTAGCAAACCTGTCTCGACTGGTTCAGTGATAATGAGACTGTTTCCACAACACTGGTGTGTGTGTGTTGGAAGGGCCACATGGAGGGTTATCAACCCAAGTAACAGTTGCTGTTTATAAAGTCAGCCCTAAGACTCAGGAAGATTAAATATATACATGCATGCATGCTAAGTCGCTTCAGTTGTGTCCAACTCTTTGGGACCCCATGGACTGTAGCCTGCCAGGCTCCTCTGCGATTCTCCAGGCAAGAATACTGGAGTGGGTTGCCATGCCCTTCTTCAGGGGATCGTCTCTACCTAGGCATTGAACCCATGTCTCTGTCTCCTACACTGGCAGGCGGGTTCTTTACTACTTGTGCCACCTGGGAAGCCTCTAAATACACACATGGACAAAATAAACTTAGGTAATCAATTATTAATAAAGCATAAACAGGACAAATAGGATGAAAAGTTTTTTTACATGTAATGGCTACCATTCAGAAAATGCTCAATATTTTCAAAGGGTATACAAATATTTGAAGAAAATATAATTAAGTTTCACTTTATATAATTTTTATGTTTATTACTTACTAGTTTCAGGTCATACCTGATTTGTTTCTAAGCCTGCAAGCCTATGCTTATTTGTAAAGCTGGCCTACTTTTAGGCTAACAGCTAAATCCTCCAGTAAGATAGTGTACTTAATAATTATCTAGCCAGGATGCCATGAATCAAGGCTCTCACTGGCAGCTGGGTATTATTCAGCATGGATTAAGGGCTCCTGCCAATAACACTGAACTACGGGGACATTTTTTTGAGCAGCTAATTGGGATCTGAGTTATTTTTCGAAGGAACTGAAGCCAACTTACATGGCTCTCAACTTCTTTCTCCTCTCATTTCTTTCTGCACTGTTCCTAGAAGTCAGTAAGGAACTTCCTCACGATTTTAAGTTCATCTCTCTTTTTGGATCAAAGATACTGTAAACCCAATACCTGAAAACTGAACTAAAATAAGCTAAAATATAACATAAATGGAAAAGATATCTTTAAATTTGAAGAAAACCAGACTCACGCCTTAGGAAGATCAGAGGCATCATTTAGAAGAATCATGGCTGCCTGGACCATGGCTATGGAGGTAGATACATAGCCAGCTTCTGCAGAAAACAGGTGATCAAGAAAAAGAAAGTATCCATAAACTAGACATTCAACAGCACCAAAAAATCAAATGGTAGATTTTATATCTTAGTGTACAGAATTTCCTTAATACTCTGTTCATGAAATAACAAAAATAACAATTAACATTTATATAGTCCTTATTAAGTGTTAGGAACTGTATTAAGTGCTTTAAATCTATTAAACTCATTTAATCCTCTTAACAATCATACAAGATTAGTACTATTTTATATCCATTTTACAGATGAGGAAACTGAGGCATAGAGAGATTAAGCGCCTCATTCACATTCACAGAGTTAGACAGTGGTTGAACCAGAATCACATGCGGGCAGCTAGCTCAAGCCAACACTCTTACCAATGATCCTAGATTTATTCATACACTGTGTGATCTTTGCGACCCCTTAGACTGCAGCCCGTTCAGCTCCTTTGTCCATGGGATTCTCCAGGCAAGAATACTGGAGTGGGTTGCCATTTCCTCCTCCAGGGGATCTTCCCGACACAGGGATCAAACCCTGGTCTCCTGCATTGTGGGCAGATTCTTTACCATCTGAGTCACCAGGGAAGCCCAACTCACACTAAACTGACCTTTATCAATCAAATTCACTTTAAAAAAGACTCAGTTTCTTAAAGGACAACTGAGTAACTCTAAAAGAAGTCTAACTTTAAGAAGTAACTTTAAAAGAAGTCTATAAACCAGTATAACATTGGTGTTTATATTCATGTCAAATAAGAACATAGCTTATCCTAAAAACCCAAGTAGAAATTTGAAAAAAAATGCAAAATGCAAAGATATCTTTGCTATTTGGCTTGATTAAAAACTGTACAACAGATGCCCGTGATCTATTAGGAAGGATGGTAATGAAACATAACTCACAGTGGGGCTGTCTCTGTATAGTTCTCTAAAATTTGTACTACTAGTTATTGAATGTTTTAGGGTGACAGTTTTTTAACAACCTATCAAAATTTTTACCCTCCCTGGAAAAACACACATGTGCACATATTTTACTAGCCATGTCAGGGTGATCACAGACTCCAAAGAAAGCTTGGACCACAGCCTTGATTATAATTATACTACTGTTATAAGTAAAAGGCTTTAAAGTGACCCTTGAGTATGAGAGTAGAACAGATAAATATCAATCAGCCCCTTGTCTTCTTATATTAAAAATTCCATTCAGAATTACCGAATCATACTGAAAGGAAAAAAAAAAAATCAGAGAGAGGTATACAACAATAAAACTGAATGACACCAGTAATTCCAATCCTTCTTTTGACAGAATTATTTATCATTATTAACTTAAATAACTGTGTAAATTTATTTCTAAAACAAATTTTAAAAAGAAATTATGACTAGTACACCACTTTGTAACTTAAGACAATGTAAAACTCCCAAACGTTCTTAAGTCACATGTGAAATACCTGGTCCTTTCACCTGAGTACAAATTCTGATATTTGGTTTGTTCTTAACAGGGGAAACGCCTTGGCTGAATCCTTGACCAAAAAATGTCATCGTAAATGACGAAGCATCAATCTGAGGAATAGAAAGCAAAGAGTTTATTAAATAAATATGTCATTTCCTCCTTGAACACAATGAAACATTCTATCAACATTATACTTCATATAAGACATTTTTAATAGATACAACAATCAATATTCTATTAGACAGAATATCCTGTCATCCTTAACTAAGCATGGAACAAAAAATAATTCTTTGAAGAACCGTAAGTTTTGCTGACTGGTGTAATGTTCTGGGGACAGAGGTAGTGAGGAATATAGCTGAGTCTTAGTGAAGAATAAAGATGAATCTTAGGCTGTGGCTGAAAGAACAGCATTACTAAAACAGGCAGTTTCAGAGGAAAAGCTGGAGGTAGTTTTTATTTTAGGACAGAATATGTTACTCTGGCTTTAGATATGTTTGAGGTGAGAAGACAAAAATAGTCCGCAAGTAATGGTAATATTGGCCTAGGATATAGACACAAAACTGCTCCATTTAGAAGTATAAAAATTTGATTCAAAATTAAATTATAGAAGATTTATCCAAGCATCTGTCATAATCACTAAACTTAGAAATAAAGTAACAAAGCCATGGTGAACAAATTTTTATTAAGTATAAACCAACTGTCAGACATTATGTTAGGCCCTGCGACATAAAGTATTTACAAAATAAAATATACAGCATTTCTAGAGCTTAGTTTAGGGGAAGGGGGAAGATTGTGTGTGTGTGTGTGTGTGTGTGTGTGTCTACACACACACATGAGATCTAGTAACAATATGAAACATGAATTAGAAGTACAGGGTTAGTTTAGTGGAGAGCATTATTAAATTTACTGAGCAGGAGGCCAGGGTCTTGAATTGTCTGTGTCCTCACAGCACACATACATATCTAATAGAGAAGTTTATTACAAAGAAAAGTAAAGTAGGTACCAGAAAAGAGAAATTATTATTTAAAAGCAAAACCAGACAAGGTGGCTACAAGAAATGAAAATTACAGCCCATATCTCTGATAAATATAAGTGCAAAATGAAAGCAAAAGTCAGTCAGTTGTATCCAACTCTTTGCGACCCCATGGACCATAGCCTGCCAGGCTCCTCTGTTCATAGAATTCTCCAGGCCAGAATACTGAAGTGGGTAGCTGTTCCCTTCTCCAGGGGATCTTCCCAACCCAGGAACTGAACCCAGGTCTCCTGCATTGAAGGGGGATTCTTTACCAACTGAGACACCAGGGAAGCCTCAGCTTCCTATGCAAAGTCCTCAGCAAAATATTAGCAAAGTGAATTCAACAATACATTGGATGGACCATAAGCTATAATTAAGATCTGGCTGTCACGATAGTGGTAAAGAACCCGCCTACCAATACAGGAGGTATAAAAGACATGGGTTCGATCCCTGGGTCAGGAAGATCCCCTGGAGGAGGGCATTGCAACCCATTCCAGTATTCTTGCCTGGAGAATCCCATGGAGAGAGGAGCCTGTCCATAGGGTCGCAAAGAGTTGGACACAACTGAAGTGACTTTGCACAGCACAGCACAGCACATACTATACTTAAGTGGGATTTAGTTTAGGGATGCAAACATGTTCAACATCCACAAATAAGTCAATGTGATATTCCACATTAACAAAATAAAGGATAAAAATCATATAATCATCTTAAACACAGGAAAAGCACTTGACAAAATTCAACATCCATTTATAATAAAAAGTCTCAACAAAGTGTGTATATAGAGGGGACATATTTCAACATAATAAAGGCCACATATGACAAACCCATAGCCAACAGCATACTCGATGGTGAAAAGTTGACAGCTTTTCTGAAAGCTATTTCTTCTAAGATCAGAAACAAGACAAGAACACCCACTCTTGCCACTTCTATTTAACATAGTATCTGGCGGTCCTAGTCACAACCATCAGACAAGAAACAGAAATACAAGGAATCTAAATTGGAAAGTAAGGAGTAAAATTTTCACTGTATGCAGAGGTCATGGTATTATATATAGAATATCCTGAAGATCCCACAAAAAAACTACTAAAACTAATAAATGAACTCAGTAAAGTTACAGGATATAAATACAAAGTTAACATACAGAAATTTATTGCATTTCTATATACTAACAACAATCAGAAAGAGAAATTAAGAAAACAATCTTATTTACAATCCCATCAAAAGGAATAATACCAAGAAATAAATCTAATCAAGGATGTAAAATACTTGTGCTCGAGAAACCATGACACTAATGAAAGAAACTGAAGATGACACATAGAAATAGATACCATGCTCTTGGATTGTAAGAACTAATATTGTTAAAATGACAACACTACCCAAGAAAATCTACACAGTCAATGCAATACCTATCAAAATACCAATGGCATTTTTCACAGAATGAGACCAAATAATTCTTAAATTTGAAGTCAAAAGACCTCAAAGAGTCAAAGAATCCTGAGAAACAATAACAAAGCTAGAAGTATCATCTTCTCTAATTTCAAATTACAGTACAGAAGTACAGTAATCAAAAGAGTATGGTACTGAGAACTCCCTGGTGGTACAGGGGTTAGAATGCCATGCTTCCACTGCAGGAAGCATGGGTTCAATCTCTGGTTGGGGAACTAAGATCCTGTAAGCTGTGCAGCATGGCCAAAAAAACCCCCAAAACTAGTATGGTACTGGCACAAAAAAAAAATAGACACACAGATCAATGGAACAGAATAGAGAGCACAGAGATAATCCCACACTTACATGTTCAATTAATCTACAAGAGAGGAGGCACGAACACACAACAAAAAAGACAGTCTCTTTAATAAACTGTGTTGGGAAAATTGGGAAACCTGTGTTGGGAAAATTACAGCTACATGCAAAAAATCAAACTGGACTACTGTTTCACAACATATAGAAAAGTAAACTCAAAATGGATTAAGAACTTAAATGTAAGACTTGAAACCACAAAACTCCTGAGAGGAAAATATAGGTAGTATGCTCTTTGACACCAGTCTTAGTATTTTACTGGATGTCTTCTTAGCAGAAACAAAAGCAAAAATATACAAGTGGAACTACATTAAACTGAATTTTGCACAGTGAAACTATCAACAAAACAAAAAGACTGCCTACTGAATGGAGAAGATATTTGCAAAAAATGTATCCAATAAGGAGTTAATATCTAAAATATACAAAAATACATACAACTCAACCAAACAATCTGATTAAAAATGGGCCTGAATAGACATTTTCCCCAAAATACATACAGGTGACTAACAAAACCTGCTCAGTGTCAGTGATCATCAGGGAAATGCAAATCATACAATCCAATAAGTCCACTTCCAGATATTTATTTGAAGCAAACCAAAACACTAATTTGAAAAAATATATGCATCCCCATGTTCACTGCAGCGTTATTTATAATAGCTGAGATATGGAAAACAACCTAAATGTCCACTGATGTGCAAAGAAAATGTAGTGAGTGTGTGTGTGTGTCCATGTACACACACACACACACACACACACACAGGGATATTATTCAGCCATAAAAAAGAATGAAATCCTGCCATCTGTGATGACATGGATGGACTTCAAGTAAAGTAAGACAAAGATAAATACTGTATGTTCTGTCATTGGTGAGAACGTAAATGGGTGCAGCCACCATAGAAAACAGGATGGAAGTTCCTTAAAAAAACTAAAAACAGAGCTGCCATATGATCCAGCAATCCCACTCCTGGCCATATATCAAGAAAAAAGGAAAACTTTAATTCAAAAGATAAATGCATGCAAATGTTCATAGCAGCACTATTTATAATAGCCAAGACATGGAAACAATCCAAGTGCTCATCAACAGACAACTGGTTTAAGGAGATGTGATATGTATGGTGGTGGTGGTGATTTAGCCGCTCAGTCGTGTCCAACTCTTGCGACTCCATGGACTGTAGCCCACCAGGCTCCTCTGTCCATAGGATTTTCCAGACAAGGATACTGGAGTGGATTGCCATTTCCTTCTCCAGGGGATCTTCCCAACCCAGGAAACGAACCTGGGTCTCCTGCATTGCAGGCAGATTCTTTACCACCTGAGCTATGAGGGAAGCCCCTAATATGTATATATACAATGAAATATTACTGTTATAAAAAAAGAATGAAATATTGCTGTTTGAAGCAATACAGATGGACCTAGAGAATACCATATTAAGTGAAGTAAGTCAAACAGAGAAAGACAAATATTATATGATATCATTTATATGTAGAATTTAAAAACTTATACAAAATATAAACAAATTCAGACATAGAAAACAAATTTATTGTTACCAAAGAGGAAAGGGGGGCAGATAAATTAAGAGTAGGGGATTAACAACTACAAACTACTACACGCAGAATAGATCAACAACATGGATTTACTGTATAACAGAAGGAACTATATCTAATACCTTGTAATAACCTATAATGGAAAATAACGTGAAAATATATATATATGTACAACTAAGTTACTTTGCCGTATACCTGAAACTAACACAATATTGTAAATCAACTACACTTCAATAAACAATTAAATCTGACCCTGTTATCACCTTCTTTAAAATACTTCCCTAACTTACTGCTTTGGCAATGACTTTCACACCTGGGACTTTATATATCAGAATCACTCAGGGAGCTTTTTTCAAATACATGTTTTGACCCTGGCATTTGGATATTCTGATTCAGTAGGTGTGAAGTGGGGCCTCATAGCAGAGATCTCAACTTTGGGAGAGAACCCACAACAGATGATCAGAGATTCAGGTTTGATTGGTGTAGAATGTGGCTTGGGCACTGGACTCTTTGAAAGCTCTTCAGTGATTTTAATGCACGCTCAATTTCATAAAAGCATTATTCAAAATAGACAAAAGATAGAAGTAATCCAAATGTCAACGCACAGATGAGTGGATAAGCAAAATAGGGCATATACAATGAGCCCTCTGTATCCCTGATGAACTAAAATGGTAAAGATGGGAAATTTTATGTCATGTGTATTTTAATTTTACCACAATTAGAAGGAAGTGGTGGAGAAGGGAGACAGGAGAGAAGAGAGAGGGAACTAAGGTAGTTGTGATGGATTTGGAGAAAAATCTAGAATAATGCCTACGTTCTTGATTGGGCAGATGATAGTGCCACCAACTGAGATGGGAGACATAGAAGGAAGAAGAGGGTTTGGTGGAAAGAAATTCAGATTTTATACGTTATATTTTAAGTGCCTAAAGCAGTCGTATTGAGGATATTGGACAGGTGACAATTCAATTTATCTACCATGGGAATCCAGGGTGTGTGAAAGAGGAAAAAGGAAGTAAGTTTGGGAGAGAGGGACAGAGGAGGTAAAAAGGATGAGATAATGAAGGAGTAAAACTGAAGAGTAAAAAATCTGAAATTTCTACGATGTAAAGAGAACACAATTTCTGGAGCCAAATAGCTCAGTTCTCATTCTAGCCTGGCCATCTACTTACTACAGGACTTTGGCAAATTTCTCAGCCTCTCTGTTACTTCTGTTACTTATTTTCCTCATTTATAAAATGGATATAACACCTCCCTCAAGGAGTGTTTGAAAAGATTGAGTAATCTAATGTATATAAAGAACATAAGAATGTCTGAAACACAGTTTAGTGCTTCATCAAGTCTTAGCTATTATTATCACTGCACTGAGGAAAAGTAAAAACAAAATTAAAAAAAATATTATTTTAGAGACCTGGATACAAAGGAAAGGGTTACCTGTTTTTGTGTTGGACCTTGTTTTGAAAAATAACCAAAGGAGAAGAGCCATGGGAACTAAAGGGAAAAAAAAAACTTTAGTCATATTTTTTAAAATTCATAGAAAAAACTTCTATAGGTTTAATTTCATAAAAACTTACTTACTTTTATGAGAAGTTGCCTTCCGATGCCAAACCTCACAAAGAATAAAAAGAAGAGTCCAGCAAACATCAGCTTAATAACAGAAGTGATGCCTCCCACATTTATATAAGCAGCATACTGAACCTAGATTAAGAATATAAAATCAGGATATTATGCCTTTCTTAGACCAAGTAATAAAAAAATGTTAGCTACTAATAACTTATTCTATAGTCAGAAATATCAAACGAAAGCAGTTTTTACTTTATGAATGTGTTATGTTCTAAAAGCTTGTTCAGAAAACAGACACTAGAGGGACATTTTTTAAAAGGAATTGTTGGAAACAATAATTAGCTCCCCCTCCTTGAATACAAATATGAAATGTTCATAATCATATACCTGAGTTTAATAATTATACATTATAGAATGTATACTCCACTTACAACCTCTTTAAGAAAATTTTTTTTTAACTTGAAATAGTTTCCTCTTCAAGTCTTGGCAGTAGGAATAATGACTTCCCTCACCAACTGAGTAGGATGGGACTCCAGAGGTAGCAAGGACAGAAGAGAGAAGAACCCAGACATCTCCATAAGCAACAGAAAGTATTCTAGCAGCTCAAACTCCCAACAGGACTGTTGGCTGATTACAACACCAGGATTTCCTGCACTGAACTCGCTTCTACTGTCTCATGTAAAAAACATATTCAGAAGGTCAGATCTGAATTGTGGGAGGAAGCTATTGCTGCTGCTGCTGCTAAGTCGCTTCAGTCGTGTCCGACTCTGTGCGACCCCATAGACAGCAGCCCACCAGGCTCCCCAGTCCCTGGGATTCTCCAGGCAAGAACATTGGAGTGGGTTGCCATTTCCTTCTCCAATGCATGAAAGTGAAAAGTCAAAGTGAAGTCGCTCAGTCGTGTCCGACTCTTCGCGACCCCATGGACTGCAGCCTACCAGGCTCCTCCACCCATGGGATTTTCCAGGCAAGAGTACTGGAGTGGGTTGCCATTGCCTTCTCTGGGGAGGAAGCCATAAAATGCAAAATGCTCTACACTACTAATTCTTTATGCTTCCAGAAACGGAAACATTCTCTATTCAACTCTTTCTTTTTTGAATTTATAAACATAAAAATCCTACATTAAATTGATAGAGGAACTGAAACAAACTAGAATACTCTTTACTAAAAAATAAATCATATATACTTACAGGTGACTGCTCTAAATTTTCATGCAAGTAACGCTGAGTCCGCTTCACAACAGACACATCTGCTCCCAAGAAAGGAATGGAATAACTGTTGAGTTCTCTGCAGTAAGAAACTGGCCACCTGCAAGACAGACCCATGTTGCAGCTTTTCCATTTACAGTGACCACAACTTTAACTGGTAAATTTCTAAATAAAAATCTTAACTCTTGCTGAGGCAATTAGTGGTAACAATAATGATGGCAGATCTGCTCTTCATTAAAATTTACTTTAGTATTCATCCTTTGTTCTCTACACTTGCACCCAAATAAGTGAAAAGTTAGAACACTAGTATTCTTCATACCATTGGCACTTAACACATACATAATTTAACCATGTTTTGTACCCCAACAATTTCTCCAGATAACGATAAAAAGAACACTCGTTTCAACAGCCAAATTCTGAGTTCAGGGTTCTCATATATAAACACTATTAATATATTGATTAACATACATAAGATCATCACATTTTTATTGCATAAAATTTAACTGATGTTTAATTTTGATACTGATGGTGAAGAGTCATAAAACTAATTTTTCCCAGAATCCAAATGTATTATTATATATGAAGTAGTTAAACTTAGTGTAACATATTAATTATATTTTATTTATCTTTGAAAATAACAGTGAACTCACTATAAAAGTCTCCAGGCTTTTTTAAGAGCACATGTTATTAACAGATAAACAACAATATGCTTAGATAAAATGAAGAACAGATTTTGAGATAATATACCTTCTTTTCAATTTTGGTCCAACAATTGGGACAGGCTTCATATCTGACTCATTTCGTAGCTTTTTCAAATTACTCTTATCTCCAAAACCATAAACTGCTGACTTCCAGGTACCATCATGAATACACAACCCCTAACAAAATAATTCAAGAGTTAAAGAAACATGTAAACTCATACAACACTGTAAATCAACTACACTCCAAAAAAAATTAAAATATTAAAGAAACATGTCTTAAGGGGTAATTACTAAAATGCAAAACAAAGTCATTTATAATTGATACAAAGAACACTGCATCTTATTTGAGCAAGGCATAATCTAATTCAATAATCTTGAGATGAATTTTTATGACCAGCTAGGCAGCAGTAACATTCATTAGAACAATCATATTCACTGTTTACACCCTTTTTACATACTACATATTTACAACATATGCCCTTTCTTCTTTCCTCCTACCATCATTTATCTTCTTTTTAACAAGCCAGTGAGTTTCACTTCATCATTTTCACTTAACTATCATTGATTGCTTTAAGCAGGAAAAAAGAAATAATAAAATCATTAGAAGATTCATGTTTTCACATAACAGCTTTGATGAAACTGAAAGGTAGAGAGATACCAATCTAACTTCCATTTTTTTAGTAATTAATCACTTCTGTTTTGCTAAAACTAAAACAGAGCTAAAAGTCTTCCAAGTTTAATTTGGGAAACTATTCTCAATCTGTGCCTAGCCAATTTGACCTATTTGCAAAGATTTCTTAAAATCAGGGGAAAACAGATTTTTTAAAAACCTAAGAGTATCTTCTTGTACAAATAAGCCATTAAAAAGACAAAAACTACAACTCATTTAAAAAACCTTTTACTTTATTTTGCTAAAAAATAGAAAACTGCACAGAACATAAAAGCATAATTTAATGTAATTTGAGGCTAACATCTATTTAAGCCCAGAAAGCCCTCCTTCTTTCCTGTCTTTGTGATAATCAAGAAAAATTCTTGTTTTTTTTTTTTTTTTTTTTTTAGTTTTACCACCTAAGAATTCATTTCTAGACAGTGTAGTAAATTTTGCCTGTTTCTAAATTTTATAGAAATGGAACCATATAGTGTATATTTCTTGAGTTTTGCTTCTTTTGTTCAAAATTGTGATGTCAGGATTCATCATGTGTTAGAAATACCTCTTTACTTTGCAGCTGACCTTAACATTTTCTTAATGGTGTCTTAGATTAAAAAATTACTCAATTAAATATTTTTAAATGTATACAAAAATATTATACAGCATATTAGAAATTCTCTGAGAGATAAGTTCTCATCACAAGAAAAAAAATTATAACTAAGTATGGTGATAGATATTAACTGTCTATGGTGATCATTTTGTAATACATACAAATACTGAATCTGTTGTACATCTGAATAGTACACTGTTATATGTCAATTATGCCTCAATAAAAATAAATTAATAAAATATATTTCTGGGCAAAAAGAAGCCATTCCCGACCTTGAGGCCATGAAATGTCACCTTCTAAAAGCTCAGTGTTTTGCCTTATTCATTAAGGTCTATAACCCATCTCAACTTGATTTTGTACATAATGCAAAGTATGAGTCCAATTTCATTGTTTCTCCATACCCGTCATCTTCTGAAGAGACTCTTTACCATAAATCAAGTGCTCATATATGCACGAACTACTTTGAGCTCTCTATCCTGTTCTGTTGACCTATTGCTATCTCCCTGCCAATATTACACTCTGACTTGATATTCAAGAGCATTGTTCTACCTTATTCTCCTTTAAGAAAGTGTTGTCTATTTTCAGCCCTCTGCATTTTCATACACATTTTAGAGCTAGTTTGTCAAGCTTCACACTAAAAGAAAACAAGCAAAAAAAAAAAAAACCTGTTTGGGATTTTGATTGGAATTATATGGGATTATAAATCAATTTAAGGAAAACTGACATCTTGACAAATTCGAGTATTCAAATCCATGAATATGGTGGATTCTCATATTTACTTGTCTTTAAGGTCACTCAATAACATTTTATAGTTTTCTTCATAGAACTCATACATTTTGTATCACTTATTCTTAAGTATTTGATTATTTTAATTTTTTAAAGTGTTGGCTGCAATGGTTCTTTGGTGCAGCACACAGGCTTCTCAAGTTGTGGTGTGTGGGCTTCTCTTGTTGTGGGGGCTGAGCTCCAGAGCACACAGCCTCAGTAGTTGCTATGTATGGGCTCGGTTGCCCTGTGTCATGTGGGATCTCAGTTCCCCAACCAGGGATTGAACCTGCGTCCCCTGCATTGGGAGACAGGAAGTCCCCTAGTTCTTGACTTTTTAATGCTACTATGCTGCTGCTAAGTCGCTTCAGTTGTGTCCGACTCTGTGCGACGCCATAGACGGCAGCCCACCAGGTTCCCCCGTCCCTGGGATTCTCCAGGCAAGAACACTGGAGTGGGTTGCCATTTCCTTCTCCAATGCATGAAAGTGAAAAAATAAAGTGAAGTCGCTCAGTCATGTCCGACTCCTAGTGACCCCATGGACTGCAGCCTACCAGGCCCCTCCGTCCCTGGGATTTTCCAGGCAAGAGTACTGGAGTGGGGTGCCACTGCATGATCTCTTTTTCAAAACAATTCATTTTCTAACTGTGGCTGGTATATAGAAATGCAACTGATTTTTATATTTCTGCTTTCCATTCTAGTCTTCTAGCAATAATAAAGACTCAAGTGGAAATAAACAAAGAAAAGAAAAACAATAAAGTCAATGAAACCAAAGTCAGTTCTTTAAAGAAATTCATCACATTGAAAAACCTTTAGCTGGACTGACAGAGAGAGAGAGAGGGAGAGGGCTCAAATTACTAAAATCAGGAATGAAAGAAGTGGCATTACCAATCTTACAGAAAGAAAAAGGAGTAGAAGGAAATACTGTGAACAGTTGTATGCCAAACAAATTAGATAACCTAGATGAAATGAACAAATTCTTAGAAAGATACTGTTATGGATCAAATTGTGTCCCTGCCCCGAATTTGTATATTGAAGGCCTAACCCTCAGCACCTCAGAATGTGCCTTATTTGGAAATACGGTTGTTGCAGATTTAACTAGTTAAGTTGAGGTCATACTGGAGCAGGTGGACCCCCCAACCCAAAATTACTGGTGTCCTTATACAAAGGAGAAATCTGGACATGCACACACATCATGTGAAGATGAAAACGAGGTCTGAGTGATGCATCTACAAACAAAGGAACACCAGAAAGTGCCAGTGAACATCCAAAGCTAGGAGAAAGCATGGAGCCCCCTCACAGTCCTCAAAAGAAACCAACCCTGCCAACATCTTGATCATGGACTTCTAGCCTTCTAGCTAGATCTAGACTTCTTAAACACTGTTTCCCTTGTTAAAGCAACCCAGTTTGTGGTACTTTATTATGGCAGTCCTAGGAAACTAACACAGACACAAACTACCAAAACTGACTTAGGAGTATATAGAAAATCCTAAAAACCTGTAAGAAGTGAAGAAACTGAATTCTTGTTATCTCTTCACTGATTTCTAGTGTACAATTTCTAGACTGTAATAGTATTATAGCCTGAAACATACAGCGATTGGCACACTATTTCTTTAAAAGGTCAAACTAAGTATTTCGGGCTGTGTAGGCCACATATGGTCTCTGCTACACATTCTTCGTTTCCCACTATAGCTCTTTAAATATAGTAGAATTACTCCTAGCTTGCAGCCATGTAAGAGCAGGCCGTGGGCTGACACCTGCACTGGAGCTGCACCATCCAGTATGGAAGTCATTATATAGCATATATGGAAAACCCGCATCATCGTGGAAGATGTACTGAACAGCACTGTCTTGAGAACATGATTTCAATCCTCTGAAATTCTTTGAGTCGCTTTATGGTCCAATACGTTGTCTATGATTCAATTTTTACGTAAAGTAATAAAGCTTAAGGGGAAAAGCAGGAGAAGGAGCAGGAGGAAACCAATCCTGGGCCAAGGGATGCTTCTTCAAGAGAGTTATCTTTGTCCATCCTTGGGAAATTAAGGCTCCATATTTTGCTTTAAGGGGAATGAGAAGGAGCTGCATTGAATCTGATGTTTTCAAATCTTTGGTCCTGATCAAGCCCCAACTTTGAGTCCTTATAAAAACAGGACTTAACAATATTTATTGAGTGATTACTAAGTGCCAACCACTGTTCTGATTTATATTCACTGACTAATTTAATCTTCGTAACAATTATATGAAGGAGACAGTATTATCATTTTGTATTACAGATCATCTCCTGCTGCTGTTTCAAAAGAAGCCTCTTTTTTTTTAGCTCTACTTATCTTCTCATTATCTCCCTATAGTGGACATCTGTTTTTGTCAGTTCTACACTGGTCCCCTGCAGGGAATTTTTAATTCTGCTACCCTGTCTTCTACTTAGAAAACTCTCTTTCCTATTTGGAATTTGTTCCATGGTGTTCAGAAGGGCTTGGCCCTATGATCCCCCCTCCAAAGGCCCATGACCCAGGCCTGGGCTATCTGAGTACTCCATTATATCCCAGGTCTCACTGTTTGGCTCAAGAATGACCAAATAACCCAATACTTGAGTTGACTCATTGGAAAAGACTGTGATGCTGAGAGGGATTAGGGGCAGGAGGAAAAGGGGACGACAGAGGATGAGATGGCTGGATGGCATCACTGACTCGATGGACGTGAGTCTGAGTGAACTCCGGGAGATGGTGACGGACAGGGAGGCCTGGCATGCTGCGATTCATGGGGTCGCAAAGAGTCGGACACGACAGAACGACTGAACTGAACTGACTGAGTAATCTTCCCTAATTTTGCATACTCAAACTCTGCCAGCTGTCCCTGGGAGATCATGAACCTTAAGTACAGTGTATACCTGCGGCCGCCAGCACTTCCCCACCATTGTGAGAGCCTACACTGAGGAACACAGAATTACTGAAGAGACACAAAGAGGACGAGGGATAAAAATGAGTTCTGATAACATCCAGAACATCCAGATCCAGCCATACTGTTTACCTGCAGACGTTTGGTTACAAGAATCAGTAAATTCTTTTCTGTTTTGTTTAAACCAGGCTGAGTTGGCTTTCTGTAACTCATGTTCCTCAGAGTTCCAAGCATGTCTTTCAATCTCATTTCTGTGCTTTTGTTTTAGGTTGCTGCCTCTCATCTTCCAAACGCTATGCACTTTTCAAGGTTCAACTTAATAAGGCCTTTATGAGGCACTCTCAAATTACTTAGTCCCACTGTCACTTCCCTTCCCTCTGATACTCTAGCGGATATGATTTGTAACACAAATTTTTAGCATGTTTTACAGAGTTCTTTGTGTTCACCAATCTGAACCCATAATCCAAAGGAACAGACCCATTACTTAAAACATGCACCATACCATCCCACAGTTACATCTTGATTAAACTATTTCCTCTCCCTTATCTACATCTCCTCAGCACCAACCTTTAAAATTCAGTCCATATCCCGGCTTCTCCAAAAACTCCATGATTTCTGGCCTCCCAGGTAGATGTATTTATTCCCCAGTCTCAGAATCCTACAGTATTTCACCTGACCTCTTTAATAACAATTCTTGTCTCCCGCTAGTCTAAGTTATTACCTCTTTAAGGGTTTGCTTGTTGTTCATTTATATGTCACACTATCTTGCAGTATTACATATACTTGCATTACACAATACCTGAAATACTGAGTATTTTTTTTAAAGAGAACAAATACTTATGGAGCCTCAAGTATAGACACAGAATTGGGTTAGACACTATTGGCAATAAAAGTACTACCACAAAACATGGTCCTATCCCCAAAATGCAATATCTTATGTTCCCAAATAGACCATAAATTCAGTAAGATTACATTTACATCATATATTTCCTGTATGGCCACAAGAGCATCCAACTCCAAGTTAGGCACATAATAAAAATGCACTGATTTGCACTAAGGTGATAATTTTCTAGGGTGACAACATTTCACCACATGACAATGACAAATGCTTAGTGTTAGGATGAAGGCAGCTCATTCTAATATAAAGAATTGTGCAACTGTTTTAAATAAATTCTATTTTAAGTCAAAATAATTCTCAGCAATCTTTAATTTTTAAAATTAAATCTAGTGACTTTCATGCACTAAAAATTACAACTGTATATACAATTTAATTAATCTAAATCTTTTTAACAGGCACATATCATTTCCAAAATGTTTTTTCATATTAACACAGGAAACATGTGACAGACAAAAACTAACCTCAGGTCCTGAAGATATGGTCAGGAAACTTTCCACAGCAGTCAGTGTACCTAAGAGAGGAGGAAAATGGTAAAAGCAAAATCAAATAAAAATCTATTAACCCAGGACAAATAATAATAAGCTATTCCTATTCATTTAGGAAACATTTTTACTAAGCTTATAACTGATATAATCAGGAAAATCTGTGCTATGACAGTATTATTAGGTTACTATAAACAGATTTAAGGAGCGGCTAAAGCCAGATAAATTATCAGAAAAAAAGTACTTTAACATAAACTAACTGCTGGTACTGACAAAATGTTTTCTAGCAGTCAAACTGACACTGCAAAAAATCTCTTCCAATAAGGGAACAATTTAGCTCATTCATTCTGGAAGCCCATCAGTTCTCAAAATGACACGTATGGGAATTCTTCTATTATTTTCCAATATGAAAGCTTTCAAGAAAGCTCATTAGTAGTGACTTATAATAAATGTACAGAAACCCTACCAAAGTGGGCCTTTGTGATGGCTTATTAAATACTTAAAGTAAGGCTGTTTAATTGAAATAAAAATGTACAGAGTAAAAATAAAAGTAGAAAACCAAGGCCAGAAAAAAAGGGGAGAAATCAATTATATTAATCATGAGGACTAACATATATGTAGAGTGGTTAAGAATTTAATTAGTCTTTGAGCTTATTGAGAGCAGTAAGACAAAAGAAAAATATAATGGGCTAGCTAATTCTCAAAATGTGATAAAATGAAATACATCCATTTCTTAAGAGACAGTATTCCCAGTTTTAATTCTAAGAGAAAATTAAAGCATGAGGCCTTTGAAAGCTGACAATGAGTAAGGTAATGAATAACTATGTCATCCATGACAATGTTACACCAGAGAAGAACCAAAGCCACATAAACATCTTGCTTAACACAATGAATGTCAAAAAGCAGTAGCCAACATCATACTTAATAATGAAACACCAGAACCATTCTTAATAAAGAGAAGGGCATGCATTGAACAACTTTAAAATATCTTGACAAAACCTAGCTTCGTTCATTAAAAAATTAACACTTTTCAATTTAGTATGATACTTTAAGATGTAGTAATTGCTAAACAAAGTAAGTTTGAATTTATAATGCTTGCTAAAAAATTTTTCCACAACTAGACTTCCACAACTATAACCACAACTAGATTCAAAAAATGGAGAATTCCTTCCTTTAGAACACTTACAGTACTATCAGATTAGATCAGATCAGTCACTCAGTCGTGTCCGACTCTTTGTGAGCCCATGAATCGCAGCACGCCAGGCCTCCCTGTACTAGCCATACCTCAAAACCCAACAGTGTCAGTAGCATTTTCTAACATGCAGAGTTATATTAAAACAAAGTATGTGTTTTAATATTACCCATTAATAATTATGTTTCTTTTCCCAAATTTGAGTTCATCACAATTACCAACAAGAAACCACTCTATTTTAAATTCCATTATTGCTTATTGATCAATAATTACCATTCATTTTATTTCTGGTATATATTACTCCCAGATCTGCTGGAATGGAGTCAAAGCCACTGCTTCCAATGATATAAACCCCCTTTTCTGCAGCTTTCTCATGATACTTCCAATACATTAGTTCCAGAAACTAAAGATTCAAGACAAAAGATCTAAATCAGAGCTACATAGAAACATCTAGATCAATATTAAAAAACAAACCAATTAAAAAGCAAATATAAATTTAAACAATTTAAAAAACAAAGCAATTAAACTGTGAAAATGCTAACTAAGATGCCTTTGCAGTAAAACATTAACTGTGAAAATAGTCTGCACTTATTCAGCAAACATACCTACTCTGTTCCAGGTGAGAGATATGCTGATCTGAATTAATTCATTTTTTAGAGCTATTTTTAAATGTAAACGTAATTGCTATTATAAAAAAATTAATATAAAAATATACAAAGAAAGCCAAAGAAAGCTATCCCAAATCACATCTTCCTGATGAACATCATTACAAACATATATCTGTGCACATACATATATAAACAGAAAGATAAGAATGGAGGGGATACAAGAAGGTTAATGTCTGTTTAAATTCTTTGTCTGTTTTTTAATAATTACTTTTTAAAAACAATTTTAGATTTACAGGGAAAAAAATTGAGTAGTAGAGTGTTCCTAGGTACTCGGTACTCAGCTAACCCTATCATTTAATCTTTCACATTAATGTGTTATAATTAATGAAATGTACAGATCTTGAAACATTATTACTAACTGAAGTCTATACTTTGTTCAGGTTTCCTTTGCTTTTACCTAATGTCCTTCTATTCAGGATCCCATTCGAGATACTGTTCTACATTTAGCTGTCATGTCTTAGGCTCCTCTGGCTGTGACGGTTTCTCAGACTTCTAGCTTTTTATGACCTTTACAGTACTGCCCAGGTAGAATGCCCCTTTACTGGAATTTATTTCATGATTTTCTCATTACTATAGTGAAGTTATAGGTTTTGGGGAGGAAGATCACAGGGGTAAAGTGCCATTTCATGATGTCATATCAACAGTATATACTATCTCACAAATATACGGTTACCAAAGCGGGAGGGAGGGTGGGAGAGAGTGATAAATTAAGAGTATGGGATTAAAAGATACACCACTAATCTAAAATAGATAAACAATAAGGATTTACTCTATAGCACAGGGAACTATATCCTATAATAGAAAAGGATCTGAAAATACATATAGCTGAAACACTTTGCTATACATCTGAAACTAACACCATATTGTAAATTAACTGTACTTCAATTAAAAGAAAAGAGTACATACTATCAACATAATTTCTCACTGTTGATGTTGACCCTGAATACCTGGCTGAGCTAGTGTTCTCCAGTTTCTCCACTGTAAAGCTTGTCTTTTCCTTCTCCTTTCCATACACTGGAAGGAAGTGACTGTGTGCAGCCCACACATAAGAAGGCAGGTGTTATGTTCCCTCTCCTTGAGGGCACAGAGGCGATATGAATTACACGGAATTCTTTTGCACAGGAGATTTGCCTCTTTTCCTCTCTTGCCCTTTTTTTAAACTGAGTTACTTAAATTTGCATTTTCGGTGTACACACTTTCTGGATCACTATTAGGTTTTGATACCACATTTATAGTACTTTACAAGATAACTTGGAAGCTTTTCACCATTTTCTTTGTTCTAGAATATTTTAAGTAAGAGTCAGTTTTTCTAACATTCACGCTTCTGACTTCTTCTTCCATCAGTCTGGGTAATTTGCACTTTCTCAGCACTTCCCAGTATCACCAACTGATAAGGTCTGAGTATGTACCTACTGCACGGGCACACTGATGAAGGGCTGAGACTGCAGGGACAGGAGATAATAGGTATAAAGGAACTAGTGTAGCTCTGTTCTTACACTACTCCACTCTCTGCAGTCAGGCAAACCTCAACTCAAGTCCCAGCTTTTCAACTTAATGGTTGTATGACTCTGAGCAAGTTTTATTTTAATTAATTCTGTTTACAGCATGCAGTAGTTATATAAATCAACACATACTATACACAAAGGCTTTGAAAGAAATCAGGTTGTTGGGAACAAAAGCGGATACCTTATCACCATGCTCTCCTTCAAGCTTTTAATGAAATACCATCTTTAAATGCTAGGGAGGAATCATTCATTACCTTCTAAAATATGTCCACAAAATTGCACCATTTTTCATGTGAACAGAAGTTGTACTATTAATTCTGTTCTCTTTTCATTTTACATACCTGAGGTTCTCCAGAGATGTCAATACAGCTAGTTCCATTTTCAATACATGCTTTTATTACAGGTTCTCCATAAAATCGGTACTGGGAGAATAAAGAATATCAACAGTTAAGTCTTACTTGGCAAGCTTAAATGAAGGAATACCATTGAGTTTTGGAGGTACAGTCTTGGTTATCAAGAAATCAAATATGAATAGTCTAAATAGAAAATGAGAAAATAATATAACTGCAATATACTGACACTCACAATGTAAAGGACTGATGGAATTATCTCTAACTGAAGATAAACTCAGAAGTTTCATAGAATCAGTGACTCATTTGAGTTGAATTCTGAAGAACAGTAAGGATTTGCCAGGAAAAAGAAAATCCAAACAAAAGAAAAATTATATGTAAAAGTGTAAAGAAGATGTGTGAAGTGATGCTCAAGATACCTGAAGCTCAGAATATTTGAGAGGGAAGTGTAAGAGATGAGTCTGGAGAGAAATACTTGGGCCAGATCAGGAATGACCCTAAGCGACATGCTATCAAGACTGAACTTGATCTTTTCTGCATTGCTGAGCCCTTCTGGAGGATTTGAAATAGGACAGTGATGAAAAATTTATAGTGCAGACATATCACTCTGCCTGTGGCATTAGAAAATAAAACTTATGGCAAGGAAGAAATGAAGGACAAAACTAAGGAAGGGGAAGGATTTACTAAGGGTGAGATACACTTAAAAGAAATGATTTGACTTCCTGATTAGCAGGACATGGAGGCCAAAAACCAGTGGCTGTTTTAGACAAAATAACGAAAAACAGGATAAAGAGGTTTGGAAGGGATGTTTAATCTTGGACCCAGTAGATACTCTGAGTGATTTTATCTCCCAAACTATTTGTTGCTCAAACTCAAGGAATTGCACATTTTAAAACTGTATACAATAGTTAATACATCAGAGTTAGTCCCATTTCAAAAGAAGCATGATGAATTTTTCCTTTTGAGGGTAGGGTAGGAGAAGAACAAGCCCCTCTTCTTCTCTCATTCCTCATAGCAAAAGATGGAGAATGGAGATGGTCTGCTTCTTCTAGACCTTAAGAAACTGGTGAAGGGACACTTAAAAGACAAGTCAGGGCACTGCAGGGACTGACCTTTTCAAGTAGGTTACAGGCTCCTCTCTACCTAACTCCACAGCCTCATCTCCACAGCCTTCTCTCCCCCTTCTTAAAAACAGCAAATGACAATGGGATGACAGGACTGGGAAAGTGTGTTTAAGTTCTAGTTCATCCTCTGCCACTAACCAACACTAAAATTACTGAAGCACTTCACCTCTGAGGCAACACAGCATAGAGGAACAAACAAGGGCTTTCAAGGCACCAGGAACTAAGCTCACATTTTAAAATCCATCATCTACTAAATTGTATGAATTTCTTTACACATCATGGATATGGATTACTATACTAATATACATTTTTAAACATACATAAAAGTCAAAGCTCTTTTCTTCTTGTACTCAATGGATCATCTTAGGTAATATTTACACACATCCATTTGAAACTCATTTAGTGACTTCCTTGGCCTCCTGATTATTTTACCCCCAAATATCTCAAGTTACCAGTAGTCTACTTGTGTCCGAGTCACCTGGGCCCTCATTAAGCCTGCTGGTTATTCAGTCCCACCCCAATGCCCTCCAGTAAGTTTTCTGGGGTAGACTCCAGGAACCATCATTATATATAAGCCTCACTGGTGACTCCAATGTACATTAGAGGTAGAGAATTGCCTCCCTAGACATTCTCCCCAGAAAACCTCACCTACTTTCTGGATTTGAATTAAAATATGTGCTGATGACTTCCAACTCCTATCTTCAGAGCTGCTCACTGATGCGGTCGCCTCATCTGCAGCTTCTGTCGTAAAATTCAGGGTCCACAAAAGTACAGAACATGTGGCAAAACTAATTTCTCTTAGGCTTCATTTTCCTTCCTCTATTTCCTCTTCATCTTGATTTTGTCACTTGTTTACAGAAAATAATTCCATTATAATTCCATTACATATTTCCTGTCTTAACTTAAAAATATCTAGCATACACCTCAGTTTCAATACATCCAAAATCAGATTCATCATCTTTCTCTCAAAAGCAGTTTTCCCCTCTCCACTTCTGAGCACAGAAGACCATAAAGAATAATGCTTACAAGTATTCATTCAGTCATTTTCTGTATATTTTGACATACTGCTTGTTTATAAATGCCTGATTAGTTCTACACATATCATTTAGTTCTCACGAAAGAGACCCTCACAAAGTAGAGAAATGGGTCTTAAAAATTACCTTCAAAGAAACAAATTATGACACCAAAACTAGCAAACTGGCATCTACCCTGGGAGAATAATCCATATTACAAAGTAAAAACAACCTTCAGAGCAGAGGTTAAGGAGCAGAATGTTTTGGAGGCAAAAAGCTAGAGAAGACTGTAAACCATCCAACTGGAGAAACATCCAGAAGGTAATTAGATCAAGCAGTCTGGAGTTTAAGGGGTAGGTTTTCAGTGGAAATAACTTAATGTAGGCATCATCAGCATACAGACGGTATTGAAACCATGGATTTCTAATCTTTCTGACTATGACCCTAAGAAATTCATTTCACAGTGACTCCATACACAAATGTTACCTGACATGAACGCTTCATGGACCAATACTCACCTTTATTATGTGTAATTCATCCTATTTTCTACTTCAGTCTATCTGATTATTTTCTTTTTACTGCCTAGTCTTAATCCACTGAATTGATTTCACAAGGTTTAAAAAATATTGGCCCAGTTACAATTTCTGTTTGGGGTAATGAAAATGTTCTGGAAATAAAGTGCTGATAGTTCTATAAGACTATGAATGTACTTAATGTTACTAAAGTGTATACTTAAAAATGGTTAAAATGCTAAATCTTATATTATATACATTTTACCACAATCATAATCACATTTAAAACTGGTCCAGCAAATGTAAACAGAAGAGAGTTTCTAAGGCTTAAGCTCTGAGGCCTCTGGCCTCACAGGAGGATAAAAAGCTGGGGGGTCGGGGAGGGGGACTAGAAAAGGGCAAGAATTTAGAAACTAAATGAAGAAAGAAAAAAGTGATCAACTGGAACAAATGCTGAGAGGCTTGACTAAGAAGAGCAATGGGAACTGACAACTGGATCTGACAGGACAGGGATGTTGGCAGAGTAATTTCATTGAAGGCCTAAGGATAAAAGCCTGACAAGACTAGAGAGAGGAGAAGGTGAGGAAGAGGAGACAATGAGTAAAGAGAAGTCTTTCAAGAAGTTTTGCTAAAAAAGAGGCACAGAAAAATGTGAGTAGTTAGAAGGGTATGTAGAACTAAGGGAAGTTTTTCTTTAAATGAGAGCTATAATCCTACATTTGTCTGTTGAGAGGAATAATCCATCAAGATGGAAAATTTGATGATAACAAGAACACATGTAACTATAAACCTGTAACTATAAAGTCTTTGAATATGGTGCCCAACAGAAGCAGGGGCAGTTTTTCCTCATAAAAGGAGGTAAGGCAAAGTCAAGCTATAATGCAGGTAAGTAGGTAGTATAAATTCTCCCGACAGGCAGGGAGAGAAGGAGGGAGAAAGGGAAGGAGAAAGAAAGAAAGAGACAAAGAAAGGAAGAAAGTTACCAGGTAAGAGTGAGAAAAAAGGAATAGGATGTCAAAAGTATGAGAAAAATGAAGTTATAAAACTGTTGCTTCAGAGAATAGAAGAGAAAATAGCCTAGGGAAATAGAACTGCTGGAAATACTGACACTGTACATGAGGTTTGTAATCACATACTTTAAGTGGGACCAGTCAGCATCATGATGGATTTTTCTCCAGCCACACTGGGTTACACATGTTCAGGTAAAGAGTAAGCAGGGAGCTGGAACAATCAGGGCTCAGGTCTTTCCAGAGTTTGGGGAAGGAGAGACAAGTTGGTTGAGGATGTATATGACAGTGATTCAAGCAACAAACCACAGAGCCACATTCTAAGCTAGTTAAGAACAAAATAAATTGAAATAAACAATAGAAATATATTTTATTTTATGACAATCAAAAAATTTCTGGTTTAACAAAATTATGAACAATTTCCTAAATGCTTTGACAATTAGGATTGCTTCCTCAGATCAGTAAATGTCATCAACATTCACCATGTTACACAGACCACAAGTATCTCTTTCTCATCCAGGCCAACAGCAGCAGCTAGACGTTCTTCTTGTCAAAGTATCTGGACCCAACCACTTCTCTCCCCCTCTAACACTCCTACTCTGTCCTTGGCTTGCTTGCATCATTCTATTCTTGGTTCCCTACCATCTATTTTTCCTCTCAGAAGCCAAAGAAGTTCAAAATCGTAAATCAAATTATGTCAACCTGCTTTCAACCATTCAATAACTCTGTCATATTTAGAAGAAAAATCCAAACCCCAACCTTGACCTTTCAGACCTAACCACCTAGCTCCTGGGTATCTCTCCAAACTAACTCCCCACCTCTCTACTCTGTTCATGCCCAACTACACTGGCCTCTCTGACACTCCTCCATCTCTCCAAGAACATGCTCATCTCACGACCTATGTATTTGCTCTTCCCTGCAATCCCCTACCCTCCAATACGCATATGGTTTATTCCCTCACTGCATTCAGGTCTCTCTGCAAAGTTCCTATAGAGACTTTCCCTGACCATCCACCCAATAGAGACTGGTGTGCCAATCTTTTTCTCTCTCTCCCCTGTTGTATTTTTCTTTCAAGCGCCTGTCACTTAGCCACTATTATAACATTATTTTTCTGTCTCCTCACTGGACCATCAGCTCCATGAGAGATTTTCTGTGTATTTTCTATATATATATTTCAATAAATATTTATTGAATAAATGAATGAGTCCTTTTAAAATATCTTTCTTTGTACATGCATTAACATATATACTGGTACAGCAGTATACAATGCAATTTTAAAAATAAATAAAAAGCAGATTGTGGGTACATGCTCACTTTTTTAGTTAAGGGGTATATAGCACACAACAATTAGAGCTGTAGCCACTAAATAAAACAGCAACATTCCTAGAGTCTAGTGTCACTCTCTCTTTCAGGAGACTTTGGTCATATTCATTTGCTTCTTGTGAGAAGTAAAAACTCCTCGTAAGGGGTTAATGTCCTGAATCAATTCTTTTGTTCCTTGCCCTTATGTTTCTCTGGAATACAAAATACCAGATTCTGCTAGAAATGAATAGATTTTTTGTTCTGATACAAAGAAGGGCAGATTACTTACTGGGCCTACACAGTTGAGGACAACTGTTGCCTGTTTAGCCATTTCATCAAGTGAGGCTGGATTAGTGATATCACAAATTATTATTCCAACTTCAGATGACAGTGTCGGTCTTCCTGAAATAAAGAATAAATCGTTTTAGGCAAATTCCAATACAGTATTAGATCTCCCAGATCCTCCTTTCATAATAACTAGTGATGGAAAATGTACTAAGAGCTAATTCTTCCTCTCAAACAAAAGATAAAACTGTTTTTAACCAGGTAATTTAAAAAAGGGAAAAGACTATGAGGAAAATGGAGTTAATACGAAAGGTTAATAAAACACATTGTTGTTGTTTAATTCCTAAGTTGTGTCTGACTCTTTGCGACCCCAGGGACTGTAGACTGCCAGGCTCCTCTGTCCATGGGATTTCCCAGGCAAGAATACTGGAGTGGGTTGCCAGTTCCTTCTCCAGGAGATATTCCGGATTCAGGGATCGAATCCTGTCTGCTACACTGCAGGGATTCTTTACCACTGAGCCACTGGGGAAGCTCCCTAATAAAACAACTTATTAATGTTTAAAAGAAAATCTAACATAAGGAATGTGTAAATGACAACTCTATGTAAAATGCCAATTTTACAAGTTTTCAGAAGATGATTTTCCTGACTTCCTCTCCAGGAAGAATTATAAATGTAGTTTCTTATCTTCCCTTAGCTCAGTCATGTCTGACTCTTTGCGACCCCATGGACAGTAGCCTACCAGGCTCCGCCGTCCATGGGATTTTCCAGGCAAGAACACTGGAGTGGGTTGCCATTTCCTTCTCCACGGGATCTTCCCAACCCAGGGATCGAACCCGGGTCTCCTGCATTGCAGACAGACACTTTACCGTCTGAGCCACCAGGGAAGCCTATTAAATAAACTACATATGATAAAATTATGAGGTGGAGGGGAGTTAACATTAACATAATGAAACAAAAGAGGATTGAAGTGTAAAACACAGTCTAGGGAAGAACATTCAGGTTCATAATAAGGAAATAATTGGAATAAACTGAATCAATAGAGTAGGAAGGTTTCATGGGTCAAGGTGTATTCCCTGCAGTAACTTGATGTGTGCATTGTAAATGGTAGCCAACTAGGCTGTATTCGTACCATTTTCTTGAACAAAAAAAAAAAAAGAGGAATTTTTAAAAGGAAATTTTAATAATGAAAGTATTTCTTCTGGAAAAGTAAAGAAAGACCAGAAAGCTCTTTGGGAAAGATTCTGTACTTGGTAGCGGTAGCAGGAGATTTGTAGAAGAGTCAGCCTACATGCTATATCTCCTGTACAAATCACAAACAAAATAGGTTCCAAATTCCCACCATAACAGGACTCTGTGTAGAATTAGAAGGGAGATGAAGCTTAAACAGAAGAATGAAGAATATCCAGAACTCTAACAGGTGCTATTTGTCTGTATGAAGGGGCAGTGCGGTGGAAAATTACAGTTAAAAGCAACCGACTCCTCACCTAAAGGTCTCCCTGCAATCCGAGGGCCATGAGATTAGGGTGTTTGTGTGTATGTGACTCTCTCCTTCTCATCTGAATCCCAGCATTTAGAATAGGACCTGACATTTAAAAGACCACTCAATAAAAACATGTTTCAATGAATGCAGAAGGAGTAAGCAAACGCCCAAAACAAAACCACACCAAAAAAATTGGGGAAGGTTTAATAGAGGGACTGCTAGAGAATTCTTACAAGCAAAAATGAAATTAAAAATTAAAGCCACAACAATGTTATCATTAAAAGTCCTAAGCTTTCTCTCCCATTTCCAAAACCCGGCAAAGAGAGAGTACAAACAATGCTGAAGAAGCCAGTGCTCTACCGTTCTATCCGATCAAGTATCTAGAACTTCCAGCCCTGTAACCCTGGAAGCAGCGTACAAGGTACCCCTGGCTCTAGAGGGGGAGGGAGCAGAAAGGAAAAATTAAAGTTCCTGTTTCGCCAGCGGGGATTCCGTAAGGGAGAAAATGAAGAGGGGATTTCTCTCTTTTTGTTTTAGTAAATGGGGAAAAGCTCTGACACCATGTGAAGCATCGCTCTATTCTTCCTGGCCTCTAGCAGGTTTGGGAACCTCGAGGGGCACCCAAGGGAGAGAAGCGCTCATTTAAGGCGACGGGAACCCCTCAGCCGGGAGAAGGGTGCTCGTGGGGGTGAGAGCCGCGGCGGCGGGGGGCCGAGCCCGAGGTCCCGGGGCGTCCCAGCCTGCCCCCTTTACCCAGCTTCATGGCAGCCCTCTCCAGCACTCGCAGCAGCTTCTCCCGGGAACGGCCCGCCACGGCCCAGGGCAGATGGGAAGTCCGCTCCGGGGACACCTGCTCCCGCGCCACCTCCTCGGTCACGAACTGGCCGGTAAAGCCAGAGGCGCCGAACACCACCAGGTGGAAAGGCCTCTGCTGGGTCGCCATGACGAACCCACAGCGATGCAAGACCTGGGGCGGGCTGAGCCCACGGCGCCTGCGCCTCAGGCAGCGACCACAATACCGGGCGCAGCAACCGACTCCGCCGCGGCCCCTGCGGTCTCAGCCGCTTCCGCGCCGCGCTCCCTAAGTCTCGCGCGCGCAGCCTCTCCACAGCCACGCCCACGGCCCCGCCCACGCCGTGGGGGTGCCCAGGGGCTGCCACGCCCACTCCTCACGTGTGTTCGCTGCCCGCGAGGGTTTTGTGTTTCCCAAGCTTCCCAGGTTGGCGGGGGCAGACGGTAGCTATCCTCCGACCCGTCGATGGTCTGGCACAGCTCTGACCCCCTTAGGTGTCGCATCTTTTCGCTCTTCCGTAGGCTGGAGGGGGCGGCGGCTGCAGCCAGTTATTCCTTTTTTTTTTTTTTTTTTTTGGCAAGAGGAGGCTGCTCAAAGCGAGAGTTTGCGAAAACCTGATGGACTGCAAGGAGATCCAACCAGTCCATTCTGAAGGAGATCAGCCCTTGGTGTTCTTTGGAAGGAATGATGCTAAAGCTGAAACTCCAGTACTTTGGCCACCTCACGCGAAGAGTTGACTCATTGGAAAAGACTGATGCTGGCAGGGATTGGGGGCAGGAGGAAAAGGGGACGACAGAGAATGAGATGGCTGGATGGCATCACCGACTCGATGGACGTGAGTTTGAGTGAACTCCGGGAGATGGTGATGGACTGGGAGGCCTGGTGTGCTGCGATTCATGGGGTCGCAAAGAGTCGGACACGACTGAGCGACTGAACTGAACTGAACTGATGGATGGGAACTCTGCCCACGCCGAAAACCCTTATCTTTTTGTTTGTTTGGTTACGAAGCACATTACCTAGAGAGTGTCTGCTGAGCCAGGTGGAAGTGGAGGGTGGACATGATATCTGGGTCCCCCTCCCAGGGCCGACTCTGCAGCGCCCTCTGACGCAGGCTCCGCCTCCACCGTCTGAGTGCCCTCCGGTCACCTCAGGGACCCTCCTTGGTGATGCAGAACACAGTTAATGGTGAAGCAGAACACAGTTAATGGTGAAGCTCCGCTTAGTAAGGACTATAGTCCAGGACACCGCCTCTCAGATGCCTCTGAGGAGCTATTCTGAAGAGGTGGGGAGAGGTCAGTATATATGGGACTTTAGTGAAGGGGAAGCAAGCACACATTTTGCCGGAAGGTTGCTGCTACTTCGGAGGCAGAGATGTCTCCGTTAATGATTTTAGTGCTTTGCTGCTGCTGCTAAGTCGCTTCAGTCATGTCCGACTCTGTGCGACCCCATAGATGGCAGCCCACCAGGCTCCGCCGTCCCTGGGATTCTCCAGGCAAGAACACTGGAGTGGGTTGCCATTCCCTTCTCCAATGCATGAAAGTGAAAAGTGAAAGTGAAGTCGCTCATTCGCAACCCCATGGACTGCAGCCTACCAGGCTCCTTTGTCCATGGGATTTTCCAGGCAAGAGTACTGGAGTGGGGTGCCATCGCCTTCTCCATAGTGCTTTTCTAGGTATGAGAAAATGTAAGAGATTGGGCTCATAAAATCTCCGACTATCTAAAGATCTGTTCTGCCAACTGTTCCCAGAACACAGAGTGGTTTTTTTTTTGGGGGGGGGGGGTGTTGTTGAAGGTCAGTGATCAGGCTAGTGACTCCATTCTTGTAGAACCAGATGGCGAGTGACAATTTTTAGTTGACTGTATGCATATGAAATGTTAGAAGAATATATGACAAATCTTTATTTTTAAAAAGAGCTGTTGGGGGAGCTTCCCTGGTGGCTCAGTGGTAAAGAAATCACCTGCCAGTGCAGGAGACAGGGTTCCATTCCTGATCTGGGAAGATCTCACATGTTGCAGAGCAACTAAGCCCATGCACCACAACTGTTGAGCCTGTGCTCTAGAGCCCAGAAGTGGAAACTACTGAGCCCACATGCCCTAGAATCTGTGCTCCGCAACTAGAGAAGACAGGGCAATGAGAAGCCTTGGACCACAGCTAGAAGCCCCTGCTCTCAGCAACTAGAGAAAAGCCCGCACAGCAAAGACGACCCAGGACAGCCAAAAATAAATAATTTTTTTTAAAAGAACTGTAAAATGCTTAAAAACACCTTACACATCTTAAATAGTCAATACATGTTAGCTATTGTTAATAGTAATAGCAATAATTATTGAGGAGTGGGTTTGTATGAATTAGGGAGGAGGAAAGGGACTTGTACTTTTCACTTTTTAACCTATTTATACTTCAATAACTTTTGTTTTTATCTCTTTGACTGTGCCAGGTCTTAGTTGCCGTATGTGGGATCTAATTCCCTCACCAAGGATCAAACCTGGGCCCCCTATATTGGGAGTGCAGAATCTTAGCCACTGGACCACCAGGAAAGTCCCTAAACTTTTTGTTTTAAACAGGAAGTATATTACTTTTATAATCAGAATTTTTTAAAAAGGAACAGGAGCTGGCTTTGAGAAGGGGCTAGGGAGCAGCTGTGGGGATCACCCTGATCATTTGCAGTCCTGTTGCTGAGGCCAGTTCCTCTTGCCACTTGGACAGGATTTTTGGTCCATTGTCACACACGATAATATGAATGAATCTCATAAACACTAATTTGGATAAAGAAAGTTGGGTAAAGAAAGAATACATCTGTATGATTCCCTTTATTTGAATTTCAGAACCAGGCAAAACCCATCTATGGTGACGGGAGTCTTGGAAGGATTTGCTCTTGTGTTGAGCAGTCCCAAGTACTGCATTTCAGACTCTTTTGTTGACCATGATGGCTACTCCATTTCTTCTAAGGGATTCCTGCCCACAGTAGTAGATATAATGGTCATCTGAGTTAAATTCACCCATTCCAGTCCATTTTAGTTCACTGATTCCTAGAATGTCGACGTTCACTCTTGCCATCTCCTGTTTGACCACTTCCAATTTGCCTTGATTCATGGACCTAACATTCCAGGTTCCTATGCAATATTGCTCTTTACAGCATCAGACCTTGCTTCTATCATCAGTCACATTCGCAACTGGGTATTGTTTTTGCTTTGGCTCCATCCCTTCATTCTTTCTGGAGTTATTTCTCCACTGATCTCCAGTAGCATATTGGGCACCTACTGACCTGGGGAATTCCTCTTTCAGTATCCTGTCATTTTGCCTTTTCATACTGTTCCTGGGGTTCTCAAGGCAAGAACACTGAAGTGGTTTGCCATTCCCTTCTCCAGTGGACCACATTCTGTCAGACCTCTCCACTATGACCCGCCCATCTTGGGTGGCCCCACGGGCATGGCTTAGTTTCATTGAGTTAGAAAAGGCTGTGGTCCTAGTGTGATTAGATTGAGTAGTTTTCTGTGAGTATGGTTTCAGTGTGTCTGCCCTCTGATGCCCTCTTGCAACACCTACCGTCTTACTTGGGTTTCTCTTACCTTAGATGAGGAGTATCTCCTCACCGCCGCCACGTTGGGTAGCTCTTCCCGGCCGCTGCCTTGTCCCATCACTTCATGCCAAATAGATGTGGAAACAGTGGAAACAGTGTCAGACTTTATTTTTGGGGCTCCAAAATCACTGCAGATGGTGATTGCAGCCATGAAATTAAAAGACGCTTACTCCTTGGAAGGGAAGTTATGACCAACCTAGATAGCATATTCAAAAGCAGAGACATTACATTACCAACAAAGGTTCGTCTAGTCAAGGCTATGGTTTTTCCTGTGGTCATGTATGGATGTGAGAGTTGGACTGTGAAGAAGGCTGAGGGCCGAAGAATTGATGCTTTTGAACTGTGGTGTTGGAGAAGACTCTTGAGAGTCCTTTGGACTGCAAGGAGATCCAACCAGTCCATTCTGAAGGAGATCAGTCCTGGGTGTTCTTTGGAAGGAATGCTGCTAAAGCTGAAACTCCAGTAGTTTGGCCACCTCATGCGAAGAGTTGACTCATTGGAAAAGACTCTGATGCTAGGAGGGATTGGGGGCAGCAGGAGACGGGGATGACAGAGGATGAGATGGCTGGATGGCATCACCAACTCGATGGACGTTTGAGTGAACTCCGGGAGTTGGTGATGGACAGGAAGGCCTGGCGTGCTGCAGTTCATGGGGTCACAAAGAGTCAGACAAGACTGAGCGACTGAACTGAACTGAACTGAACTGAGCAGTCCCAGGTCAGGCTCTTTTCTTTTTTTTTAAATTTACTTTATTGAACTAGAGTTGATTTGCAATGTTGTATTAGTTTCTGGTGTACAGCAAGGTAATTTGCTATATATATATAAATATTATTTTTCATATTCTTTCCACTATAGCTTATTATAGGATATTGAATATAGTCCCTGTGATATATAATAGGATCTTATTTCTTTATCTATTCTATATATAATAACTTGTATCTGCTAATCCCAAACTCCGAGTCCATCCCTCTCTCATTTCCCCTTCCCCTTGGCAACCACGAAGTCTGTTGCCTATATTTTTCTGCTTCTATGTTACAAATAAGTTCATTTGTGTCATACTTTAGACCCCATGTATAAATAATATCATGGTATTTGTCTTTCTGGCTTATTACACTTAGCATGATAATCTCTAGGTCCATCCATGTTGCTGCAAATAGCATTATTTCATTACTTTTTATGGTTGAGTAGTATTCCATTGTATGTATGTACCATATCTTGTTTATCCATTCATCTGTTGATGGGCATTTAGGTTGTTTCCATGTCTTGGCTATGGTAAATAGTGCTGCTATGAACATAGGGGTGCATGTATCATTTCAAATTATAGTTTTGTCCAGATATATGCCCAGGAGTGGGATTGCTGGATCATACGGCAAGTCTTTAGTTTTTTAAGGAGCCTCCTTACTGTTTTCCATAGTGGTTACACCAGTGTCCATTCCTACCATGTAGGAGTGTAGGAGGTTTCAGGCTGTTCTTGAAGTAATCCTCTATCTGATGGATTTCCAGGGAATTCCTTCTCTCCAGGGACCAGCATAGAGGTTCATTTCAACACCAACATAGCACCAAGAAGAAGGGGAAGATGCCTCCCCCTACAGCAGAAGATGGCTTGACTTGTGGACAAGGCTGCTGACCTTCACAGAGATGGAGAGCCTGTCCTCTGAGGCTCAGGGGTGAAAGGTCGGAAGTAGCAGGGGAGGGGAGTGAGAAGGGAGAATTCAGCTGTGAGTGGTTGCTAGGTAACAGCTTTTCTCCTTGACCATCAGCTGGGAGTGGTTGCTAGGTTACAAAGCTTTTCTCTTTGACCAAATTCTAGCCAGGCTCCTCTGAGCCCTCTTCACAACCAGGCTTCAACCTTGGCCTACAAAGACCTGGGCAAACACTGACATAGTTTATAACAGCTCAAGGATGCAGCCCTAGGATGACACTGCTGCTGCTGCTGCTAAGTCGCTTCAGTCGTGTCCGACTCTGTGCGACCCCATAGACGGCAGCCCACCAGGCTCCCCCGTCCCTGGGATTTTCCAGGCAAGAACACTGGAGTGGGTTGCCATTTCCTTCTCCAAGGCATGAAAGGGAAAAGTGAAAGTGAAGTCGCTCAGTCACACTCCCTTAAAGTGCCTGCAGGAGAAAGATCAGGGCTGCAAAAATAATGTACGTGCGTTGCAGCCAACACCTGAAGACAGGGCCTCTGTCTCCCAGCCTCAGTGGAAGGGTAGGAGCCTGACTTCAGTCAACACTGATTAGCAAGCCCAGATTGGCAGCACACACACCAACTGCTTACCACTTTTTGTGATTTTTTTTTTCCCCTGACTCTACTGAGTTCATCTCCCTCCCTATTCCCTCCTGATCTCTTTAAATGTCCAGACACCTCTGTTGAGTTCAGTTTACACTGGACTCTTTTTCCGGCTGTAATAATGTATTACTGATGAAAATCTGTCCTTACACATGAACTAGTATCTGGCTTTGTTCATCTTTGATGTAGTAAACCAGAAAGAGATAAATATAAGAACATTGAGGTCATCCTAAGGGTCCATTTGCAGCTGAAAAAAGAGAAAAACTGACTTGTGCTATGCAGGTGGGGCTGCAGCACTCTAGGGCTCGGGAGGCAGAAAGCAGACATGGACACGACCCATATGAGGACACGGGGCAGCTCTTATGGGTAAATGTGAAGGGGTAGGAAGATGGGGAGTCGTTTAGAAGGTGTTTTGATTGCCAGAGTTACCTGCTGAGCTCCAGTGAGTAAATTATGCCTCTAAACGTAAGCAGAAAGCAAGGAAAGCAACAAATCCAAGGCAGAAATTCCCTCATGGGCATTTAGAACACATTGTTCTCTCAGCATACTGCAAGCTGCAGAATGGTGCAACACAGGGCCAGTCTTTCCACCAACCTCTGCCCATCCTGCTGGAATGACTCAGTGAAAAGGAATTCGTTTGGGTTGATCTTATAACAAATCAAAAGAAACTAAGGTTTGGGGGTTTTTTTCCCAACTAAAGTAGCTATTTCTTTTTTTTCTTCCCTTTATTTTTATGTATGATTTCCTCCTTTTTTCTACAATTAATCTAAAGATATGTCTGTTCATGAAAAGCTCTTTGTACAAATCCTCAGAGATCTGTGCTTAATTATTTTTAACAAATGAAGTAGCCAGTGGTGCGATAAGATCAGTTATTAAATGTTCAGAAATTTTGTGAGCCAGTTGAAGCCATATTGGTAATTTGAAATCAGCCATGGTGGGTGTATTCACATTATGAAAATTGGGAAACACTAGAAATCCTGAGTTTTCCCTTAGGAGATTGTTCATATTCACCAGCATATCACCAGAAGCATTGTAAAAAACAAAAAGGAAAGGAAAGAATCAAGAATATTGTAGAAAGCAAGAGAAGTCTGGAAAAAGCTCTTTGATGATAAAATTAATGATCAGTTTAATTAGAGAGAAATCTAATTTTCCTGACCCTGTCAATGAATCAATTTGTTATAGGCTAATTATTCAACCTCTGGTTTCTGAGTTTCCTTTGGGTAAAAAGATAACAGGACCTGATGACAAGCCCTTATTTAATAAAAGTATGATAAAGCATATATGTATTTAAGCAGTAATAATTTTCTATTTTGAAATGAATGTACCTCATCTTATAAGTGATGTAATTTGGTCAGGCAGTGCCATCCTCAAATAATGACCTAAGGTATCATGAGCAGTCTTTTTCAATTTGCCTATTTCTCAACTGAAAAACAAAGACTGTAAGGACAACATCCCATGAAGCAATAGATAATATCTTAATCTTCCCATATGCTCAACAACTTAATCCTTCAGAAACATTTTACTTGTATCTACCTGCCAACTGACAAGTCAAACAGCTTTCCACCCTTCAACAGTGAGAACAATGAGCCTTCAGAGAGATCAGGGACCAGCATAGAAATCTCACAGGTGCTTCTATCTTCAGCAAATGGCATGACATTCCTGCTGAGGCCCATGGGAGACCACCACACCATCTAGAGTACTGAATTGATATTTTTGTACTGCTATCTGTCATTTTTAGTGCATGTGATACTTGAAAAAAAAAAGCCATACTCCCTAAGATTAACATTGTGTGAAACTGAGCGCCTATGTGGTAGGAACCACGCGTGTCCCTTTTAGACACTGGTGTGGCCGCCAGCAAGTAGAGACTTTTATTAAGCTGTAGTGAACAGAAGTTCTCCCATCAACCTTTGAGCCTTATATTACAAAGATCAAATTTTGAAACATTGATCTATTAGGTAGCTCTGCATACCACACTGCCAGCTTACTGGTAAGACAGGCAGTTAGAATGTTTGGTCTGTATTTCCAGAGGACTCACAATAATAATAGCTACCTATTATGTACCAAGTACATGCCAGACACTTTACAAATATTCACAGCTCGGCAAGTTACACATGTGACTCTCATATGGTTGTCAGACTGAACTTGGGTCGGCTTGCCCATGTGCAACAAAGCCAAAGTAGTCACAGCGTACAGCACAATGTAGAGGAATGGGCTTCTAATGCTCCGAAGACCCACACTCCCTGATGGCCCTCCAGGCAGGCTTTTGAAAGGTGATATTCGGGATGAGTGTTGCAATTCATTGACTTAATTTTGATTGGTTGGTGTTGAGGTAACAAGGTGCTGTTTTGGGAATCTTAATCATCAGCTTTCTGGTTCCACTCAGTCTGGGGTCTACATAATGTGGTCAGCATGTAGGCACCATCCTCCACCTGGGTGAGGGGCTTAGTTTCTGCAGAATAACCCCAAATATGCATCAGATTGGTATATGTATCCCTTGAGGAAGAACTATGACTTTGTTTTATCCCTGAAGAATTGTTTAAGCTGTCATTAATTTTCTTGCTGGACTGCTTTTCCTCTTTTTCCCCTGTTTCCTACTTCCTTAATTAGTTACTGCTCTTTGAAAGTTAGAGAAGGTCTAGGAGACTAAAGCCTTTTTTCAACAAAGAAGAAAAGAGGGACAGTGATACTTCATTATAGTTTTGATTTTTATTTCTCTAATAAGTAGTGATGTTCAGCATCTTTTCATGTGCCTATTGGTCATCTGTATGTCTTTTTTTGGAGAAATGTCTTATTTAGGTCTTCCGTTTACTTTTTGGATAGGATTGTTTTTTGTTGTTGTTGAGTTGTACAAGCTGTTTGTATATTTTGGAAATCAATCCCTTGTTGCTTGCATCGCTTGCAAATATTTTCTCCCATTCTGTGTGTGTGTGGGGGGGGGGAGGTCTTTTGGTATTGTTAATGGTTTTCTTTGCTGTGAAAAAGGCTTTGAGTTTAATTAGGTCCTGTTTGTTTATTTTTGCTTTACTTTTCATTAAAAGACAGATCAAGAAAACATTTTAAAATATTGCTGCAATTTATGTCAAAGACTGTACTGTATGTTTTCCCTTAGGAGTTTTTAGAGTATCTGATCTTACCGTTAGATCTTTATTCCGTTTTTAATTTATTTTATAAAATGAAAATTACTGCAAAAATCCATGATGAACAAAACATGAAAATTTAAAATAAAGACAGAACCAGTGTTTCTGATTTTTGAGCAAAAAAAATTAGGGGTGGGGGCTCAAGATTTGTGTTGGCATGGGATGGTGGTAGCTATTAAGGCATCAGTTTTGGTGATGTTAAGTTTGCAATGTCTATGTTACATCCAGATGAGGACTGTCAAGTAAGCAATTAGAGATTCTCTATTGCAGCTGGCAATGGCACCCCACTCCAGCACTCTTGCCTGGAAGGAGGTGGGCCGCAGTCCATGGGGTCGCTAAGAGTCGGACAAGACTCAGCGACTTCACTTTCACTTTTCACTTTCATGCATTGGAGAAGGGATTGGCAACCCACTCCAGTGTTCTTGCCTGGAGAATCCCAGGGATGGGGGAGCCTTGTGGGCTGCCGTCTATGGGGTCGCACAGAGTCGGACACGACTGAAGCGACTTAGCAGCAGTAGCAGCATTGCAGCTGACTTCCTGGTGGGCTACAGTCCATTGGGTCGCAAAGAGTCATACACAACTTAGTGACTAAACAACAGCAACAGCGAATTGCAGCTCAGAGTTGGAATCTACCTGGAGTTATATGTTTGGAGTTATTGGTGTACCGAGATCATGAGTATAGGCAGAAAAAGGAAGAGGGCTAAGAACTGAGCCCTGGGACATGCCATTCTCTAGAGTTACCCTGTTCAATACAATAATCTCTACCCACATGTGGCTATTACAATTAAATTTTAAATTAAATTAAATCTAAAATTCTGTTCTAAAAATTAGCCACAGGTTTTGCTTTGTATTTTGGCCAAGCAGCATGCAGAATGTTCCCTGACCAGGCATTGAACCTGGGCTTCATAGTGAAAGTTCTGCATCTTAACCACCAGGCCACCAGGGAACCCCCACTAGCCACTTTTTATGTGGTCAATAGCCACACGTGTCTACCATATTTTCCAGTTCCCATAGAGGACGTTTCTGTAATTTCAGAAAGTTCCACTGGACAGTGTGGATTTAGAGGGGAGGATGGTGAAAACAAATCAGCAAAGGAGAATGAGAAAGGACGAGGAGGGTGTGCCATCTTGGAAACCAACTGAAAAAGGATGTCTCAAAGAAGACACTTGTTCCCTGAGCCAAATGCTACTATGCTCAATCATGTCCAGCTTTTTGTAACCGTATTGACCGTAGCTCGCCAGACCCCTCTGTCCATGGGATTTCCCAGGCAAGAAGACTGGAGCGGGTTGCCATTTTCACCTCCAGGGAATCTTCCCAATCCAAGATCAAACCTGTACGTCTTGCATCACCTGCATTGGCAGGGGCGTTCTTTACCTCTGCACTCCCTAGGAAGCCCTGATAATATGTTATGTAACATGTTATGCTATCTTGTTCCCCAACAACCTTTGTCCTTCCACTCAATAGTTGTGATGAACATTCTTGTACAAATATCTAATTGCTTCTGTGTCCTCGTGTCCTGGATATATATCTAGGAGTGAAGTGCTGAGTTACAAGGTTGGTATATGTTTAGCTATAGTAGATACTGCTAGACAGTTTTCAGTAGTGGCTATTTCAGCGAACATTCCAGTAATTTAAGAGAATGTTCCAGTTGCTCCATATCCTTACCAGCACTTGGTATTGTTGTCTTTTAAATTTTTAAGTCATTCTGGTTGGCATATAGTGGCATTTCATTGTGTTTTAAATTTTGTCTTTACATGATAATTATTGATACAGATCACCTTTTTTATTGATCATTTGCTTAGAGCAGTTATTTTCTCACTTGTGAAGAATGTGTTCAAAGCATTCCCTTTCCCCAACTTTTTGGTTTTATCGATGATGATAAGTTTGATTACTTGATTAGATGATATCTGCCTTAATTCTCAACTTGAAAGATTCCTTTTTCTCCTTTGTCATCGGTAAATGATCTATGGGGAGAGACTTGGAGACTGTATGAATATTTGGTTCTGTGGTGTTACCATCTATTGATAATGTTTGCCTCGATAAGCAAACAGAGATAACAGTGATAGTACAATGGGCACTCGTATTTTTTGGTTTCTTAGTTGGTTTATTTGGGTCTTCTCTCTTTTCTTCTTGGTGAGCCTGGCCAGAGGTTTTGTTTATCCTTAAAAAAAAAAAAAAGAAAACACAGTCAGTTTTAATTGACTATTTTCTATTTTTTTATCTCTATCTTATTTATTTCCTCTCTGATCTTCATTATTTCCTTTCTTCTGACTATGCTTTGTCTATTCTTCCTTTTCTAATTGTTTTAGGTAGTAGCTTAGGTGCTTACTTGAGATTTTTCTTGTTTTTGAAGAAGGCCTGTATTGCTTTGAACTTCCCTCTTAGGATTGGTGTTGCTCCATCCCATAGATTTTGTATGGCTGTCGTTTCATTGTCATTTGTCTCGAGATATTTTTAAATTTGCTCTTTGATTTCATCACTGACCCATTGGTTCTTTAGTAGCATGTTGTTGAGGTCAACTGTATTTTTGAAGGGACTCCAAGCGATCCTGATATTTTTGCCAGTTTTTAAATTGGGTTGTGTGTCTCTTCGTGACTTGCAGGAGTTCTTTCTTAACAGAGGTGCTTTATCAGAGATAAGAAAGCAAAGTGTCTCCCAGTCTGTGGCTTTCATTTTAACTGTCTTAATAGTATTTTTCCTGAACAGAATTTCTTAATTTTCATGAGGCTCAGTTTATCATTTTTCTTTTAAGGTTAGTGCCTTTTGTGCTCTGTTTAAGCCAACCTCGCCTACTCCAAATCTCTGTGTTCATCTAAAACTTTGTTTTCCTTTACACATTCAGGTCTATGATCCACCTTAATTGTGTGTGTGTGTGTCAGATAGAGTGTCAATATTCATTTTTATACAGATATCCAATGATTCAGTCAACACTTACTGAAACAAATGTTTAAATTTATTAAAAACGAAACATCTGAAAAAATTTATGAGCCAATTGGAAAGATGCGAACACTGAATATCTGATGGTATTAAAGTGCTGATGTTATTTTTCTTAGGTGTGACAATGGTACTGTAGTTAAATTTTTTAAGAACTTGTAGAGATGCCAAGTGAATTTTTTTACTGATACAATGATACAATTTCTAGGTTGGCTTCAAAGTAATGCAGAAAATATATTGGCATCACAAGTTAAAAGTTCATTGGCCCCCCCACCCAAGGTGGAATAATTACTTCTTCTCTCTGGATAAATTTGTTATGAAAATTAAAATCCCAGGGTAATAATACATACTTATTTCCTCATGTATTGTTTCCAGTCAATTACACACCCACACCTTGCTGTCAGGCAGCTCTCACTGGTGTTCCCAACTCCTGCCTGCACATGTCAGTATTTGTATCCACCAGGGTCCAATTAGGAGAGAGAAATCACCGTGTGATCCGAACATGAGAAGTTCAAGGTAAAGAATTCTACATCACAGACAGTCAGTTCAGTCGCTCAGTTGTATCCCACTCTTTGCGACCCCGTGGACTGCAGCACCCTGGGCTTCCCTATCGAAAACTCCTTGAGTTTACTCCAACTCATGTCCATCCAGTCAGTGATGCCATCCAACCGTTTCCTCCTCTGTCTTCCCCTTCTCCTCCTGCCCTCAGTCTTTCCCAGCATCAGGGTCTTTTCAAATGAGTCAGTTCTTTGCATCAGGTGGCCAGTGAGGGGTTGACTAGTTACAAACAAAGAGAACGTTAACTGCCGGGGACCAGCCCCGGCTGATCCAGGGTATTCGAAGGAGAGACGGCTAGGCAAGGGTCAGGGAATAACTGCTTAATTACACTTTAATTAAGGATACAAAGAGTAATAGAATAAGGATAGCTCAGTGAGGAAATTCAGTGGAGAAAAGCGGCTGAAATAAGGATAGCTCAGTAGGAAAATTCAGTGGAGAAAAGAAGCTGAGTGGCTTGGTTTACGCGGAAAATCAATATAACCCGTGACACCAGGTTAGCTCTGACCACGGAGGCCGCAGGCGCCCTCTCGAGTAGCGGAAGGTGCCCCGCCTTAGACACCTTCTCGAGTGGGTCTTAGAAGCCCAGGCAAATAAATGGTCGCAGAGGACATCCGCGCTCCAGATGGACGCTCAGCTGGAAGTTAAAGGGAAGAATGACATGGGGAGACCAAGTTTCAGTGAACAAGGCCTGCACTTTATTTTCCAAAGTAGTTTTTATACCTTAAGGTATGCATAGAGGATAATGGGGGAAGGGGTAGAGTCATGCAGCAAGCCAGGCTTTCTTCCTGCAAACTTATCATATGCAAAAGTTCAGGTGATTGACATCATCTTCTGGCCCGGAGGCCTGTTAACATTTTAAGAAACTTATCTTTCTCTAAAGGTGATTATTCCAAAGTCAGGCGCCAGCCTTCCAAAAAGCATTGGACAAAGCGGCATTTTACATTTCTATACACCCATTATATCAATCAATACACTGCCAAGGACACAGTAGGTAAGGAGTATGGAGACTTAGCAGCAAACATTGGCCCAACAAGTGAAAAACCCTTCACCAATACATTTTCTAATCAATCTTTTAACTACTCAAAGGAATCTGTGTTTAGGCAGTTTAGAACATCTCCTGCCTCTCACAGTTGGGAGGCTCTGAACAATCACATGTGGCCGGAAAAACCCATTCAGGCAGGCTAGAGGATTTCCACAGGAGTTTGTAGGTTGAAACACTGTCACATCCAGGAATTATTAACTGGAGCTGTGAGCTAACTCTTTTTCCAGAGAGAGGTAGTGGGATACAGCCCCCCGTAAAGTCAGAGGTGTAGGTGAAAGCACAAAGCAGAAAGTAGGCAGACTCTGGTTTTGGGGGTAGATGCTCGAGAATTTCCAGGGGGACTCCTGAGGCTCGATCCCGCCTTTGCGTATGCCGAGCCTCCTTCCTCATGACCTTTGTCATGGGCGGAGTGCCTCACGCTGGCTCCCGGCAGTGATAGAATTCCAGTTGAGCTATTCCAGATCCTCACTCAATATGCAATATGCCGGCTCCCAGCATCTCCCCCTTTTTTATTTCTTAAAACAGCCAGATGCAGCTCAGTCGCGAGCTTCTGAATGTTCTGCCGAAGAATCCTGACAATACAAGGAAGAATGAATATGAGAAGCAAAATTAAAGCACCAGCAGCGATGTATCCAAGGATATTAGACAGAATGTTTTTTCCTGAAATGAAGTTAGAGAAAGTGTGAAAAAAGTCATTAGCTGCCCCAGCGGCGGTAAAATCCAGTCGAGAGTGTTTCAGGGTCTGTATTTGATTATGAAGTTTCCCTAAGTCCAGGCCAATGTCAGAGCAGTTCCAAACACCTGAGATATGATTTTTGATTTTTTCCCATTCATAATCTGTCTCGTTTACCTTTAAAGATGTCATGCATATCCACCAGTAATCAGCGTGGCAAGACAGAGCCATTTTCACTTTTAAAGTCTGTAACTCAGTCCCAATATGCATTATTGCCTCTTCTAAGGCGTCTACTCTCATCTCTAATTTCCTATCTATAGCTTCCTGTGTTGCTAGAGTTAGTGAAACATTTTTAGACATGGTATCAACATATTGGGCAGTATGCACTTGTTGAGTCAATGATATTGCTGCTACTAAAGCTGCTATTAAAGCTGATATTCCTAAAATAAGTAGACCCACAAACTGTCACGATCGCATTAAATCCTGTAGTTGTTGTAATACAGCAAGACTATAGTTATATCAATAAGTAGTTACATTATAAGATAAGGTGGACGTTGTAACACTACAAAGGAGCAAACATTATATTGAGGGTTTAAACAAGATGAGTGCATACATTGTTCACAGGTCACTACATTGGGTCCACCAGTTTAAAGTCACATGTACATTAAGTTTTCCAGAATCGTTGGTAAAGAGAAAAACATAAGAAGAGGGTAGACAAGCCAAAACAGAATAAGTAGAATTATTTTCTGGTTGGAGTTCGGGCTGCAGCAGCCCCGTCGGTCCCGCCGGGATCTCGATGTTTATCTTGCCTCCCCTTCTGGTGGGCTCCTCTTTTGCGATCGAAGCAATGGGGGAACTGGATGTCTGGGGGTCTGCAACATGGTGAATCAGCCTGTCTAAATTGGAGAATCTGCATCCTGTGGAAAAATATAAGCACATCCTCGACCGATAGTTAATAATGGGTCAGGACCCTTCCATTGTCCTGAGAGGGCCTTCCATTTGACTAATGGTTTTGCATTTAATTGCTCCAGGCACCAATGAGGAAGCATTGCAGTAGTTCCGGCTGAAATCAGTATTTAGAATATTTATTACGAAAAGAGCATGTTGCAAGATTTGATGGGAGAACTATACTTAAACTCCCCTTCTTTTAGTTTTTTGAATTATTTGGATTTTTAATGTTGGATGTGTTCTTTCAACAATGGCTTGTCTCTGTGGGTAATAAGGGATGCCTGTATTATGTTTAATTTGAAACTTTATGCAAAATTTCTGAAAAGACTTAGAACTGTAAGCAGGAGCATTGTCAGTTTTCAAAACTTTTGGCAGGCCCAAATATGAAAAACAAGTAAAGAGATGTTGTATTACATCTTTAACTGCCTCTCCGGTACGAGCAGTTGTAATAATAACGTGAGAAAAGGTATTTATAGTTACATGAACAAAAGACAGTTTTCCAAATGAAGAGACATGAGTTACATCCGTCTGCCAGAGTACGTTAGGTTTGAGACCATGAGGATTAACTCCCATAGGTAGACTATTATAAACAGTGGGGCAGTGTAAGCAAGAACGCACAATCTCTGGAGCAGTCTCTCTGGGAATTTGGAATTGATACCTTAAGGCAGTAGCGTATTGATGATGGAGTGAGTGAGAGGCTCTGGCCTCCTCAATCACAGTAGCCACTGTATTTCTGGTTAACAAGTCAGCCAAATCATTAAAGGCATTTAAAGGGCCGGGCAATCTGGAATGAGCCCGAATATGTCCAATGAAAAATATTTTATTTCTTTTCCAAATTTGTTGTTGTAATTTAGTTAACAAATGAAATATGGTAGTTTTATTTTCAGGCAAAACCGCAGTTTCAATGTGTGGAATCAGCCTGACCACATACTGAGAATCAGAGTAAAGATTAAATTCCTCATCTGCAAACATAGCAAAAGCCTCTATGACTGTTGTTATTTCAGCTCTTTGAGCTGAAGTTTTTTGTGTTTTTAAAACTTTTTGGTGATTTTTAGTAACTATGGAGGCTTTACCGTTTGTTGTCTATCAGTAAAGGCTATCTGAGTATTTGGAATAGGAGACTGTTTACATCTGACAGGAAAAATAACTGGATGTCTGGATATAAAATTCAGCAAAACATGTGAAGGTAAACGATGTAAAAATTTTGACCAAAATAGTTTCCTATAGCAATCTGTCAATTTTCAAACATTAGAAGCACATCAAGTTGTTCTTTATTATATGGAATTACAATTTCTGATGGCTCTTTAAATAATTTAATGTTCCGCTTTTTTTCTTTACTATCAAAGTAGCTATCAATCCTGGATAAGAAGCCGCTACTTTTTTAGTTTGAGCGGGAAGATGGACCCACTCTAGGGGGCCGTTTTGCCATAAATCCAATTTTTTGTCTGGCTTCCCCAATTACACCTATGGGGGTTTTATGGCAAAGGAATTGTCAAGCAGTTGTCAATTTAATTTTTTAATTTTTTAAAATTTACATTTTAACAACATGAATGTAAAGATATGTTAATTTAGGTCTAATGTTTAGTTTAAGTCTCTGTATAAATTTAAATAATAAATGTATAACCTCCTTATCTCATTTTAGTATACAGATATACCTAAATGCAAAATGTATTTATATATGGCAACAAGTATAAACTTATTGACATATATATAAATCAATATACTTGAATTAATCGTTATAATTAATATATTAATTAATATATATTACAGCAATACAACACGTACACAGCTAATACCAACCAACACAAACCAATGCACTGCAATAATACATGTCACACATATATAATAATACAGTATATAGAACATATATCACAGTACATCAATCCATACCAATTAATATCAGCCACTCACACATTATATTACTGCAATATATATTTAATTATACAGTATATATATAATATGCATATATAGTATACATATTAATTTATATACAAATTAATCAAGTATAGATCTATAAATAGAATTAGGTATACCTTTATTATATTTTATTTATACCCATACTTAACTAGGCAAACTGTAATTATGTAAATATATTTATATTATGTATTTATAACAACATATAAAGTCTTGTTAATTGTACCTCCTGTTGATAACTAAGAAATTGAGAAAACTCCTTCTCTGAATATCTCTTATTTGAGATAGCATGTCCCTCCCCCATAGGGTAAAGGGGAGCGTAGGGAACTACATAGGGTTAGAAAGTTCCACAGGTATCTTCAAACTTCCAATCTAACATTTTTGAACTTTTAACTACTGTGGGGGCTTGAGGGCAAATGAAACAAAATTTGACTCCTGAAATCTATCAGGCAACTTGCCAATTATCACTATTTTGTAAAAGACTTGTAGTTGATCCTTATTGAGTGAAATTATTATATTTGCTACTTCTTTTTTAAAAAGTTTCACACCTTTTTTTTTCTTTTTATAATTAATTGTGCCACCGAGCTGGGATAAGATAAAACTATTTTTCTTGGGGTCACTGGTAGATGGAACCAATGGGCCTTTTTGTCACAAGCATCCTGTAGGTGTATGTTTTGTGGCAAGAATAATTTAATCTCATCTTTTGGTAATATTAATCCTAATTAACTGATCATTTAAAGTCTCATCTACTTTAACAAGAGCCGTCTGTCATCTTAGTCAACTTTTGCTTAGAACTGGAATTAGGATCGCTTTTTAAGCAATCAAACAAAGGCTTTAAATCTGCAGTAGTCAGTTTTAAATGTGGGCGTATCTAGTTAATGTCCCCTAATAATTTTTGGAAATCATTTAAAGTTAGTAAACAATCTTCAAATGGGCATTATCAATTTTCAAAACTTTTGGCACCTAAATATGAGAAGCAAGTAAAGAGGTGTTGCACAACATCTTTATAAGCTTCTCCAATTATCGTTTTGTAAACTAAATCTGGTCTATAGCTTTTTAGATGACAAGCAACCATCTAATCTTTGTTTGAATACTTCCAGCAACGGGGAACTCACTACTCTTCAAGGTTTTAAACTCTCCCTCACCTTTTTCTCTATAGCATTCCCACTCCGCTTTTTCTAATCCCACCAACTCATTTTCAGTAGTATGTGTTGGCCAGGAGCTGGGTCAGTCTTTCCCAGAAATGTTAAGAGACGTCTGTTCTTGTGTCTAATAGCCCTGACATTTTATTTTCTTGAATTAAAAGATCTTTTAAAGGCCTTGGAGCTGTAATTTCCTGGCACCCAAAAGGCTAGATCACTAGATCTAAATGCTCTGTGGCTCTTAGCTTGAGAAGTCAAGTTTTTTCCTGTCTGATAAGGTAAAAGCAAAAACTGTGTTATTCTTTGACCTTTATTAATTTGCACAGATTTGGTAAGCAGCGGGATCAAAACTTTAATTTCTCCAATATAATCGGAATCTACTACACCATGCACCACCGAATTTTTTTTTTTTTTTTTTTTTTTTTTTAAGAAAGCGAGCTACGCCCTAGCACAAGTCTTACAATGCCCTCAGGCAGGGGGCCAGCCACTCCCATTGGAATTGGAGTAACCAGCTCGTCAAGGGTTAATATTGTTGTTAAATCCCCTTACGGTTTTTCTCTTAGCCTGGGTGAGACCCCCCTGAGGGGGTTTTCTCCAAGGAGCACGCTCTGCATATTGTGCATGCAGTCTTGTTTTAAAAGCTCCACTGTTTAAAAACTTTTTCTCTTCCTCAGGCTTAGGCAACACTTTGAGAGGCTTTGGGGGCAAAGTGGGGAACTCTTGGGCCCTAGAAGGCGCAAACGGAGGCGGCGGCGATGGCCTTAAATCAGAAAGTGGTGGATAAGTTTTTTGTTTTTTAAAGGTTTGCGCAGAGCGGGAGGGAGCTCGCCAGGGCACCTGGTCAAAGTGTCTCTTACTGTCTTTCTCTCTCTCTCCCTGCCTTTCTCACTTTTTTCTCACCCTTCTTTTTTCGCTACCCTTCTTTCTTTCGTTTCTTTCTCTTTACCCTCTTCTCTTCCTTAATTTTTTTTTTTTCCTATCTTTTTCTCTGTATCTCCTTTTTTAACTTCCTTTCTCTATCTTGATGTGTTCCCTGATTCCTTCCTTCTCCGTTCCTCTCCTTTTCACTCTTTAGCTCTTTCTCTATCTTTACATCTTTCTCTACTTTTTTTCCTTTTTCACTTTTTTTTTTCTTATTTTTCTCTTTTTTTTTGTTTTTATTTTTGTTTGGGTGAGGCCCCCCCCCCGAGGGGTTTTTCTGCAATGAGCAGGCTCTGTATATTGTGTATTTTTTAAAAGCTCCTTTATTTTAAAGATTTTTTTTTTTTTTTTAATCTTTTTCAGCCTTAGGCAATGGTCTGGGAGACTTTGGATGTAAACTGGGGAATTCTTAGGCCCTGGGAGGTGCAAGCGGAGGTGGGGTAGTTGCCTTAAATCAGAAATTGTTGGATAAATTTTTAAAGGTTTGTGTAGAGGGGGAGGGGGCTCGCCAGGGCGCCCGGCCACAGCGTCCTGTAAGCCCTCTCCTTCCTCGGGAGGTAGAGCACAGTCTCCCTCCTTTCCTTTGTCAATGGCAGAAAATATGATCTGTGCAGAAGGTGGAGACCCACTACCATCCACCGCTATAGCTTCTCCCATAGGCTATCCCACAGCCTCATGAGGAGGGTCCAGAACATTTTTAATCATATTTATAGGATAAGTTTTTAGTTGTTTTTTACCTTCACCCAAGTATCTAAGTTAACAGTAGCCTCTTTATCAGTTTGAAGATTACTTGTATAAAGAGTTGCCATTCTTAGTTTCAGTGTTACCCATGTCAGAAAATTAAGTATAATAGAAGATAAAGCTTTTAGCTTTTAAAAGATCAGGCTTTTCTTTGGCCTTATAACTTCAGAAACCGTTTTCTCTAAGTCTTCAACACTTTCAACACTTCCCACTCCTCAGCCCTGTCTATCCTACAGGGGGGTCCGCGGCACCCTTGAGTGGGGTCCTAGCCGTCCCGAACATTGGAAGGACAATAGGGCTGGTGACCCAGATTGTCCCGGGGGGGAAACAGAAGGCTGATGACCCAAACTGTTCCGAGGGGGGAGCAGTAGAGCTGATGACCCAAACTGCTCCGTGGGGGAACAAGAGAGCTGATGACCCAGTTGTTCCGAGAACGGGGAGCAAAAGGGCTGATGACCCTAATTGCAGGGAGCTTACCTTCGAATATCGTGTCTCGGGCGCCACCTGCCGGGGACCAGCCCCGGCTGATCCAGGGTATTCGAAGGAGAGACGGCTAGGCGAGGGTCAGGGAATAACTGCTTAATTACACTTTAATTAAGGATACAAAGAGTAATAGAATAAGGATAGCTCAGTGAGGAAATTCAGTGGAGAAAAGCGGCTGAAATAAGGATAGCTCAGTAGGAAAATTCAGTGGAGAAAAGAAGCTGAGTGGCTTGGTTTACGCGGAAAATCAATATAACCCGTGACACCAGGTTAGCTCTGACCACGGAGGCCGCAGGCGCCCTCTCGAGTAGCGGAAGGTGCCCCGCCTTAGACACCTTCTCGAGTGGGTCTTAGAAGCCCAGGCAAATAAATGGTCGCAGAGGACATCCGCGCTCCAGATGGACGCTCAGCTGGAAGTTAAAGGGAAGAATGACATGGGGAGACCAAGTTTCAGTGAACAAGGCCCGCACTTTATTTTCCAAAGTAGTTTTTATACCTTAAGGTATGCATAGAGGATAATGGGGGAAGGGGTAGAGTCATGCAGCAAGCCAGGCTTTCTTCCTGCAAACTTATCATATGCAAAAGTTCAGGTGATTGACATCATCTTCTGGCCCGGAGGCCTGTTAACATTTTAAGAAACTTATCTTTCTCTAAAGGTGATTATTCCAAAGTCAGGCGCCAGCCTTCCAAAAAGCATTGGACAAAGCGGCATTTTACATTTCTATACACCCATTATATCAATCAATACACTGCCAAGGACACAGTAGGTAAGGAGTATGGAGACTTAGCAGCAAACATTGGCCCAACAAGTGAAAAACCCTTCACCAATACATTTTCTAATCAATCTTTTAACTACTCAAAGGAATCTGTGTTTAGGCAGTTTAGAACATCTCCTGCCTCTCACAGTTGGGAGGCTCTGAACAATCACATGTGGCCGGAAAAACCCATTCAGGCAGGCTAGAGGATTTCCAAAGGAGTTTGTAGGTTGAAACACTGTCACATCCAGGAATTATTAACTGGAGCTGTGAGCTAACTCTTTTTCCAGAGAGAGGTAGTGGGAGACAGCCCCCCGTAAAGTCAGAGGTGTAGGTGAAAGCACAAAGCAGAAAGTAGGCAGACTCTGGTTTTGGGGGTAGATGCTCGAGAATTTCCAGGGGGACTCCTGAGGCTCGATCCCGCCTTTGCGTATGCCGAGCCTCCTTCCTCATGACCTTTGTCATGGGCGGAGTGCCTCACGCTGGCTCCCGGCAGTGATAGAATTCCAGTTGAGCTATTCCAGATCCTCACTCAATATGCAATATGCCGGCTCCCAGCAGTTAACCAGTATAGAAATAGCAGATATAAAGAACAGCCAGTACCCACAGGAAGAGAAGCAGCATCCAAGGAAGAGTTTCCCCTCCCCCACCCCTGAGGCTGAGGTCCAGATCTGTGCAGCTGTGACTCACCGAATGGTAGAGAAGTTATTGTCGGTGCCAGAGAGTGGATGTTTGTAGAAAGCTACCCTCTGAAGTGTGAAGGAAAAGTGTTCACTGGCAGTTGTCTTGATCACTGGAGGCACTCTACTATAAAACTGCAAGGGAGTGTGGAGACACCGAGGATGGAGTCGGGGAGGTGGGGTCTGTGGGGCTGCTGGCTGCAGGGCAGGACAGGGAAGAGGCTGGGCACCAGGGCACCTCTGAACGCTGGAGGAGCCCGGCACACGATGGCCCTGCAGGTGCAGGAGAACTGCCGAGGAAGCACCCTGAAGAAAGCAAAGTGAAGGCGCTCAGTGGTGTCCGGCTCTTTGCGACCCCATGGACTGTAGCCCACAAGGTTCTCTGTCCATGGGGTTTTCCAGGCAAGAGTACTGGAGTGGGTTGCCATTTCCTTCGCCAGGGGATCTTCCCAACCCAGGGATCCATTTCGGGTCTCCTGCATTGCAGGCAGACACTTTACCGTCTGAGCCTCCAGGGAAGTCCTTTTTCTTCTGTATTGTCTCTCCGGCGCCCTCTATTGACAAAACGTCAGCGCCAGCGCCGCAGGAAAAATTAAAGACCAGGATCCATTTTCACAGGCTAGTGCAAACCACGAATAAGGTGAAACTGAGGATCACTCAATCCGTAAGTGACACAATACCTAAAATAATGACTTTGTGCCGGGGAAATATTTACTTAGATTTGGATTTAGAAGCAATAAGGCAGCCAGTCAATATTTAGCATCTTTTATGTGCTGGTGGGCTGCCGTCTATGGGGTCGCACAGAGTCGGACACGACTGAAGTGACTTAGCATAGCATAGCATAGCATATGTGCTGTGTTTAGATTAGGCATTGTAGGTTATTGAGAAGCAGTGTGATATGATGGGAACAGTTCTATCACATGTGGACAGTTCTTAGATACCTACAATCATTGTACAGAAAAGTTTTCTTCCTCTCTCGTAATTAAAGCAATGACATTTAAAATTACTTTATTGTACCATTTTATACCACCTTATTTGGCAAAACAAATGAGATAATGAAACAGTACTGGTCAGGTATTGAATACGGATATATGCAAACATTGTTAGCATCTTCAGTTTATTGCAAGAGTTAAGGAAAAAAATTTAAAGAATTTAAAAATAATCACATTCCTTTATTCAGTAATTAATACCTCTGAGTATATTCTTAAAGAAATGATTTAAAATAAAGATTTATCTGTTTAAGGTAGTATTATCATTATTAATAATTATACAAAATATTAATTTTAAAATTAATATTTTAGTAATATATTGACAAAATTAATGTTATAACTATTGTAAATTCATGAGATTAATAATTGAAATAATTTTAGAAATAGAATGCCCACATGTCCAATGAATAGAGAATGGCTATGTAACTGAAGATATGGTAACACCAATTTAAAATGATAAATGTGAAAACTACATGCAAACACAGAAATATGAAGAAAAATAAAATTAGGCAAAATGAAAATGAAGCAGAAAAATAAATTTTTTTTTAACATCGGAGTTAATGAATATTCTAAAAACCACTGAACGGTACACTTTAAAATGGTGAACTTCATGATATGAGAATTATATTTCAATTTTTTAAAAAAATTCTAAAGGAGACTACCAAGATATGTAAAATATTTCTATGGTAAAGTAAGGAGATATTTTGCTTATGTTTTCCTCCAAAGTTTAATATTTCCTATTACTTGGCAAGATTCATTGTACAATAGCAAATGCTATTTTTGATATTTGTTAGTGTTTATAAGGAGTTAAGAGACAGCAAGAGAAAACTCTGGGGGCCAAGTGCTCCTGCCTCCCCAACATATTCCTTCAGGAAAGAAGGTAAGATTGAGTCATGAGGACATGAGTGTCAGCATTGAAAACGTTTAGGATTGTGGGATTCACAGGACAGAGTGGAGTAGGACACACCATGAGAAAGGAAAAAACAAGGCGTTTTGTGCAATTGATGAGCATTAAGTACCAGACAAAGCATGTTGCTCAGTCCCAGTGCCCACTGAGAAGTGGAAAAATGCTTAATAAGTTGCCAAACATCAATGATAAAAACAGTTATCAACAGGGTTATGACTTTTGACTCTGTCAACACACATACACCTTTAGCAAAAAGGCATTAGATCAGAGACCGAAAAAGCCAACAGAACCCTTCAAACAATGTTTCCATGTTAATTATTATAACCCGTACCCAGACATTGCTTCTTTATAGTCACACACATGTATCCTGACCAAAACACAACCCATTGTGACCTTAATGAGTTAATCATTTTGGTCAGTGCTGAAATCACAAATTCAGGTTTAATTGTAGTTTTAGTCCATAATGGAGAGTATAATTTAGAATTATCTACTAAATACAATGCAAGAATGACTCTCATTTTTTTTCAGCTATAATAACATCTATGTGTATTTTGTCTTCTTTGAAAATACATTGTTCATAGCAGCTTGGGTAACAAGATGACAACATAATTAGTTCCAAAGAAGTTTGTGAGTCACTTGGCTATATCTGAGCCAGTAAGTTTATTGACATCAAATATGCAGAAAAGTTTTAATATTTAATATTCTTTAAAGAAAAAAACAAAGTCAGAAACAATATAAATTTATAGATTTATTGATGTGTGACACGTGCTCAGTCACTTCAGTCATGTCCAACCCTTTGGGATCAATGGACTGTAGCCTGCCAGGCTTCTCTGTCCATGGGATTTTCCAAGCAAGAATGCTGCTGTGGGTTGCCATGCCCACCTCCAGGGGATCTTCCCAACGCAGGAATCAAACCCATGTCTCTTAGATTTCCTGCACTGCAGGCAGATTCTTTACCACTGAGCACCAGGGAAGCCCAGATTTGTTAATACTTGGGATTAAATTGCAGATTTTTAAGATGGGGAAAATACTCTTTCCACCAAATCCTACAGCAGGATATTTTCCTTCTTTACACAAATAATTTTTTCTCTCTGTTCTTTTGCAAAGAAATCTGCCTTTTCATGTATTCCAACATTTTCTTTCTTTTCTCTATAATTCTGCATTCCAGCCTTTATCCTCTCAGTCAATCCATTAACACAGAAACAAATTTGGTTTGCAATCAACATGTTTTTTTATTAAAGTTGGTTTTAGAGTTTGTATATGTGTACCATTCAGTGTCACTCTCAATAAATCACAGTTATAAAAAATACCAACTTTAGGTATAGGAATGTAAAGAAACATCAGAACTTCAAAAAAATTCATGAACTCATTCCTAGTTTCAGCAAATTATGTGTATAAATCAGGTTAAAAAATATGTCCTAAATTTTTTTCTACTTTTAAAAAAATATAATAGTAAAGAAAAAAGGAAATATTCATTAAGAGCTTCAGAATGAGGTGAAGTATAGTAGGCTGCATTATTAGGCAATATGTTAAGTAATATATCAAGTATAAAGTTTTCTCAAAAAAAATGAAAAATAGAACTACAATACACTCCACCAATTCCATCCTGGGTATTCTGAAGAAAAAAAATAATTTGAAAAGATATAGTTAGGTCTGTGTTCATTGCAGCATCATTTTACTGGCCAAGATAAGGAAGCAACCAGTGTCCATTGATAGATGAATGGATAAAGAGGATGTGGTTACTCATGGAATGGAATGATATTCAGCCATAAAAGAGAATGAAATCTTGCCGTTTGCTACAACGTGGATGCAACTAGAAAGTATTTTGCAAAGTGAAATAAGCCAGATGGATACAGATGAATAGCATATGATGTGACTTATATGTGGAAATCTAAAAAACAAAATAAATGAAGAAACACAGCAAAACAGACTCATAGATACAGAGAACAAACAACTGGTTGCCAAGGGGAAGTGGGATTGAGTGATAAAGAAATTGCTGAAGGAGATTAAGAGTTGCAAACTTCCAGTTCCCAAAGAAATGAGTGGAGGGGATGAAACATACAACATGGGGAATGTAGTCAGTAATCCTGGGGTAATTTTGTATCACAGCACATGGTAACTAGTCCTGTTGCTTGATCATTTTGTTCTGTACAGCAATATGGAGCCACTGTGTTGCACAGCTGAAAATATCAGGATGTATGCCAACTGTACTTCAGTTAACAAACAAAAAAGGACTTGGAGTAGTGAACCCCTACACAAATGCTTAGCAATTCTTCATGGGTGTGACCATTCTCTTTTCATGGGTGATACTATGAATTAATAATGAACACTAAAAGTACATCATAGATCAGAATTAAGAAAACTCAGAAATGAAGACATGAAACTCCCATAAGAATAAGAAAATATTGAAAAGTACATGTAAATGAAATTTAAACAGAATCCTGCTATCAAATAATGCCCTGTAAGAAATGAAACAGTAAGGAGGTAGAGCTTAAACACTGTTTAAAAACACTTCTGGAAAATAAGTTAAGCAAAAATTTATAAAATATTTCATGAGTGTGTTAAAAGTGAAATATAATCATAAGAGATCTGATATTTGAAAGATTCAAGGACCTGAAAGAGAAAAATCAATAAAAGATGCAAAGCAAATAATAGGCATTATTGTCCAAATTTTTCTGATAATTTTAAAAACAACTTTTAAATTGTCTTTTGAAGAGAACAATGTGCATTCACTTGTAATGACTAAAGGCAGATGATATTCTAATAAACTTACAGGGCTTTAAAGAAAAAAATCTTTTGGGCATCTAGAACAAAATAGTATATGACATATAACGGAACAAAAATCAGAATTCGATCAAACTTTTTGGAGAGACATACTCTGTCCCAGAAAAAAAAGTAAAGCAATGTATTTGAACTGCTCAAGGAGAGAAATGATGAGTCATGAATTTTCTAGCAGGTAAGTAACTGGGTACCAAAGGCCCTGTCATTCAGGCCATCATGAAAGATCTGGGGAAATACTGTTCCCATGATCAAAGGAATGAACAGACTTCAGAAAATAGAATCCTTAGAAAGACACATCAGGACAGATGGTATGGACTAAATTCATAGTCACCTGATATAATGAAGACTGAATGATATGTCGTGACATAAGAGAGGGGGTGACCTTGGTGGTGGACACGAGGGTGAATGCCAGACAGCAATTCATTTAGTCCTACCTCTGATTAAGGTGATTTTTATAGGAAAATATGTTAAAAGCAACTAGATAGATGAATGTCATTTAATATAGAAAGCTTCCACAGTATATATAAAACATATATCTGAACATAATACTAAAGCTGTACAATAAAAAAAAACTAAGCTGTACTAAATTAGGTTCCTTAGGAGATGAGCAGTGAGGCCGACCCTGTTCCTTGTCCAGTTGGAAACCTCCTGACTCTGTTCTGCTTCCTTCCCCTCTGAGGCCCAGGCTGAGGCCCCCAGGTCAAGGCCTTCACAGGTGTAAGGGCAGGACCTGCAGCACAAACACGAGGGCTGGAATCACTGAGGAGGCTCAAAGACAAATGGAAGAAGGCTCCCTGGGCCGTGTGTGTAGCGAGTATGCAGGAGCCAGAAGACTCCGCAGGCCGGGGAAGTAGCCTCGGGTCCTGACCTCCCCAGAGGTCAGATCCACAGGGCACTGGGGTCTCTTTGCTGCTCTTTGCTGAAGGTGTTGTCTGTTAGCAGAGAGGGAATATGAATGTCCCGTGGGAGCAACTGAATTGGTCGATTGTCTGGGTAGCCTTCAAGTCCCTGGACAGTGAAACTGGTGCAGAGGAAAGGGGAAAGCCTGAGGCTCTGGGGCAAAGAAGCCAAGCGCCTCTCCCCTGGAACCTGTGAGGAGCAGGGGGTCTGATGACACAGGTGGGAGGGGTGACCCTGACCCTCCATCCCACACTCAATACCACCAATCATGAGATCTGCCCGGTGGAAATGACAGAGACATGGGCAGCTCCCTTTACCCCTGATCATTCCTTCTAGATCCCCTGGAGAAGGAAATGGCAACCCACTCCAGTTTTCTCACCTGGAGAATCCCATGAACAGAGGAGCCTGGTGGGCTACAGTCCATGGGGTTGCAAAGAGTTGGACACAACTTAGCAACTAAAGGACAATGATTCTAAGCCCCCAGCAAAGCTTTGCCTGTGCTTTTAATTTAAAAAATCATTAAGCTGTGGTAATAAAAACATGGGTTTATCTCAGTGGTATATTGCAACATGAAAAGTTTACAGAAGACACTGCTTTTTAAAGTGTGATAAAAAAAGTGACGTTCATGTTAAAATAAATACAAATAACTAAAAGGAACAAAAGTAACTTGAATCCTGCCCTGTAACTCATCCCAGGTGAACCCTGATTTGAATTATTCTCAGGTGTTTAGTGGGAATTTGACACATAGACTAGAATCTACAGAACTTCAAACTCCAGTTTGAGAAATGGTCCCCCGGGTGACCTAAGTGCTCCCCTGGCCTCCCCAGAGGCTTGGACAGCTGCCACTCAGGTTGCGATCCTTCAGTGTCCTCTACTTGATGCTGGGCCTACTAAGCACCACTGGGATGCCAGGCTGGGCAGTGGGGCTGTTCTGCTTTCTGAGCCCTGGGGTGCCTGTGTCTTCTTCATTCTTTTTTTCTCCAAGCCTTTGGAACTGAGGAAGTCAATGCCATCACCTAGTGGTTAAGTGGGGGTGCTCTGGGCTGACGACACTGGGGGCTTGAAAGGGCAGGACGGGGTCCCGCAGATGGCGATGATGCACCACTCCAGTGGTGCTCTTCACAAAGAAACAGTTTGAACAGCATCTCTTGGAGTCATACACACGCTGGCTCCTCCCCTCCAAAGTGAGAGCTACTGGAGGACCACACCTAGGAGCCTCGGGGGCTTCTGTGAAAGGAGACCAGTCCCCCTAGGAGATGTGCTCAGCTCACAGCATTCTCTGCTTGTCTGCATGAATCATTACAATCCTCTTTTCTCCACGTTTGTGTCACACGCGATAGCAGCGGCCTCAGTGTTTGTGCTAGTCTTCCTGAAATGCCATCAAGTAAGTTAGGGACATGACGAGAACACGTGCGCTTGTGTGCCTTACCTTTCATCCCCACCCTCCATATTTATGTCTCCTCCTCCCTGTCCTCTTCTTCGCTGACTGCAGACCCAAGAGCTTCTCTTAAGAGGAGAAGGAGAGAATATCTTGACATCTGGAGGGAAGAAAATGGTTGCACGTGTCCAGAGCTGTCCAGAGCAGCAGAATACCCATGTGGGGGACCCCAGGGCAGGGCCAGATTTCAAAGGGGTCTGACTTAAAGCCAGCTTCCTGCCCAGACCACTCAGAGTAGCTCGACCAGATTCAATGGTGCAGAAGTGGGGTCAGAAAGCCAGGGGGATGCTAGGAAAGTGGGGGAGGAGGGCTGCAGAGAGATTTTATTAAAAGATACCAGGACACATGTGCCTGCATGAGACCAGATCCTTCAGGACAAGAATCATCCAAAGTGGGGACGCGAAAGTGCTACAAAGAGGAGCTTATGATTAGAAGAAAAGAGAAAATGAAAAAGAGATGAAAGAAATAAATTACATGCAGACTGTTGCTCTCCTGATCTGATTCATTAGACTCGAAGTAGTATTCTAGTGTCCAAGGACAGCAATGATGCGGTGGCCAAGAGAAAAGAAAGCAGAGAATTACAGTCAATATGAGAACTAGGGGCCTTGATGCTCCTGGGTAATGTAGCCTGCTCTCAGAATCCCTTCTGTCCTTGTGTCCATGGTTCTCCCAAGGCATCAATTGTTTTGCCCCTGCAATGAAGGAGTGGGTCTCTGACCTCTCACATACTGTTGTAGCCCTTAGATTCCCCCACGTGACCACAAATGAAGGCCTGTGTCATCCTGTTCCTCCTTCAGGCAGCCACTGTGTTCAGCATCTCTGTGCATGAGGTTGCCTTCCCCTCTCTCCATCGTCCTCCTCACTCCTTCCTTTCCTTATTTCTCTCTGAATTAGTGCTTCTTTCCTTTCTCCTGCCCCCCTCCATCAATCATATAGTTCTCCAGTATGGGCACATTGGAGGAATGTCCATGGGTATACTGCCACTGTCTTCAATCAGACGATGGATCAACTAGGCAATCTATCCTTTCCATGGAGTAGCAGGCATGGGCCTGATACTGTGTTGGTCCCTGTGGGAGGGAAGCGCAACTAAGTCCACATAAGAAGCGATGGTCCTGTGCCTGGGGTGACTGTAGGCACCTGGGAGATACTTAATCCTCATACCAACCCCACAGATCTCCTAGCCCCTTACAGAAGATGAGAGTCAAATCAGAGGGAAAGTTAGTAGTCCAAATTCCCTTAGCGTGAAAATGATTCAACACAGGTCCTACACGAATACACCATACCTGCCCATGTTTGCCCTGAACCTTAGAGACGGAGGGACAGAGCAGGGCAGGCCTGAGGAGAGGTCACAGGATGAGCGTAACAGAGGCTGGGGCCTCTACAGAGGCATATCTGGTTGGAGCAGAGGGATCTAAGATCAGCAGGGCCCTCTGGCTTTGCTATCCTGAAGCTGTGTCCTGAGACCTGGACAGTCACAGGTGACAAAGGTCGGCAGTGTGCAAAGCAAGCCCAGCAGCCCCTGCACACAGTCCACCAGAATTCCTGCCTGCCAGGGAGGGTCTCTAGGGGCCACTGGATATGGACATCCCAGAAATGGACGTACATTCATGACACAAGCCTTGGGTGAGGTGAGGAGGCAGGGATGAGATCAAGGATACTGGAGCATACGCAGTAACCCCAGAGGACAGATCCTTTAACTCCTCCACGCTGGGGGTGCCCTTTATGTGAGGAACAAACAATGAGGGCAGAACATGAATGTGATGCCACGAAAGGACAGAGGGAGAGACTTCTCGTCCACCTCCTCACACTCAGCAGAAGAACTTGGTGTCCAGGTTCAAGCGCCAATGAGAGTTTTGTGTCCCAGCAGATTATGTGCATCATAGACCAGTAAAGAAAACAACACCACAATCTCTCGTGCATAATACCCTCAGGGTGCTAATCAGAAACCAAACTTTCACATTGGGCAGTAACAAAAGCAGGAAAAATCGTAGGTAAATACTTCTTGCATACCAAAGGCAGAAAAGATGATTGTAGACACAGCACAATCAAAGACCATGGACACATTTCCATTTACTCTTATATGTTTAAAATACAAAGGGCTTCCCTGGTGGCTCAGTTGGTAAAGAATTTGCCTGCAGTGCAGGAGACCTGGATTCAATCCCTGGGATTCCCTGGAGAAGGAAATGACAACCCACTCCAGTATTCTTGCCTAGAGAATTCCATGGACAGAGGAGCTTGGCAGGCTACAGACCATGGAGTCACAAAGAGTCGGACACGACTGAGTGACTAACACTTTCACTTTTCATTTAAAATACAAAAAAAAACCCACCCCACACCAAATCCGATTTCTACCCATATTTCAACATTTCCCCCCATTTCACATCCACCTTCCTCAGTCTCCAAACAAGCAGGTGTAGCCCAAGTGTTCCCAGGACCCCTCTCCTGTTGGACCCTACCTGAGTGTTGTTCCCTACCTGTAGCATCTTCATCCTGGCTGCTCCATGTGCTCTCCAGCATCTGGTCTGTAGAAACACAAACATGAGTGACAAAGTTGTTAGAAACTGTGACCAACCCGTTTCTCCTACTTTACTTGAAGTTATTGTGGGTCTCAGAGCATCGCTCTGATTTTTCCCTCCAGGTTCTCAGGTCCTCCTTATGTTTCATGGAGTCAGACCACTCGACAAGACATTGCTCACAGTTGAAAAGTCCACATGAGAGAAAGATTCTGAAGATGCACCTCGAAACTTCTCACTTCTGCAGACCCATGAGAGCTCTTCCCTCTAAATTTACAAACCTGGAATTCCAACTGTATGAACAAACTTGAAATGTGCCTAGTGGGACTGAGCAATTGGATGAGTTTCGTGTTTTATATGAATAGAGTGAGTTAATTACTGATTGAATTAGACAACTGTGAACAGTTACTTCTGGTGAATGGCTATCACACTGTATAACACAGATCTAGAGTATCAAAGATGAGGGAGCTATTATTGCTCTTCCCATGATTGTTCCCACTGCAGAGTAGTGTGCTGGTCTGATCTGATCATCATTTGTAAGTATTTCCTGAGATCATGCATACAAGCCACACATTCTCAAAGTGTAGAGGGAGAGAATTTATTCTGGTCCAACAGCTGACACTCAGTAGAAGAACTTGGTGTCCAGGTGCAAGTGCCTATGGGAGTTTTGTGTCCCAGCAGATTATATGCCAGATAGGCCAGTAATAAACACAAAACCACAATCTCTTGTGCACAATACCCTTTGGGTACTCATCAGACATCAGTCTTTCAAATTGGCAGTGACCAAAAGAAAGAGCAGACCTTACAGAAAAGATGGTTTTTGCATACAAAGGAAGATATGTGTGTGTGGTAAGTCACTTCAGCCATGTCCCAACTCCTTGTGACCCTATGGGTTGTAACTGGCCGGGCACCTCTGTCCATGGGATTCTCCAGGCAAGAGTCCTGGACTGGATTGCCATTTCCTCCTCCAGGGGATCTTCCTCACCCAGGGATCGAACCCTCGTCTCCTGCCTTGCAGGTGGATTCTTTACCACTGAGCCATCAGGGAAGTCCACAAAGGAAGATAAGCAGTTATAATCACAGCACAGACAGAGCTCGTGGCGAGAATCCTTCTTACTTTTAATATTAAAATATGAAATGGACTTTTCTACATATATTTCCTGTTTTTCAATGTTGTCTACCTCTTCCTCAACAGCAGGTGTAACCCAAGTGTTCCCAGGAGCTCTTTCAAGTTGTATCCTACCTGACTGTCATTCCCTACCTGTGTTGCATTGATTTTCACTGTCATATATGCTTTCCAAAATGCATTCTGAGAAACAAAAATATGAGTAGTAAAGTTATTAGAAAGTGTGACCCACCCATTTCTCCTGCTTAACTTGAGGTTATTCTGGATCACACAGAGAAACCCTGTGGTTTCCTCCAGGTTCTGAGATCTTCCCTGGGCTCTGTGAACTCAGTCATCTTCAATAAGACATTGGTCACAGTTGTAAACCTTCAAAAATAGGGAGAAGCTGAAGAATAACCTTTCAACTTCTCACTTCCAGGAATCTATCTATAGTTCTTACCTCCAAGTTTACAAACCAGAAATTCCAGCATTTGAAATGTGACTAGTATGACTAAGCAATTGGATGTTTTGTTTCCCTTTAATAGATTGAGTTAGTTATTGATGGAATTAAATTAATTGTGAACAGGTACACCCACCTAGTGGCTGCCATTGAATAGAGCAGCTCTAGAGATACAATGCCAAAGAAAGCTCAAACTACCGCACAATTGCACTCATTTCATACACTAGCAAAGTAATGCTCAATTTCTCCAAGGCAGGCTTCAACAGTACATGAACCGTGAACTTCCAGATGTTCAAGCTGGATTTAGAAAAAGCAGAGGAACCCAGAGATCAAATTGCCAACATCCGTTGGATCATTGAAAAAGCAAGAGAGTTCCAGAAAAACATATATTGCTGCTTTATTGACTATGCCAAAGCCTTTGACTGTGTGGATCACAACAAACTGTGGAAAATTCTTAAAGAAATGGGAGTAGCAGACCACCTGACCTGCCTACTGAGAAATCTGTATGCAGGTCAAGAAGCAATAGTTAGAACTGGACATAGAACAACAGACTGGTTCCAAATAGGGAAAGGAGTATGTCAAGGCTGTATATGGCTACCCTGCTTATTTAACTTATAAGATTTAACTTATAAGTGCATCATGAGAAATGCTGGATTGGATGAAGCACAAGCTGGAATCAAGATTGCTGGGAGAAATATCAATAACCTCATATATCCAGATGACACCACCCTTATGGCAGAGAGTGAAGAGGAACTAAAGAGCCTCTTGATGAAAGTGAAAGAGGAGAGTGAAAAAGTTGACTTAAAACTCAACATTCAGAAAACTAAGATCATGGCATCTGGTCCCATCACTTCATGGCAAATAGATGGGGGGAACAGTGGAAACAATGAGAGACTACTTTTTTGGACTCCAAATCATTGTAGATGCTGAATGTAGCCATGAAATTAAAAGACACTTACTCCTTGGAAGGAAGGTTATGACCAACCTAGACAGCATATTAAAAAGCAGAGACATTACTTTGCCAACAAAGGTCTGTCTAGTCAAAGCTATAGTTTTTCCAGTAGTTATGTATGGATGTGAGAGTTGGACTATAAAGAAAGCTGAGTACCGAAGAATTGATGCTTTTGAACTGTGGTGTTGGAGAAGACTCTTGAGAGTTCCTTGGACTGCAAGGAGATCCAACCAGCCCATCCTAAAGAAAATCAGTCCTGACTATTCATTGGAAGGACTGATGTTGAAGCTGAAACTCCAATACTTTGACCACCTGATGTGAAGAACTGACTCATTTGAAAAGACCCTGCTGCTGGGAAAGATTGACGGCAAGAGGATAAGGGGACAACAGAGGATGAGATGGTTGGATGGCATCACCGACTCAATGGACATGAGTTTGAGTAAACTCCGGGAGTTGGTGATGGACAGGGAGGCCTGGCATGCTGCAGTCCAAAGGGTCGCAAAGAGTTGGACATGACTGAGTGACTGAAGTGAACTGAACTGAGAGATACCCTGATGAGGAAGGGGCATCCACCCCTCTCCTGTTTTTTTCCTTGTTGCAGAGTAGTTTGTTGGTCTGATCTGAGCATTCGTTTATATTTCCTGCTTTCATCCACATGTGCCAGGAATTATGTGAGGCCTTTGTGTTGTTGTTGTTGTTTAGTCGCTAAGTCATGCTGACTCTTTTGCGACCCCATGGACTGTCCATGGGGTTTTCCAGGCAAGAATACTGGAGTAGGTTTCCATTTCCTTCTGCAGGGGATCTTCCTGACCCAGGGATCAAACTCACAGCTCCTGCCACGTCTCCTGCATTGCAGGCGGGTTCTTTACTGCTGAGCCCTGGGAAGCCCCATTTGAGGCCTCGGGGGCACACTCAAACAGTAATGTCAACACCTAGGTCGTAGATGAATTCCTAGCCGGGGTCATATAAGCTGAGGTGCTGGGGTTTGCCCGGTGCACCTGTGCTAGACATAATCCAAGAGGAGGGGCAGGGGGAGGGTGGACATTTTCCTTGAATCATGAACCCATCCTTCTCACCCCAGCTCTGGAAGGGTCAGGAGGTCAAGGACAAAGGTCCCAAGATGGTAAACAACTTGTATACAGAAAACTTCAAAACATTGCTGAAAGAATTAAATAAGAACTGGAATGATAGTATCATCAATTCAATGGCCATGAATTTGAGCAAACTTCAGGAGATGGTGAAGGACAGGGAAGCCTGGCATGCTTCAGCCCTTGGGGTTGCAAAGAGTCGAACCCAACTTAGCAACTGAACAGAAAACAAAGTTGGAATGAAATGCCACGTTCATACACTGGAAGCCAATATTGTTGAGATTTCCATACCACCCAAAGTGATGTACAGATTCACTGCAACACCTATCAGAAATCCAATGGCATTTTATAGAAAGGGACATTTTTTTCTTAAAATATGTAGGGAACCACAGAGAACCCCAAAGAGCCAAGGCAATCTTGATAGCAAGAACAAAGATGGAGGCTTCACACTCCTGAATTCAAAACATATTGCAAAGTCACAACAATCAAAAGAGTGGTGTAATGGCATCAAAACAGGAAGAGAGACCCATAGACCAGAAGAGTAGCTTTCAAAAACATTCTTTTATACTGAAACAACGACCTTCACCAATGTTCTAAGACTGTACAATGGAGAAAGAATAGTCTCTTCAGCAATCAACACAATGAAAAGACATCCTACAGCATGGGAGAAAATATTTGCAAATCTAATATTTGAGAAAGGAGCTAATATCCAAAATATATAATAAACTACTAGAACTCAATTGCATCATAAGGGACACATAATTCTGTTTTAAAATGGGCTACAAACTTGAATAAACATTCCTCCAAAGAAGATATATGAATAGCCAGCACACATATGAAAAGGTGCTCAACATCACTCATCGTCCTGGAAATGCAAATCTAAACCACAGTGAGGTATCACCTCACACCCATTCAGATGTGGGTGTGAGTTAAAAAAAATTTTTTTTAAAGAAAATCGAATTGGTGAAGATGTGTGTAATTGGAAATTTTGTACACTGTTGGAGGGAATATAAAATGATACAGCCATTTATGGAAGACAGTATGAAGTTTCCTCAAAAAACTACAAACAAACCATACCATATGATCCAGGAATCCCAATTCTGGTATATATCCAAAGGAAGAAAAGTCAGCATCCAGAAGACAGATCTGCAATCTCATGATCACTGAAGCACTATACACCATATACTATACACGATAGCTGAGATAGAAATACAGCCCCAGGTCTGTAGGCAGGTGTATTGAGGAAGAAAATGTGGTGAATATATACAGTGAGGTGCCATTCAGCCTTTATGGAAGATGGAGATCCTGTCATTTGCAGCATCATGAACAAAGAGGACACTATTTGAAGTGAAATAAGCCACTCACAGAAGGATAGATACTGTATGAGGCCATTGAAATGGGGTATCTGAAATAACACTCATAAGCAGGTTGTAGAAGGGTGGTTGCCGGCAGCAGGAGGAACTGGAAATGGGAGTGTTAAGTCCGGCAGGATGAAAATGTTCTAAATAACCTGCTGTACAAAAATGTGCATATAGTTAAAAATAATGTACTGTACACAAACAGCTTGATGTTAGAGTTCATGTTGTGTGTTTTAAATCACAATTAAAAATAAGGGAAAATACAATGCAAAGAAAAGAAAGAGGGGGGAAGGAAGGAAAGAGGAAAATGGAAGGTGTCTGGTGTGTCACAAAGGCAGCTGGAGACAAGCACAGAACAGGAGAAAGTTCCTCTCCCAGGTCTTAAAGAAGATGCCTGTCCAGTGTTCAACAAGACGGCCCTGTGCATTCTCATCCCCAATCAAGAAGAATCCCAAAGAGCATCCTATGTGAGGGCCTGACTGGGCTCAGGTGCTGTATCCCGATTCCTGATCTTGAAACCAAGCACCTGATCACCATGGGGCCTGGGTGCCTTCCTCTGTCTTCCTTCTGCTCCTCTAAAGTGTTTCCTCTTCAAGTCATGCCCAAGGATCTTGGTGCTGTTTCTACACATGAGACCACTAGCCTCATCTTTGAGTTCTTATTTACAAAGATAAGATATGGAAGCAATGCAAGTGCCCATCAACAGAGTCACAGCACATGAATTCGTATATAGACACCCCCACACCCATGTACACAGACTGACATCACCTAACCATCATACAGCTGCCTTCTGGGATGCTAATTCTTGGCCTCAGTTCTTTACCTGGAAAATCACATTCCATCCCCAGGTCCCATATTCCCAGTCCCAGCAGGAAACTGGAATCAGGTGGCTCTCCAGGGAAAACCAGCAAGAAAGCCCCATCTTTCACACCTTGTAAACTTTTCTCCCCAAGTGATTTGAGGATTCATACCATTTTCACTTTCTACTGAGACCACCTGCAATTACAGAAGAGAAAACACTGCGAGGATCAGATTACGCTGTGGCCCACTTGCACAGGGTTTTGTTCATTTGGTGACAGTGGAAAACCAGGTGGGAAAGACAGGCAAAGTCAAGGGAACCCAGCAACAGAGCAAACCTCCTCAGGCCAAGAGGCATGAACTTTTCCTGGAGGATGTGTCTCCCAAGTTCATTTGTCTTGGCTGTGACAAGATAGTTTTCCTAGGAGGAAAAATCGCTGCAAGAATAAGAACTCACTATTGTACAGTGTGCAGCCGATGTTGTCAATTTGCTAATTCCCTTTGGAATCCAGTATCATGAGTTTCTCCCACCCAAGGAAATTGTATGCATCATCTGGGATGCACATGCTCACTTCTCCATATCTTAATGCCATGGAAAGAGATATAGAATTAACCTTTCTATCTCAGGGTAAGAAAGGTGAGCTTACCTTAGAAATGTGTGAAGCTTCTTCCTCTGCTCTGTCCTTCAACGAATCCTCCGGGGGAGCTAAGAGGACACAGAGTCAATGTCAGCACCTTAGTTGTGTTCATCAGAAGCTACTCAAGGCCTCTCAGCGGCCCAGCCCAGGCGGCTGCCCGTGACCTGCCATGGCGCGGGGAACGCAAAGCCGGGAGGGGCAAGAAGAGTTCAGTTCGCCATGGGGCTGTTTGGAAAAACCCAGGAGAAGCCGCCCAAAGAGCTGGTCAATGAATGGTCATTGAAGATAAGAAAGGAAATGAGAGTTGTTGACAGGCAAATAAGAGATATCCAAAGAGAAGAAGAAAAAGTGAAACGATCTGTGAAAGATGCTGCCAAGAAGGGTCAGAAGGATGTCTGTGTGGTTCTGGCCAAGGAGATGATCAGGTCAAGGAAGGCCATGAGCAAGCTCTATGCATCCAAAGCGCACATGAACTCCGTGCTCATGGGGATGAAGAACCAGTTGGCGGTTTTGCGAGTGGCTGGTTCCCTGCAGAAGAGCACAGAAGTGATGAAGGCCATGCAGAGTCTTGTGAAGATCCCGGAAATCCAGGCCACCATGCGGATGCTGTCCAAAGAGATGATGAAGGCTGGGATCATAGAAGAGATGTTAGAGGTCACTTTTGAAAGCATGGACGATCAAGAAGAAATGGAAGAAGCAGCAGAAATGGAAATTGACAGAATTCTGTTTGAAATCACTGCAGGGGCCTTAGGCAAAGCACCTAGTAAGGTAACGGACGCCCTCCTGGAGCCTGAACCTTTAGGAGCGATGGCTGCATCAGAAGATGAGGAGGAGGAGGAAGAGGCCCTGGAGGCCATGCAATCCCGTCTGGCCACACTCCACAGCTAGGGCACCCTAGCCGGCCGCAGGCTTTCCTCCTGGCCCTGTCACTGGGCGCACACTCCTTGAAGCCTCTGCCATTTCTGTGTCTCTTGCGCTACACCTCTGGGTGAGACACTGCGTTCTGGAGAAGGTTCTCTGCTATTCTCTCTTCTCTCTCTGCAGAGGCTTGGGATTCAGTGAGATTGTTCTTGAGAGGTGGTGTAATAAATGCATCATTTTCAAGAGTATAAATAGAAGTTATCTTTTTAGGGGATGAGGGCAAAGAAGTCTTGTCTTCTCACAATGCACTTCAGAGACTAGAGTTGATTGCCTGAATGTTGAGGACTCTGTACTTTCTTTTTTTGGTCTGTAAAACACTATATAAATGGATTTTAATAAATTTCTGCTTTAAAAAAAAAAAAAAGAAGCTACTCAAGTAGTTTGGCTTGATGTGGACAAGGGCTGGGATTGTGTGGACATGCGTGCGTGTATGCATGCTCAGTCACTTCTGCTGCTGCTGCTGCTAAGTCGCTTCAGTCGTGTCCGACTCTGTGTGACCCCATAGACGGCAGCTCACCAGGCTCCCCCATCCCTGGGATTCTCCAGGCAAGAACACTGGAGTGGGTTGCCATTTCCTTCTCCAATGCATGAAAGTGAAAAGTGAAAGTGAAGTCGCTGAGTCTTGTCCGACTCTTAGCGACCCCATGGACTGCAGCCCACCAGGCTCCTCTGTCCATGGGATTTTCCAGGCAAGAGTACTGGAGTGGGGTGCCATTGCCTTCTCCTCAGTCACTTCAGTCACATCCAACTCTTTGTGACCCTATGGACTGTAGCCTGCCAGGCTCCTCTGTACATGGGATTCTCCAGGCAAGAACACTGGAGTGGGTTACCACGTCCTCCTCCAGAAGATTCTTCCAACCCAGGAATCGAACCTGCGTCTTCTATGGCTCCTGCACTGCAGGGGGATTTTTTCCGTTGAGCTACCGGGGAGGCCCTGATTGTGCGCGTGCAGGTGGTTAATATGTTTAGATTAGGCTGCCTTTGGGGAATTTGGATAATGAAGACAAAAGAGTAAAAAAATGAAAACAGAGCCACTGACTTTCCATCTCTGGAGAACCTAATCACGTGAAATAGTCTGTAAAAGAGTAAACACTAAAATGCATGATCTGTTTCACTGACAGAATCCCGTGACTCCTGCTGTCTGCTTCGCAGCTGAACTAAGTGCTACTGTCTCCTTATCTTCTTCCAAGATCACTTTTTCCTCCTGGATTCACAGTTGCTGCTACTGCATTTATAACCACATCTAGAAGATTTTGTACTTGATTAAAAGCAAACGTCATTGGGGAACCGAATTCCATGTGAGGCAAATCATGCTATTATATTTATTCACTTTTAGCTTATCATAAGGAAAATAAAAAACGACACCCAGTTGTGGATATGACTGGTGATAGAAGCAAGGTCCGATGCTGTAAAGAGCAATATTGCATAGGAACCTGGAATGTTAGGTCCACAAATCAAGGCAAATTGGAAGTGGTCCAATAGGAGATGGCAAGAGTGAACATTGACCTTCTAGGAATCAGCAAATTAAAATGGACTGGAATGGGTGAATTTAATTCAGATGACCATTATATCTACTACTGTGGGCAGGAATCCCTTAGAAGAAATGGAGTAGCCATCATGGTCAACAAAAGAGTCCAAAATGCAGTACTTGGATGCAATCTCAAAAAATGACAGAATGATCTCTGTTCATTTCCAAGGCAAACCATTCAATATCATGGTAATCCAAGTCTATGCCCTGACCAGTAATGCTGAAGAAGCTGAATTTGAATGGTTCTATGAAGATCTACAAGACCTTTTAGAACTAACACCCCCAAAAGATGTCCTTTTCATTATAGGGGACTAGAATGCAAAAGTAGGAAGTCAAGAAACACCTGGAGTAACAGGCAAATTTGGCTTTGGAGTACAGAATGAAGCAGGGCAAAGGCTAATAAAGTTTTGCCAAGAGAGAGCAGTGGTCATAGTAAACACCCTCTTCCAACAACACAAGAGGAGACTCTACACCTGCTCATCACCAGATGGTCAACACCGAAATCAGATTGATTATATTCTTTGCAGCCAAAGATGGAGAAGCTCTATTCAGTCACCAAAAACAAGAGCGGGAGCTGACTGTGGCTCAGATCATGAACTCCTTATTGCCAAATTCAGACTTAAATTGAAGAAAGTGGGGAAAACCACTAGAACATTCAGGTATGACCTAAATCAAATTCCTTATAATTATACAGTGGAACTGAGAAATAGATTTAAGGGACTAAATCTGATAGAGTGCCTAATGAACTATGGATGGAGGTTCGTGATATTGTTCAGGAAACAAGGATCAAGACCATCCTCAAGAAAAAGAAATGCAAAAAAGCAAAATGGCTGTCTGAGGAGGCCTTACAAATAGCTGTGAAAAGAAGAGAAGTGAAAAGCAAAGGAGAAAAGGAAAGATATACCCATTTGAATGCAGAGTTCCAAAGAATAGCCAGGAGAGATAAGAAAGCCTTCCTCAGTGATCAATGCAAAGAAATAGAGGAAAACAATAGAATGGAAAAGACCAGAGATCTCTTCAAGAAAATTAGAGATATCAAGGGAACATTTCAACCAAAGATGGGCTCAATAAAGGACAGAAATAGTATGGACCTAACAGAAGCAGAAGATATTAAGAAGAGGTGGCAAGAATACATAGAAGAACTGTACAAAAAAGATCTTCACAACCCAGGTAATCACAATGGTGTGATCACTCACCTAGAGCCAGACATCCTGGAATGTGAAGTCAAGTGGACCTTAGGAAGTATCACTATGAACAAAGCTAGTGGAGGTGATGGAATTCCAATTGAGCTATTTCAAATCCCAAAATATGGTGCTGTGAAAGTGCTTCACTCAACATGCCAGAAAATTTGGGAAACTCAGCAGTGGCCACAGGACTGGAAAAGATCAGTTTTCACTCCAATCCCAAAGAAAGTCAATGCCAAAGAATGCTCAAACTACCGCACAATTGCACTCATGTCACACACTAATAAAGTAATGCTCAAAATTCTCCAAGCCAGGCTTCAGCAATACGTGGACTGTGAACTTCCAGATGTTCAAGCTGGTTTTAGAAAAGGCAGAGGAACTAGAGATCAAATTACCAACATCCACTGGATCATCAAAAAATCAAGAGAGTTCCAGAAAAACATCTATTTCTGGTTTATTGACTATGCCAAAGCCTTTGACTGTGTAGATCACAATAAACTGTGGAAAATTTTGAAAGAGATGGGAATAGCAGACCACCTGATCTGCCTCTTGAGAAACTTATATGCAGGTCAGGAAGCAACAGTTAGAACTGGACATGGAACAACAAATAGGAAAAGGAGTACGTCAAGGCTGTATATTGTCACCCTGCTTATTTAACTTATATGCAGAGTACATCATGAGAAACGCTGGACTGGAAGAAGCACAAGCTGGAATCAAGATTTCTGGGAGAAATATCAATAACCTCAGATACGCAGATGACACTGCGCAGATGACACCACACTTATGGCAGAAAGCAAAGAAGAACTAAAGAGCCTCCTGATGAAGCTGAAAGAGGAAAGCGAGAAAGTTGGCTTAAAGCTCAACATTCAGAAAACTAAGATCATGGCATCTGGTCCCATCACTTCATGGGAAATAGATGGGGAAACAGTGGAAACAGTGGCTGACTTTATTTTTGGGGGCTCCAAAATCACTGCAGATGGTGATTGCAGCCATGAAATTAAAAGACGCTTACTCCTTGGAAGGAAAGTTATGACCAACCTATACAGCATATTAAAAAGCAGAGACGTTACTTTGCCAATATAGGTCTGTCTAGTCAAGGCTATGGTTTTTCCAGTAGTTATGTATGGATGTAAGAGTTGAACTATAAAGAAAGCTGAGTGGCAAAGAATTGATGCTTTTGAACTGTGATGTGGAGAAGACTCTTGAGAGTCCTTTGGACTGCAAGGAGATTCAACCAGTCCATCCTAAAGAGATCAGTCCTGGGTGTTCTTTGGAAGGACTGATGTTGAAGCTGAAACTCCAAATCTTTGGCCACCTAATGTGAAGAGCTGACTCATTTGAAAAAACCCTGATGCTGGGAAAGATTGAGGGCAGGAGGAGAAGGGGACGACAGAGGATGAGATGGTTGGATGGCATCACCAACTCAACAGACATGAGTTTGAGTAAACTCCGGGAGTTGGTGATGCACAGGGAGGCCTGGCGTGCTGTAGTTCATGGGGTTGCAAAGAGTTGGACATGACTGAACAACTGAACTGAACTGAACTGAAGGAAAATCAGATATAAATGTTAGAAAATACTAAGATCCTACTGCTTAAAAATTGATGCTATCAATCATGTGCCATTTTCTTCCCTTCTTTTTGTGAACAATGTGTGCATGTCTGCTGATTGGTGGCAGTGCACTCTCCCATCAGCCATCCAACCAGAGGTACAGTTCATTACAGAGAGGAAGGCTGGAGTGAGGGCTGATGTCTCTAACCCAGCTGTGCAGGAGGTTTGTAAAAAGGCTGATGGGCACCAGGACTAACAATCAAATTCATTTAGACTTCTTTGCCACTGTGCCATTGGTAAGTGTTTACAGGATTCTAGCACTTCTAAGGCTTGTGGTAGTATTATCCAATACAATAAATACCTCCCTCATTCTTCCTGTGTTTGGTCAAATGCTAAACAATGACCCCAGCACTGAAAGATGTTGACCTGCATTGTCCTATGTGGAACCTCACACCTCTCAGAATCTGTGAGCTGAGCACAAGTATGCTGGCTTTCTGGGGGTGTTTCACACGCTTGACTCTGCCCAAGTTGGCTGTTGAATGCACCGACAGCTGCCCTGGCTTCTGTGAGCCGCCTTACAGTGATGGGCAGTGTCTGGGACCTCTGGAGAGTCTAGTGCTGCCAGGCATGTGCACGGAGCAGAGACCCCCTTGCCCCAGGACTGATGATCCTGTGGCTGAGTGATAACAGGTGAGTTATCCTGTGGCTGAGTGAGTACAGGTCAGTGGTCACAGAGCATCATATTGGGACCCTCGTCTGGCTTCCCATTTTGACGTTTCCCTTTAGGAAGTCAAGAGTTTGGGCCGTTTATCTCTGTCCCATCTCTCTCTGAGGAGAGAGAATGTTATCCAAACCTCTGGGAACAGCTGTGGTGAAGGAAGAATGAGGTGGTGGTGTTTTTTTTTAACAGAAAGTTGACAGGAGTTTTCTGTGTACGTGGGAAATAGCTCTTGGGGAACCAACACATTTATACACACAGATTGACAATCATACCTGTAACCTCACATGTGGACAGCCTGTTAGTCCTCATACACACAAGCCAACATCACCTAAGTGATCTCACAGCTTCCAGGGACTATACAGCAAGTTCAGCGCTCTTTTGAGGGAAGTTCGTTTCTTTCACTAAATCCTTCACCCTCTTTCCTAGTGGGAACCCAGAATCAGGGTGTTTCTCCAACCAAAGCAGGCAAGACAGCCCCACATTCTTCATCACTTAGCTTTTTCCTCTGAAGAGGAGTGGTTTCAGAATACATATGGTTTTTACCAGCTGTTGCATCCTCCTGGGAAGAGAGAGGAGAGGACACTGTGAGGACTCACAGATTGCAGTGAACAAACTAGAGGTTACCAATGCGGAGAAGGAAAGGTTCCCCTTTCCTCAGGGCCATGAGTGTTGTAAGGATTTAAAGGGTACAAACTACTTTGTATAAAATAGAGGAGCAACCAGGATGTATTGTAGAGCTCAGAAAATTAGAGCCATAATTTTTTTTCTTTTTTTAAAAGATTTATTTATTTAATTTCTGGCTGTGCTGGGTTCTCATTGCGATGTGCAGGCTTTCTCTATTTGTGGCGAGTGAGGGCTTCTCTTCATTATGGTGCGTGGGCTTCTCCCTGTGGTGGTATTCTTGTGGACCACAGGCTCTAGGCCTGTTTCCTTCACTAGTTGTGGCTCACGGGCTCAGTATTAGTAGCTCCTGTGCTCTATAGTGTAGGCTCAGTAGTTGAGGCACATGGGCTTGGTTGCTCTGCAGCATGTGGGATCGTCCCAGAGCAGGGATTGAACCCACGGCCCCTGCATTGGCAGGTGGATTCTTAACCATTAGACCACCAGGGACGCCTGAGCCATTATTTTCTAACAACTTTTTATGCAGTGTAATTGGAAAAACACTGAACCACTATGCTATACATTTAAACTAATATAATATTGTAAATCAACTATAATTCAATTAAAAAATTTTAAACCTCTGGGGATGGCATCATCCTATGAATGGTGGGTACAGTTAATTCTTTGGGTGACTTTAGGAAACCAGATTGGAAACAGGTTGTAGAGTTTATGGCCCCAGTGAAAACAGTGAAGACACTGCAGAAAACTCTCTGACTTTTCATGGAAGAACTTCCCAAGTCCATGTTGACAGGCAAATACAAAATTCTTTTTCCAGTGGGAAAATATTCTGTTTGGGGAAAAAGCTCACTATCTTCCAATTTGTAAATGATGCTGTCATTTTTGAAATGTCCTTTCAACCAAGTATCTGTTGGTAATAGACTTCCACTCAACATTCCCCCGATCAAGGAAATTGTAAGTATCATCTATACTGAACATTGTCAGATGTCTAAATTTGATTGGGAAGGAAAAAGAGATTAACCAACATTTTCATCTCAGGTAAAGAAAGGGGAGCTTACCTTGGCAGTAAGTGGGATCTCTTCCTCTGTGTAGTCATGTCCTCCAACAGGTCCGCAGGGGGAGCTAAGAGAACACAGAGTAAATATCAGCATGCTGGTGGTGGCGCTCAGGAACTAGAGAGAGTTCACTGCTGTGGAAATGGGATGGGTGTGTGTGGATGTGGGTAGTTAATAAAATAGACTGAACTGTGGTTTGGCATTATGTTGGTGGACTGAAGGAAGGCAAAGGTGAGAAGAAAGGGAAAAAGTGAAAAAAAGAAGCCTTTGGTTTTCTAGCTATGGGGATCATGCTCAATATGAAATAGTCTGAAAAACAAGGACCCTCTTGACCCAGGACTGATGATCCTGTGGCTGAGTGATAAGTACAGGTCGGTATTCCAGGGTGTCCACATTGGAACCCTTGCCTGGGTTCCCATTTTGACTTTTCCCTTTAAGAGGTCAAGAGCTTGGGCCATTTGTCTTCTGCCCCATCTCCATCCGAGGAGAGAGAATATTATCCACATTTCCAGGAACAGCTGTGTGAGGGAAGAATGAGTGACTGTACAGACAGTGAGCAGTGGTGATGAGATTTTTTTTTTTTTAACAGAACCTTGACAGGTGTATCGTGCTGTGTGAGTGGGAAATAGCTCCTGAGGAAACAGGCACTCCTCCACACACACAGATTCACAATCACACCAACAGGCTCACAGTGGGACACTCAACTTTCATAGACACAAACCCACACCCGATAACCATTCTCGTGTTTTCCAGGGACTGTGCAACATGGGGTTGCTCTTTGCTGTATGCATGCTCAGTTGCAACCCCATGCACTGTAGCCCGCCAGGCTCTTCTGTCCATGGTATTCCCCAGGCAAGAATATGGGAATGGGTTGCCATTCCCAGTGGGAAATCAATTTCATTTGCTGCATCCCCACCCCTCACTCCCTGTAGCAACCCAGAATGGGGTGAGTGTCTCTCCAATCCCAGCAGGCAGAAAAGTCCCACCTTCTTCGTCAGCATCAGCTAGATTTCCCATCAGCAGAGGAGTGGTTCCAACACATGTACCGTTTTCATCGTCTGTCCCATCCACTTACAATCAGAGAAAAGAGAGCATTGTGAAGGTCACAGCATCCTCTGCACTGCAGGCTCAGGTCTGGTCTTTATCGGTGACCTTAGGAAACCATCTGTAAAGCCACAGTTGAGTCAGTTTCCTCAAAAGAAAACTGTGAAGACACTTTTGGAAAACGCTTGAGCTTTTCATGGAAGATTTTCCAAGTCAGTCCATGCTGACCAGAAAAAAAAAAAGAATCATTATCAAGAAGGAATATTTTCAGGCTTCTCTGGTGTCTCAGTGGTAAAGAATCTGCCTGCCAATGCAGGAAACATGAGTTCAATCCCTGGTTGGGGAAGATCCCACATGCCACAGAGCAGCTGGGGCTGGATGCCAAAACTATTGAGCCTGTGCTCTGGAGCCTGGGAGCTGCAACTGCTGAAGCCGGCGAGCCCTAGAGCCCATGCTCCGCAGCAAGAGAAGCCACCACAGTGAGAAGCCCCCACACTGCGACTAGAGAGTGGCCCCTGTTCTCTGCAGCTAGAGAAAAGCCTGCACAGCAGTGAAGACCCAGCATAGCTAAAAATAAATAAGTAAATAAAAATTATATTTTTAAAAAGAAGGAATATTTTCTGCAGAAGGAGATGCTCACTCTGCTCAGTTTGTAACTGATTCTGCCAATCTTCCAAATGTTCTTTGAATCAGTTATTTGTTGATAACAAACTTTTACCCAGCATTTCCCCAAACAAGGGGTTTGTATATGTCATCTATAACGTACAGCGTTACATTTTCATGTCTGAATTAGTTAAAAAGAAACAAAGCAAATTTTTATCTCAGATAAAGGCGAACTTACCTTGGGGGTAGGCGGGGCCTTCTCCTCTGCCCCGTCACTGGGCAGATCCTCCAACAGGGACTCAGTGGGAGCTAAGAGGACATAGAGTAAGAGTCAGGATGTCGGTGGTGCTGCTCAGGAATTACTCAGCAAGCCTTGTCTGACTGGACGTGGGGTGGGTGTGTGTGGATGTGAGGGGTTGAAAAGTACGGACTGAGCTGCTACTGGGCCTCGTCCTAGGTGGACTGAAGGAAGGCTAAGTGGTGGCTCAGATCGTAAAGGATCTGCCTGCAAGGCAACAGACCTGGGTTCAATTCCTGGGTCGGGAAGATCCCTGGGAGAAGGAAATGGCAACCCACGCTAGCATTCTCTGGGAAATCACATGAACAGGGAACTTGGTGGACTACAGTCCATGAGGTCATAAAGAGTTGGACACAACTGAGCGACTAACACTTTCACACTTTCACGGAAGAGAGGAACTTGGAAAAAATGAGCAACTGAGCCTTCAGCTTTCAAGTTCATGGGAACATATTCAATTGAATAGAGTCAGTCTCAAAAAGGGTACACTAAAATGCAGGCTGTTTCAGTGTGAGTGTGGCATGGCTCCTCCTGCTCATTTTAAAGTTCAGCCAAATTTCCATTTTTCCTGAAATATTACAGGATAGTTTCACACATGCTGCTCCTATGTTCCTCATCTATTGATTGGATTTTTTTTTACTTATATATATATATTTGAAATATACATAATATTTATCCTTGTAATAATTTGTAGGTATCAGTTCAGTGATATTACCTTCACAATGCAATGTACCCTTCACTACTGTCTGTACATAATCTTTCTCATCATATCTTACATAACCTCTGCACCCATTCAGAAATAACTCACCTTCACCCCTGCTTCTACTTCTTAGTAATCACTGCTTTCTGTCTTTGATTGTCTGGCTATTCTGTTTACCTCATATATATGGAATAATATTTTGTTTGTTTTTCTATGCCTGCTTGATGTCACGACTGATATATATATATATATATATATATATATATATATATATATATAGTCTATCCATGTTTGAATATGTAACATATTTCAAAATTTACTTCCTCTTTCTGGCTGAATATTATTTAACTGCAAATATATATTACATTTTATTTATCCATTGATCACAATGAAATCTAGGGTAGGTCCCATCTTTTGATGCTTCTGAGAACAGTTGTGTGCAGATATCTGTATGGTGACACCTGACATTATATATTTGTTAGAACTCACCCAATGTCACAGCACAATGAGTGAATTTTAATGTAAACTTGGACTTTTAATTAATTAATAATGTACCAGCATTGTTTTGCTAATTTTAACAAATGTACTATAGTAATGTTAGATATAGTTAATAGGGGAATCTGGAGGGACTGGATATGGGAACTTTCTGTATTATCTGTTCAACTTTTATTTTAGTATGATTTCATGCTAAATAACATCTGCTGCTGCTGCTGCTAAGTCGCTTCAGTCGTGTCCAACTCTGTGCGACCCCATAGACGGCAGCCCACCAGGCTCCCCCCTCCCTGGGATTCTCCAGGCAAGAACACTGGAGTGGGTTGCCATTTCCTTCTCCAATGCATGAAAGTGAAAAGTGAAAGTGAAGTCGCTCAGTGGTGTCCGACTCTTCGTGACCCCATGGACTGCAGCCCACCAGGCTCCTCCGCCCATGGGATTTTCCAGGCAAGAGTACTGGAGTGGGGTGCCATTGCCTTCTCCAGAAATAATATCTAATAATATTTAAAAATCTGGAAATGTGGCTTCAGAGATAGATCTATTTCAGCTAATATTCAAAAACCAGCTAAAGTCTAAACATGACTGAGGCCATCTTAACTATTAAACATAAACTGAATTTTGAGTTTTAAATTCATCATCACTTTTATAGTTATAAAACTACCAACTGAGTCAGTCAATTTGAAGTTTTAAATAATCTAAAGGAAGAATATGGCTTAGAATTTTTATAGTTCTTTCTTAAATATGGAACACTGAATGAACTAGAATAATCACTCTTGAATGAACTTAGAGTCACTTTTCACAGTACCTTCTTCTGAGTCATTGATAGGGTGCACCCTGTTGTGTGGCCAGAAGTGGATTATTCTGGCCCAGCTAGTGGGTGATTTTTTTGACATCAGATGAATGTTTCTTCTTTCATCCCTGAAGCAAGATCCTGGAAAATGAATTACAGCAGACAGAACTACTACCTTGATTTCAGAAGATGACAATGAAATTGCTGATAATTGGCTCACAGGCCAGTCTTTGATCCCTTATTAACGGACAGCCCAGCAGAGCCTCCAGAGTCAAAGTTGAACTTAGGAAGATCTTGCCTTTTAGGTTTTGTGGGCAAACACCTTTGTGTAGCAGAGACATTCTAGATATACAGCAAAGCACAGCGACCATGCCTGACGGCCTGATTTCAAATCCCCTTTATTAGGAGCACATGCCTGAGGAAGTGATGTAGATTTCTCTGTACCCCAATTCTCTGTTCTGAGATGTAGAAATGTTAATATGACCCACATATTCATATTGTGTAAAGTGGCCAAAAATGATTCATTACAGGTAAAGCCTTAAGAAAAATAAAGGGCTGCTGCTTCATGATTGTTTTATGAGTATTCACTTATTGAATGCCTGCAAGAATAAGCTAGGCATGTGCCAGTGGCTGAATCCAGAGAGGTGATTTGGATGGCGCCAGAGCAAGGGAGGAAGGAAGCTTTCTCTCCAGTCTATGCACAGGAAGGATGCTTTACAGCTCACAAAGAACATCTATTACTGTCTCCTCTGATCCCCACATCAGTCCAATTTCAGGTGAAAGCCATAAAAAACAGGTGCTGTAATCCATGTTTTCAGTGGTAGCCACTGAAATTTAGAGAAACTTTCCAAGAGTCACAACTGTGATGAGCGATGGATCTGGGACAGGAATGTACTTGCTTGCTGATGACAGAGTTCCCTGAATCCCTGAGAACCACCCAAGACTGAGATAATGTGCTGCACCTTTGAATCAAGAGCTCCCCTCCCCTTACTCACATTCTCAAATCCTCCCGCCCCAGGTTTACGGTGGGTGAGACTTGAAGCCCTGATGTCTGAGCCAAGATGACAGTCTACATCCCCTTTCAGAATGTTGCCTCCATGTTTCAATCCCTGATCCATATACAGGAGTTTCCTCCAAATAAATCCCCTCTAAAGAACCAACATCACTGATTCAATGGACATGAGTTTGAGCAAACTCTGGGAGATGGTGAAGGACTGGGAAGCCTGGTGTGCTGCAGTCCATGGGGTCACAAACAGTCGGACTTGACTTAGTGACTGAATAGCAACAAAGGACCAGAGGAAGTTCAGCTGTGGCCATCCTCCCCAGCAAGTCCACATTGTCACTGTCTCACATGATACCCTCACAATGACCAGGTGACCGCCTCAAGTGACCAGTGAGTGGTCTATTTGGTCTGAAGGGCTCTCAAGATGGCTTCTGAGCATCAGAGGGCTTCAGATCAGCCATCAGATGGCTTCACAATGGCCTAAGCCAAATGCCCCACTCTGCCAAGAATTATCTCTGCCCACTCTGAGTCCACCTGCTCTGTCTAGACTAGTGTGTGTTCCCATGGACAAGTGTGGCATTTCAGAGTGAACATTTCACTTCAAAAATTGAATCCCAGCCTCACACATTATTGCTCCCTGATTAAGAAAACAAGTTATGTGAGAGGAAAGTTCAGTTCAGTTCAGTTCAGTCACTCAGTCGTGTCCGACTCTTTGAGACCCCATGAATCGCAGCACGCCAGGCCTCCCTGTCCATCACCAACTCCCTGAGTTCACTCAGACTCACATGCATCGAGTCAGTGATGCTATCCAGCCATCTCATCCTCTGTGGTCCCCTTCTCCTCCTGCCCCCAATCCCTCCCAGCATCAGAGTCTTTTCCAATGAGTCAACTCTTCCCATGAGGTGGCCAAAGTACTGGAGTTTCAGCTTTAGCATCATTCCTTCCAAAGAAATCCCAGGGCTGATCTCCTTCAGAATGGACTGGTTGGATCTCCTTACAGTCCAAGGGACTCTCAAGAGTCTTCTCCAACACCACAGTTCAAAAGCATCAATTCTTCGGCGCTCAGCCTTCTTCACAGTCCAACTCTCACATCCATACATGACCACAGGAAAAACCATAGCCTTGACTAGACGGACCTTTGTTGGCAAAGTAATGTCTCTGCTTTTCAATACGCTATCTAGGTTGGTCATAACTTTCCTTCCAAGGACTAAGCGTCTTTTAATTTCATGGCTGCAGTCACCATCTGCAGTGATTTTGGAGCCCAAAAAAATAAAGTCAGCCACTGTTTCCACTGTTTTCCCATCTATTTGCCATGAAGTGATGGGACCAGATGCCATGATCTTCATTTTCTGAATGTTGAGCTTTAAGCCAACTTTTTCACTCTCCACTTTCACTTTCATCAAGAGGCTTTTGAGTTCCTCTTCACTTTCTGCCATAAGGGTGGTGTCATCTGCTTATCTGAGGTTATTGATATTTCTCCCGGCAATCTTGATTCCAGCTTGTGCTTCTTCCAGTCCAGCGTTTCTCATGATGTACTCTGCATATAAGTTAAATAAGCAGGGTGACAATATACAGCCTTGACGTACTCCTTTTCCTATTTGGAACCAGTCTGTTGTTCCATGTCCAGTTCTAACTGTTGCTTCCTGACCTGCATACAAATTTCTCAAGAGGCATATCAGGTGGTCTGGTTGCAAGAGGGCGTCAGAGGGCAGACACACTGAAACCATAATCACAGAAAACTAGTTCATCTAATCACACTAGGACCACAGCCTTGTCTAACTCAATGAAACTAAGCCATGCCCGTGGGGCCACCCAAGATGGGCAGGTCATGGTGGAGAGATCTGACAGAATGTGGTCCACTGGAGAAGGGAATGGCAAACCACTTCAGTATTCTTGCCTTGAAAACCCCATGAACAATACGAAAAGGCAAAATGATAGGATACTGAAAGAGGAACTCCCCAGGTCAGTAGGTGCCCAATATGCTACTGGAGATCAGTGGAGAAATAACTCCAGAAAGAATGAAGGGATGGAGCCAAAGCAAAAACAATACCCAGCTGCGGATGTGACTGGTGATAGAAGCAAGGTCCGATGCTGTAAAGAGCAATATTGCATAGGAACCTGGAATGTTAGGTCCATGAATCAAGGCAAATTGGAAGTGGTCAAACAAGAGATGGCATGAGTGAATGTTGACATTCTAGGAATCAGCGAACTAAAATGGACTGGAATGGGTGAATTTAACTCAGATGACCATTATATCTACTATTGCGGGCAGGAATCCCTTAGAAGAAATGGAGTAGCCATCATGGTCAACAAAAGAGTCCAAAATGCAGTACTTGGATGCAATCTCAAAAATGACAGAATGATCTCTGTTCGTTTCCAAGGCAAACATTCAATATCACAGTAATCCAAGTCTATGCCCCAACCAGTAACGCTGAAGAAGCTGAAGTTGAACGGTTCTATGAAGACCTACAAGACCTTTTAGAACTAACACCCAAAAAAGATGTCCTTTTCATTATAGGGGACTGGAATGCAAAAGTAGGATGTGAGAGGAAAAGACCTCCCCAAATACCTTTGATAAGTCAAAATTTTAGGGCGAGGAGGAACAAAACATGGGGAAGACTTTACATAGGAAGGATGCTTTACTGCTCTTGGAGAATATTATCTTCTCATATGATCCCTTTGACAGCCCAGTTCCAGGGGAAGACAAATGCAAAGCAAGGGCTATAATCCATATTTTTTCAGTGGAAGACATCACAGTTTAAAATAACTTTCCAAGAGTCACAACAATGAGTGGATCTAGGACAGGAATGTTCTTGGTTCCTTGAGGACAGAGATCCCTGAACCCCTGATATCCACCCAGAGCCGAGATCATGACCTAGACCCTTGAATCAAGAGTCCCCCTCACTCTCTCCCTCAAATCCTCCTCCTGGTGAGTGTTGATACCCTAGGGAGATGTTTGAGCTAAGATTACCATCCAAAATCTCATCCAGCATTTTCATCCATCTTTCAACCCCTGATCAATGATACAGGAGTTTCCTTCAGACGAAGCCCCTCTGAAGAACCAGGGGAAGGACAGCTGCCACGCTGCTATCCTCCCCAGCATTTACACATCATCAGCTGTCTCTCAGGACACCTTCACAATGACCAGGTGACTACCTCAAGTCACCAGTGGTCCATTTGGCTCTCAAGATGGCTCAGAGTTCACAACAGTCTAAACCAAATGCCATATCATGGCTCTGCCAAGAATTAGTTTCCGTTAGCTGACCAGCCCTGGATGAGTTCTTGATGTGAACTCACTGGGGAGGTGGCCATCTGGGCTGGTGCTTTGGTAATTCAGGAATGTCTCACTGACTTTAGATCTAGGTATATGTTTGAGCAGCCTGGACCAAGGCCTGTCTGAGAATGGGCAGGGGCTCAAGTCTTTCTTCACCAAAATCCAGTTTCTATAAACTCCTCATCCTTCTATAGACCCTGTAGTAACAGGAACAGAGTCCCATATTCCCTTTGAGCGTCCCCTCAATATCCTCAGCCTGAACACCTCATCCCAGAACTCTCTTTGAGTACTGCAGACAGACACTCCTTCCCTGAACCAGTTGCCAAATGTTCATTCTTTAATGCAATGGCACTGTCCCTTCTTACCACACTCCCAGGTAACACCCAAGCAGCCTGTGATCTTGTCCTTATCAACCCATGGAAATCCTGCCTGGAAAGTCCAGTTGCTTTCCTTTTTACATTTCTCCTGCTAATATTTGGTTTCAGGTTTTGACATCTACATTCAGAAGAGTTGAGCTGTAATTCTCCTTTTCTGTCTATTGCAGAGGTAGCATCAAGATTCCCCTGTTTCAATGAGAGCTGTGTGATGCTTCTTGTGTCTGTGCTCTGCAAGAGTGTGTACAAAATTGGCATTAGGAATAGCATATTTTTCTAAATTTAGGAAAATATTTGAGGCAGCCAGCTTGACAGCAGAATTATAAAATTACCTTAAGTAATATAACAAAGCTGTATAATAGACTTATAAGTCTATAGAAAAATTACAGTGGCAGAAATGGGAAAAAAAGGTGAGAAAAAATATGTTTTCACTCAAAGTTAATCATCCATTTGAAGAAATAACCTGCCTTTAGAGTATCAATATAAATGTACCTCCAAAATAACAATTCAGATTTCCCATTTTCAAACACTCAAGGTGTGAGGGTGACAGCTTTTCATCTGTCACCAAATTTGAATCTCTCAGCTCACAGAGTGACAGTTGGAATGGAACGTAGGATGCGCATCATCACATTACCATGGAAACCAGTCATCATAGAACTTTCAGAGTGAAGGCAGCCCTGCTCTGTGCAGACAGTTGTGTGTTTTCATGGATGAGTGTGGCATTTCAGAGTCAACATTTTACTTCAAAAATTGAATCTCAGAACCACACATTATTACTCTCTGATTAAGAAAACAAGTTATATGAGAGAAAAAGACCTCCCCAAATAGAGTTGCTATTGAAATTTTCAGAGTGAAGAGAAAACAACGAATATGTTGAGAATAAAAAGAAGTTTCATTCTTGGTGGAAATACCATTTTTACTATTTCTGAGTCAGTAGACATTTGTTTATCAAACAACTAAAATTTTTTTCCATATGAAAGAAGCAATAATAGGAATTCAACTGTAAAATGTCACATTCTGTCTCTGAGCATATACTTATCTAATTACATTAATCCTTGTCTTATTCGTTATCACTTTCTTTTTCTCTGAATGCAACTGATTTTGTAGACTTGATTATGTCTCAGTCTCTGTGTATTCATTAAAAAAAAAGTCCCTGTCATTGTGTATGCACAAGACTGTGTAGTCAATGAGCTAAAATAATAGTGTATTTTCACCAGTGGGTTGAGTAAAAATATATAATTAAATCTTTCCTATACAAAGAATTTTGGATAACCCAAAACTGTAGGATTAAATATATGTTCTGGCTCAAAATTTAACACCTAATCACACCATTCCTGTGTTAGGTCATGAAATTTAGCTATGAAAAGGTAAGTAGCAGCCCCACCCCCACCTCTAGCCTCGGTACAAATGAAAATTCTAGAAGATAAGAGAATTGCCATGTTTAAAACAAAGCAGGTAGTGTTCAAGTTTTGGAATGCTGTAGTACAAATCTCTATCATTGCTGATGCACCACAAAAATCTGCAAGAAATCAAATGGATCATTAATGAGGTATATAACAAGAAGATAGATCGTGTCATATTTTCTCCAGGATTGCCCTATCTCAATTGCTGTTCCTCAGAGTGAAGAACAAGGAGGCAAAAGAAGAGGTAAAATAATACATCTCTAAATTAAGAATTTTATTGCTTCCCAGCTTGGTAGAAAATATATGTGCTGCTGCTGCTGCTGCTGCTAAGTCGTTTCAGTTGTGTCCGACTGTGTGACCAGGCTCCCCCGTCCCTGGGATTCTCCAGGCAAGAACACTGGAGTGGGTTGCCATTTCCTTCTCCAATGCATGAAAGTGAAAAGTGAAAGTTAAGTCACTCAGTCGTGTCCGACTCTTCAAGACCCCATGGACTGCAGCCTACCAGGCTCCTCCGTCCATGGGATTTTCCAGGCAAGAGTACTGGAATGGGTTGCCATTGCCTTCTCCGAATGTATGTGCCACCATGTATAAAATAGGTAACTAATGAGAACCTCAGTTCAGTTCAGTTTGCTATGTCTGATTCTTTGTGAGCCTATGGACTGCAGCACGCCAGGCCTCCCTGTCCATCGCCAACTCCCGAAGTTTACTCAAACTCATGTCCATTGAGTCTGTGATGCCATCCAACCATCTCATCCTCTGTCATCCCCTTCTCCCGCCTTCAGTCTTTCCCAGCATCAGGGTTTTTTCCAATGAGTCAACTCTTCGCATGAGGTGGCCAAAGTACTGGAGTTTCAGCTTCAGCATCAGTCCTTCCAATGAATATCCAGGACTGATTTCCTGAATGGACTGATTGGACTGATTGGATCTCCTTGCATTCCAAGGGACTCTCAAGAGTCTTCTCCAACACCACAGTTCAAAAGCATCAACTCTTTGGCGCTCAGCTTTCTTTATAATCCAACTCTCACATCCATACATGACTACTGGAAAAACCATAGCCTTGACTAGATGGATCTTTGTTGGCAAAGTAATGTGTCTGCTTTTTAATATGCTGTCTAGGTTGGTCATAACTTTTCTTCCAGGGACCAAGCATCTTTTAATATCATGGCTGCAGTCACCATCTGCAGTGATTCTGGAGCCCAAGTAAATAAAGTCTGTCACTGTTTGCACTGTTTCCCCATCTATTTGCCACAAAGTGATGGGACTAGATGCCCTGATCTTAGTTTTCTGAATGTTGAGTTTTTAAGCCAACTTTTTCACCTTTTTCACTTTCATCAAGAGGCTCTTTAGTTCTTCTTCACTTTCTGCCATAAGAGTGGTGTCATCTGCATATCTGAGATAACTGATATTTCTCCCAGTGATCTTGATTCCAGCTTGTGCTTCATCCAGCCCAGCGTTTCTCATGATGTACTCTGCATATAAGTTAAATAAGCAGGGTGACAATATACAGACTTGAAGTCCTCCTTTCCCTATTTGGAACCAGTCTGTTGTTCTATGTCCAGTTCTATCTGTTGCTTCCTGACCTGCATACAGATTTCTCAGGAGGCAGGTCAGGTGGTCTGGTATTCCCGTCTTTTTAAGAATTTTCTAGAATTTGTTGTGGTCACTGTATAGCATAGAGAGCTCTACTCATGTTCTCTGGTGACCTAAATAAGGAAATCTAAAAAATAAGGGATATATGTCTAGGCATAGCCGATTCACTTTGCTGTACAGCAGAAACTAACACAACTTTGTAAAACAACTACACTCCAATAAAAATTATTTTTTTTTTAAAAGAAAAGTGTGTGTGTAGATAGGAAACTTGAGGAATGAAATAAAAAAGTATTAGGGAATATATTATGAAAAATATACTTATCTGAGGAGAGGAACAGCATGCAAAAGACAACACTGAAAAACAGTTAAGATTTCCATTCTTGGGAAATGATGGGAACAGAGGATTTCCCTTCATCCTGCCACCTGAGTATCTGTGGTAAATGAAGAAGACATGAATAAACACAGGAAAAGCCCTGAGAAAAATGCTTGTCAGAGTGTCAGTGCTAATCACTGCTCAATGACTAAATCTGGAAGAAATACAGACACGTAACAGTTGTTGCTTCCAGATACAAACCCAGGAGAGGAAGGAAACAGATTGTAGTGTATGTGCTATGGCACCTCCTGAACTTGCACATTTGTGTTATTTTTCTTGCTCTTAAAGTAATTTTTAATGAACTAACCTCCAAAATTGTGGCATTGAATACCCACTTTATTTGTTCATGGTCACAGGGCAAGGAGTTTACACAGGGCACAGTGGGAAAGGCTCTTTTCTGCTCTCTGATCCTGGGCCCTCAGTAGAGAAGGCTCTGGGCTGAGGGATCAGGACAAGTAGAAGCTAGAATCCTCTGGAGGTAACTTCACTCCCATGTCTGCAGTTGAAGCAGGATTTTCTGGAGCACTTCCATGATACCTCCCCAATGTGGCCTGGACTTCCATGCACCAGGGCAGGCTCAGGGCAATCAGACCTCTTACTTGGTGGCTGAGGGCACCACAGGTAGTAACTTGAGTGACCATAGAGCCTTCTTGCCTTTTCAAGCAAAACCTTGGCTGTTGTAATGTGTTATTTCCAGGAGATCAAGAAAAAAACCTGTCTGAAGTCAAGATGAGTGGACAGACAAGGCCCTTTTGATAAGGTCCTCATCCTGACCTTATAAATACTTGAGGGAAAGGCAAAACTAAGCCAGAGAAAAATCTGATGACTTGATAAGAAATGCACTGCTGATCATATTATAGATTTGTCAGTTACTGTGTGACACTGGATGAATTATTTCATGATCAGGAACATCTGAATGAATTAAGTAGCAAAAAAAAAAATCTTTACACATTCCCTATAATACCTCCTTATTAATACCTGATTTACCATTCTACATTTTTATGAGAAATTAAGTACACTAATGACCATAAGGCACAGCTTCTGGATGTTTTTATATATGAAATAATATAATGACTATTCTTACAAGGTAAGAGTATGAGTGGCTGGAAATAACATTTAGGCATGCCAGATTTCCTCTGTTGGCTTAAGATCCCACCCAGACACCTCCATCCGTAAATACATGTGAATGGCTGCTTATTCTTCATTTTCAAATGTATTTTCCTGAATAAAGTTAAAGAAACTTTATTAAAAGTAGGACTTTCCTGGCGGTCCAGTGGTTAAGACTCCACACTTCCACTGCAGGGGACACAGGTTAGATCCCTGGTATGGGAACTAAGATACCACATGCTGAGTGGTGCAGCCAAAATAAATACATATGATTTTTTAAATGATGATATAAGCTATAGAGTATTAGGGTTGTAACCAAACCCATTAGTGAGTACCTAACATAATTTATTTCTCACTGAAAAGACTTCCTATGGAATATAATTTGCTAGCTATGAGAGTGTAATCAAAAAGGTCTTGATCTCAGTTTTAAATCTAAAATTTATCAGTTATTATGTGACACTGTATAGATTATTTCCTGATTTTTGCCTGAGTATTTTATATGTAAGATTGAATTCACCATGTCACCTACTTTCAGCAATGTTCTGAGTATTAAATGAGATTTGTTTAAAAGCTAATTTCAGTTTTGGTGCATGTTAGGGATTCAATGAATCAGAGCTAGTAAATAGCTATAAAACAGTGACAATGGTAGCAACAGTAGTAGTAATACTCAACAATCCTCAACAGTATTGCAAGGGTAGTAGTATAGTACTGCAGGGAGTGCAAGTATACCTCTTGCACTATACACTGATATTGCGACTAGATAGTTAATTCTTTGATTGTCTTTTTTCAAACATGATATCTTCACATGTAATGTGGTTGGCTGAAGTCGGTAAAGTGTTTATATCTGTATTCATCCATAGATAATCTAATAAATTTAATAATTTATTTATTAATAAATAAATAAATAATTTAATAAATTGTCGTTCCTTTCCTGACTAGTAAACACTGTGCTCTTTCGCAGCCTGTGAGTTTATTCTCTACTCTTTTTATAAGATAGACTATCAGAGAGAATCTTTATGAGAAACAATCACCTAAAAAAAATAATAATTCACTCTTGTTATTTGGTTGCTCAGTCGTGTCTGACTCTTTGGGACCCCATGGATTGCAGCATGACAGGATTCACTCTTGGATAACACTTTGTTCTTTTTGGAAGCATGGTTAACTAGAGTAATTTTAGAAATATTCAATATGGTAGAACTGAATAATAACGCATGAAGAAAAACAGAGTATTTAAAAAAGCCTTTATTTATGACTTTTCTAAGTAGAAACAGAACATTTCTAAGTAGAAATTCACCAAATAACTTAATAGAATTAATAGAAAAATAACATTATCTTACCAGCATGAAGTATTAATAGCCAGCCCAGTGTTGGGACTGAAAGGCCAAAAGGATAGTACTTGATACTTGAAATTACCTAAATAATTTACTAAATATAGACATGTTTCTATATATATCAAATTTATGTAATCACATAGGAATTTGAGGCTATATCTTAATTAAAATTCTACTTATTAAAGCATTTATATTGAATGAAACAGTATAAAACTAAATATTCAGTATCTGAACAGTCTTCCTTGATAAATGGTGCTTCAACAGCTAGAGAACCTACTCAATAGAAAGGAGGTAAGATCTGCAGAAAATATAATCTGAGCTTTAGATTTTAAGTTCTAATAGGATCAAAAAGAATTTTTAAAACCTATGAATAATCTTAACAAAGAAGATAGAGATCTTTACAAACTATAGGACACTGATGAAAGAAATTAAGGATTACAAAATAAATGAAAATGGAAAGGTACTCTATGTTCGTCAATTGGAAAAATTAATATTGTTGAAATGTCATATGTGAAGCAAATCGCCAGTCCAGGTTCGATGCAGGATACAGGATGCTTGGGGCTGGTCATCTGGGGATGACCCAGAGGGATGGTACGGGGAGGGAGGTGGGAGGGGGGTTCAGGATGGGGAACACGTGTACACCCGTGGCGGATTCATGTTGATGTATGGCAAAACCAATACAATATTGTAAAGTAATTAGCTTCCAATTAAATAAATAAATTTATATTAAAAAAAAGAAATGTCTGTGTTACCCAAAGCAATCTACAGATTCAATGTAAGCCTTACCAAAATTCCAAAAGCGTTTTCTACAAAAATAAACCAAACAGTTCTAAAATGTGCATGGACCCACAAAGTAGACCCGAATAGCTGAAAGAGTTTTGAGAAAAAAGAAAAGCTGGAGGCATTATGTTCTCTGACTTAAAATTATATTAAAGGCTATAGTAATCAAAGCAATTGACTTTATTGACTATGCTAAAGCCATTGACTGTGTGGATTACAACAAACTGTGGAAAATTCTTAAAGAGATGGGAATACCAGACCACATGACCTGCCTCCTGAGAAATCTGTACACAGATCAAGAAGCAACAGTTAGAAATGGACATGGAACAGTGGACTGGTTCCAAATTGGGAAAGCAGTACATCAAGACTGTATATTGTCACCCTGCTTATTTAACCTCTATGCAGAGTGCATCATGTAAAATGCCAAGCTGGATAAAGCACAAGCTGGAATCAAGATTGCCAGGAGAAATATCAATAATCTCAGATACGCAGATGACACCACCCTTATGGCAGAAAGTGAAGAAGAACTAAAGAGCCTCTTGATGAAAGTGAAAGAGGAGAGTGAAAAGGCTGGCTTAAAACTCAACATTCAGAAAATGAAGACCATGGCATCTGGTTCCATCACTTTATGGCAAATAGATGGGGAAACAATGGAAACAGTGGCAGACTTTGTTTTCTTGGGGTCCGAGATCACTGCAGATGGTGACTGCAGCCATGAAATTAAAAGATGCTTGCTTCTTGGAAGAATACTTATGACCAACCTAGACAGCATATTAAAAAGCAGAGACATTATTTTGCCAACAAAGGTCCATCTAGTCAAAGCTATGGTTTTTTTCAGTAGTCATGTGTGGATGTAAGAGTTGGACCATAAAGAAGGCTGAGTGCTGAAGAATTTATGCTTTTGAACTGTGGTGTTGTGGAAGACTCTTGAGAGCCCCTTGGACTGCAAGGAGATCAGACCAGTCAATCCTACAGGAAACCAGTCCTGACTATTCATTGGAATGACTAATGCTGAAGCTGAAACTCCAATACTTTGGCCACCTGATGTGAAGAACTGACTCGTTTGAAAAGACCCTGATGCTGGTAAAAAATGAAGGCAGAAAGAGAAGGGAATGACAGAGGATGAGATGGTTGGATGGCATCACCGACTAGATGGATATGAGTTTGAGCAAGCTCCAGGAGTTGGTGATGGACAGGGAAGCCTGGTGTGCTGTGGTCCATGGAGTCACAAAGAGTTGAACATGACTGAGCAACTGAACTGAACTGAATCAAAGCAATATTGTATTGACATAAAAACAGACACACAGATCAATGGAATAGAATAGAGAGCCCAGAAATAAGTTTGCACATCAGTGATCAACTAAAGGAGCCAAGATTCAGTGAAGAAAGAATAGTTTCTTCAATAAATGATGCTGGAGAAAATAGACAGCCACATGCAAAAAAGGTAACCAGACCCCTATCTTACGCCATACACAAAAATCAACGTAAAACAGATTAAATATTTGGACACGAGACCCAAACCATGAAATTCCTAGAAGAAAATATCAGAAGTAAATTCCATGACATCAGTCTTGGCAAGAGTTTTTTGGATTTGACACCAAAAGCAAAAACAAAAGCAAACATAAATAAGACCACATCAGACTTAAAACCTTCTGCACAGCAAACAACTTTAAAAATGAAAAGGCAACCCATAGAATGAGAGAAAATATTTGCAAATCATAAATCTGATAATAGGTTAATGTCCAAAATGCATGTAATCATGCAATTCAAGGGGGGGGGGGACGCAATATGATTTAAAAATGGACAAAGGACCTAAATAGACATTTTCCCAAAGAAGACATACAACTGGCCTACAGGTACATGAAAAGGTGCTCAGCATCACTGAGCAACAGGAAGCACAAATCAAAACTGCAGTGAGATATAACCTCATAACTGTCAGAAAGCTTATCATCAAAAAGATAAGACACTACAAGTATTATAGAGGATGTGGAGATAAGGGAAACCCCATACACCGTTGGTGGGAATGCACCTTGGTACAGCCATTATGGAAAACATGGTGTTTCTTCAAAATAAATTAAAAACGGAACTACAGTGTGATCCAGTAATTCCACTTCTGAGTGTTCATGCAAAGGAAATGAAAACAGGGTATCAAAGAGTTGTCTCACTACCATGTTCATTGCAGCATTATTCCCATTAGCCAAGGTATGTGTGTGTGTGCTAAGTCCCTTCAGCCGTGCCCAACTCTGTGCGACCCTGTGGACTGCAGCCTGCCACACGCTCCTGTCCATTGGATTCTCCAGCAAGGATACTGGAGTGGGTTGCCGTGCCCTCCTCCAGGGGATCTTCCTGACCCAGGGATGGAACCCTTGTCTCTTATGTCTCCTGCATTAGCAGGAGCGTTCTTTATAGAAGCAACCTCAATGTCCATCAAAGGATGAATGAATAAAAAGCCACACACACATACTCAGTGGAATATTAACCAGCCATGAAAAAGAAGGAAATCCTTCCAGTCTCAAAAACATTGATGGTATTCAGGGGCATTGTGCAAAATAAATAAGCCAGACAACATGCTACCACATATATGTGGAATCTTGGGGGGGGGGGGTGGAATGTCAAATTCATAGAAACAGAGAGTAGAAAAAATGATTTCCAAGGGCTAGAAGCTGGGAAATAACAAGGGAGTGGTAAATGTTACAGTGAATAGATTACAGTGACAAGATTAATAAGGTTTCAGGATCTAACGTAAAACATGGTGGCTATAACTGATAACACTGTATTTGTAATTGAAATTTGCTAAGAGTAGAATTTGTATTTTCAAATACAAAAAAAGATAAATATTTGAAGTGATGAATGAGAATTCTTTTACCATGTATATGTATGTCAAACCACCATGAGATACACTTTAAATATTCTACAATTTTACATCAATTATGCTTTAACAAAGCTGAAATTATAGATTTATAAATAAATGAAATTCAAAGAATGAGATTTAAAATCTTTTCACTGGCTTTTTTTCGGTCATTAGCTTAGTCATAATTTATTCTCTAAAAACATAACCAAACCAAGAAATACACTTAATATTTACTGAGACCAATTTGATCCAGACTCTGATAAGAACAGAAGTTGAAAACAAAATGGAAAATAAGATTTGATGGTGAATTGATACAAATTTACATACTAGCTCTGTAGAAATGGTTGTGAAAACTCTGGCAAGACATTTGCTTAATCTGAATCTAAATTTTCACATGTATATATTTAAAATAACAAGAAAGTGTTGTTGTAACCACTGAACTTGGGAAAATATTTTGAAAACTGAGAAAAACTTCTATGGAAAGCAAGTGTATTATTTGTTTTGCATGAAACAAATATAATCTGTTTTATTATTTTGTTATTTGCTGAAGTGACAGATAAAATGTATTGATGAAATGTATTTTACACATAAAAGTTATGCCCAAATGGCATTCAGTGATACCTGTCTTAGAAAATTTTATTATCAATAAAATAACTGTATTTTAAGACAATATTTTAAGCCTAATCCACTATTTATGAATACATAGTCTTTCTAAAGTATTTCATACTCTTCAAGATTTTTGTTTTGTCTGATCTTTAAAAAACTGCCAGTCCATCAGGGTAAGGCTAGAGTATTTATTTAGGAAGAACACCCCGGTAAAGCGGTTTGGTTGTTCGTTGGAGGGGGTTCCGCGCTTCGCTTGGCTCTCCGTTGGGCAGCAGACGCGGCGCCGCATTCGAAGAAGTGGCCTAAGACTTGGGCAGCGGTCTCAAAGAAAATGGCCCGGACCAAGAGGACAGCTTATAAATCCAGAGGTGGGAAAGTGTCCCGCAAACAGCTGGTCATTGAAGCGGCCGGGAAAAACGCCCCCTCTACCAGCGGGATGACAAAACCTCATCGCTACAGGCCCGGGACCGTTGCCCTCCGAGAAATCCGTCCTTACCAGAAATCCACCCCTTTTCTGATTCGGAAGCTGCCTTTCCAGAGGTTGGTGAGGGAGATCGCCCAGGATTTCAAAACCGACTTGAAGTTCCAGAGTGCCGCCATCCGTACGCTGCAGGAGGCTAGCGAAGCCTACCTGGTGGGTTTGCTTGAAGATACTAATCTGTGAGCGATCCATTCGGAGTTTCACCATCACGCCCCAAAGACATCCAGTTGGCTCGCTAGATAGGGGAGGGGGCAGGAGGGGAGCTTTCAGTGAAGACAGTTTTTATGGTGTTTTGTAAATTCTGTAAAATACTTTGGCTTAATTTGTGACTTTTTTTGGTAGGAAATTGTTTATAATATGTTGCGTTTGTACTTAAGTCGTTCCATCTTTCACTCAGAATGAATGGGAAAAGTGGCCCTTCACAGACCTCAGTTAATATGAGCACTGTTGCTCAGAAAAGACAAATTGTTAATATGCAGAAGGGACGAGTGATATTTCTTGCTTCTCATGATGCATGTTTTCTGTAGGTTAATGGCTTGTTGGGTAATTATTATGGTACTAGAATTGATAAACCTATACTGGGTCCTTTTGCAGTAAAAGTGGTTATGACTTGATCCAAGTGTTTTTAACAGTTGGGGCTGTTAAGTCTGACCATACATCACTGTGATAGAATGTGGGCTTTTTCAAGGGATGAAGGTAAGTCTTAACCACAGTGTAACTTGCAGTTTCCTTAAAAAAAAAAAAGTAAACCTCGCAGCTATAGAATACACTATAGGCATTTATAATAGCTATTTTGTATATTGTAGAGTCAACATTTTAAAATTAAGTGTTTCACATTGACATGTGGGGGGAGTCTTGCCATTAAGATGTGTGGGAGTCAGAGTCCAGTTGGTTTTCTCCTAACTAGACTGCACCTGTTTTCCTACATAGTTCAAGTGCTTTGCACATTATACCTTCTATCAGTCCTCATTGTACCACGTGTTAACTAACCCTCTAGGTGACAATGCAAACACTGATGGGGGGATGGATTTATAAGGGCCCTAGAATATAATACAAGCCGAGCTATTCACACCAACCAGTCCATTCTGAAGGAGATCAGTCCTGGGTGTTCTTTGGAAGCTGCTGCTGCTGCTGCTAAGTCGCTTCAGTCGTGTCCGACTCTGTGCGACCCCGTAGATGGCAGCCCACCAGGCTCCCCCGTCCCTGGGATTCTCCAGGCAAGAACACTGGAGTGGGTTGCCATTTCCTTCTCCAATGCATGAAAGTGAAAAGTGAAAGTGAAGTCGCTCGTCGTGTCCGACCCTCAGCAACCCCATGGACTGCAGCCCACCAGGCTCCTCCGCCCATGGATTTTCCCCGCAAGAGTACTTGAGTGGGGTGCCATTGCCTTCTCCAATATGACCTTTACTTTTACTTATTTATACACAAAATATGCTTAAATATTATCATATGTATAAAACCATACAGAAGCTAACGTTAAAAATAAATAAACCATCTTATAAGTGGACCAACAGCCTCTAATATCTAATCCTTTCACAGTATTTGCTGATTTTTTAATTTAATTTTATGGAAATAAATAGATTTTTTAAAATGATACCATAAATTAATGTTTTGTTTTGCTGCAAAAACTACTATGATTTTATCATAGGAAAAATTAAGGGAAAAGACTTTTAGTTCCAATTCTGAAAACATACTAATGTTCCTCAACATAGTTAATGTAACTGTTAATACACATTTATAGCTGGAACTAATATAAGTTTTTTTTTTAGTTATTTGGCTCAATATTTCCTTAGCATAGTAGATGTATTAAGACATTTTTACTATTATTTACATCGTTTTGGTTGTTACAAGTACAATCACACAATCATTAACATTTTATGTATGTATTTAATTCATTTATTTATTTTGGGGTCTTCATTGCTTTGCATGGGCTTTCTCTAGTTTCAGCGAGCAGGGGCTACTCTTCGTTGCAGTGTGCAGGCTCCTAATTGTGATGGCTTCTCTTGTTTTGAAGCACAGGCTCTAGAGGGTACAGGCTCAGTAGTTGTGGTTCAGGGGCTTAGTTGCTCTGAGGCATGTGGAATCTTCCCAGATTAGGATCGAACCCATGTCCCATGCATTGGCAAGTGAATTCTTATTCACTGCACCACCAGGGAAATCCTATTTATAGATGTAATTATTTATTAAAATGTAAGCATTAACTGACAACATAAGATTATCTCATCAATAATTAGATATTGACATGATACTGAAATGGCTATAACACATTTTTGTAAATACTGATTTTTAAATTTTATTTCTTTGTAAAATTTGAAGCTATGATAAAAAATAGTTTACCCAAATATAAAATAAAATGAAATTTAAAATGTAGAATAAAAGTTATTTGTCTTCTAATAGATAATTTTTAAGCAAGTTATGCCATCAATGATTAGGTTACTATTATAAAATGATAATGCTGTCTTTGATCACTCTTTTGTATTTGCTGATTGATATTACAAAATACAAACATTTTTCTGAGGGATGACCTGGTTTTGGCTTTTTGCATGGTCAAATAGTTCATTTCCTATGTTAAAATTTTAAGGTGGCCTTGTATGATTTTATTTCGTTGTGTTTTACTTTAAGGATAGAGAAGCTGTGCAGCTGCCTAGAAGGGTTGTCATTTAGGTGATATTGAACTACTGAAATGAGAAAAGGTCAAGACCTTGCAAAGTGTAAAGCTGTCTTCAGATTGGACTCTGCTGCTCTTTTGCATTACTTTCTTCAGGCTCTTTCTTAGGGCTTGTGATTCAGTATGTGCTTGTGTGTGTGTGTGCTTAGTCAAGTCCATCTCTTTGCGCCCCCGTGAACCGTAGCCCAGCAGGCTCCTCCATCCAGGGAATTTTTCAGGCAAGAATACTGGAGCAGGTTGCCATTTCCTACTCCAGGGAATCTTCCTGACCCATGGATTGAACCTGCATCTCTTGCATTTTCTGCATTGGCAGGTGGATTCTTTACCAGTGTGCCACCTAGGAAGCCCTTGTGGCTAGTGGGCACTACTAAAGCAGCCTCATACTGTAACATTCAGTAAGATTTCTTAAGTGATTACTGGCTTAGATGAAGTTTCTTGATTATTTTTTTAATCTATTTTCTTTCCACTCAACAGGTTGTATTCCTTGAGTCCAAGCAGCACAGTAATCTGGCAAGAATGTACTCCCAGAATAAGAGCTTTCCATGGCTTAAAGGAAAAAGGAGACAGCCACGACCCATGTAAGATGAGAATGGGGCCTGAGAAGAGCTCTGGGACGCGGCTGGAGTAGCCCTGAGCCTCTGGTGGACGTGCTCATTCACATCCCCGAGTTTACTGTGAAACAAGCACTGTCTCAAAACACAAAGAGAAAAGTAAAAAATAAACAGGAATCCCTGTCTGTCTGGTATTTATGTTCTAATGGGAGTGGAGAGGAAGCAGATGGTTCATAAATAATGAAAGCAGATTACATTAGTGAGGAATAAGTGTGACAGGGCAGAATAAAGCAGGAAATTGAATTTGCTATTATTAGAAAATTGAAACATTAAAAAGTAAAGTCTGGGTTGAATCAGTAAAAACTTTACATTTAAAAATAGACATAGACTTCCCTGGTGGCTCAGTGGTAAGGAATCCGCCTGCCAATGCAGGAGACATGGGTTTGATCCCTGATCCGGGAAGGCCCCACATTGGCAGAGCATCTAAGCTCGTGTGCCACAACTGTGGAGTCTGTGCTCTGGAGTCTGTGCTCCACAACAAGAGAAGCCGCCCCAATGAGGAGCCCGTGCACCACAACTAGAGAGTAGCCTCCACTTGCCACAGCTGGAAAAGAGCCAGCACAGCCAAAACTAAATAAATAAATAACTTAAAAAATAGACGTAAAGTAGGTGAGGTTACTGGGGCTTCCCTGGTAGCTCAGCTGGTAAAGAATCCGCCTGCAATGGAGGAAATCCTGGTTCGATTCCTGTATTATTGGGCTTCCCTGGTGGCTCAGATGGTAAAGAATCTGCCTGCAATGTGAGAGACCTGGGTTTGATCCCTGGGTTGGGAAGATCCCCTGGAGGAGGGCATGGCAACCCACTCTAGTATTCTTGCCTGGAGAATCCCCAAGGACAGAGGAGCTTGGCAGGCTATATAGTCCATGGGGTCACAAAGAGTCAGACATGACTAAGCAACTAAGCATAGCACAGCATAGGTGAGGTTACTAGCCATATGAATAGTTCTGGGAAAAGTGTCTCAGCAGAGGAAGCACATGTGCAATCTTGGACATCTCCTTAACCTCAGGAGTGATAGATGTGGTCATCTTATCTCTTTGCTCCAGCAGAGCTCAGCTCCTGCCATTAACTTTGTCCTTGAACTGAACTGAGGTATCAGAGGAAACAAAACTCCAGTTCATTCCACTTGACGAACTCCAGTTATTCAATCCAGGGGCCCAACTACCTCCTACCTCAGTGTGAGACCAAGTTTGTTTTATCCTAAGCAGCTAAAAAGATAGGTATGAGAAGGTTGTAGCTGATTTTTGGTTGAAGTAGAGAGAAAGAGATCAGAAGTAAGGTTTTAGGCATGTTAAGTTTGAGAAGTTTCTCAGACAGCCATGTGGAGATGCTCAGAAAGTATTTACGATATCAGTTCAGTTCATTCACTCAGTTGTGTCCAGCTCTTTGCGACCCTATGGACTCACAGCACGCCAGGCTTCCCTGACCATCACCAACTCCAAGAGCCTGCTCATACTCATGTCCATCAAGTGGGTGATAGCATCCAACCATTTCGTCCTCTGTCATCCCCTTCTCCTCCTGCCTTCATTTTTTAACAGCGTCAGGGTCTTTTCCAATGAGTTAGTTCTTCCCATCAGGTGTCCAAAGGATTGGAGCTTCACTTCAGCATCAGTCCTTCCAATGAATAGTCAAGACTGATTTCCTTTAGAATGGACTGGTTGGATCTCCTTGCAGTCCAAGGGACTCTCAAGAGTCTTCTCCAACATCACAGTTCAAAAGCATCAATTCTTTGCTGCACAGCTTTCTTTATGGTCCAACTCTCACATCCATACATGACTACTGGAAAAAACAAAGCTTTGACTAGACAGAGTAATATCTCTGGCAAAGTAGTATCTCTGCTTTTTAATACCGTGTCTAGGTTTGTCATAACTTTTCTTCCAAGGACCAAGCATCTTTTAATTTCATGGCTGCAGTCATCATCTGCAGTGATCCTGGAGCCCGAGAAAAGAAAGTCCGTCACTGTTTCCACTGTTCCCCCATCTATTTGCCATGAAGTGATGGGACCAAATGCCATGATCTTCGTTTTTTGAATGTTGAGATTTAAGCCAGCTTTTTCACTCTCTTTCATCAAGAGGCTCTTTAGTTCTTCTTCACTTTCTGCCATAATGGTGGTGTCATCTGCATATCTGAGATAATTGATATTTCTCCCAGCAATCCTGATAGTTCAGTTGGTAAAGAATCTGCCTGCAATGCAGTTTGATTCCTGGGTCAGGAAGATTCGCTGGAGAGGGATAGGCTACCCACTCTAGTATTCTTGGGCTTCCCTTGTGGCTCAGCTGATAAAGAATCTGCCTGCAATTTGGGAGACCTGGGTCTGATCCCTGGGTTGGGAAGATCCCCTGGAGAAGGAAAAAGCTACCCACTCCAGTATCCTGGTCTGGAGAATGCCACGGACTGTATAGTCCATGGGATTGCAGAGTCGAATACAACTGAGCAACTTTCACTTTCACTTTCCCGGCAATCTTGATTCCAGCTTGTGCTTCATCCAGCCCAGCATTTTGCATGATGTACTCTGCATAGAAGTTAAATAAGCATGGTAACAATATACAGCCTTGACATACTCCTTTCCCAATTTGGAACCAGTCCATTGTTCCATGTCTGGTTCTAACTGTTGCTTCTTGACCTCCATACTGATTTCTCAGGAAGCAGGTCAGGTGCTCTGGTATTCCCATCTCTTTAAGAATTGTCCACAGTTTGTTGTGATCCACACAAAGGCTTTAGCATAGTCAATGAAGAAGAAGTAGATATTTTTCTGGAATTATCTTGCTTTTTCTATGATATAATAGATGTTGGCAATTTGATCTCTTGTTCCCCTGCCTTTTCTAAATCCAGCTTGAACACCTGTAAGTTCTCAGTTCATGTACTGTAGAAGCTTATACAAAGATCCATGTATCTATGCATTTACTTATTACCTATAAACCTGTTCTATTTTAATTTTTAATTCAATGGTTTTGCATGATTATTCTTTTTATATTACTGTCTAATGAAACTTCTACTTTGTCTAATGTGAGTGAATCAGTAATTGGCCAATTAAAAAGCTCAAATTGGCAGATGCATAGCTGACTGTTCCCTTGAGATCAATGCTCACAGATAGATGTAAACTACAGAAAAAAAAATCCTCATTTGATATTTTAAGGATTATGGTAACATATATTTTCTAGAAATGTTTAAGGCAAAAGGAGATGAGAGCAGCAGAGGATGAGATGGTTGGATAGCATCAAGGGACATGAATTTAAGCAAACTCTAGTGGATAGTGAAAGACAGGGAAGCCTGGTATGCTGCAGCCCATGGGGTTGCAAAGAGTTGGATACAACTTAGCAATAGAACAACAACAATAAATATTTTCTAGAACCTAAATTTTTCCCATGGAACAAATATAATTGGTAACATTAAATATTCAGATAAATATGTTGTGTTTTCATATGTAATTCAGTCATATATGCATGTAAGTGGTATAGATTTTAGAAATACAATCCCATATTCCAAATTTCAAAAATGTTGATGTTTACTGAAAGAGATACTGTCTGAGTTACTGGCCAATTGGCCACCTGAATCAATCAGTACTTACTGTAGAAAAAGACATATTTATAGGTTTTCAAGTCAAAGGTATCAAATATAGGGAATCAGACACTTGGAAAATTGTTTAGGTACTAAAGAATTAAAAGCCAAGGGGAGAATTTGTAGGTTTCAAATTTTACTCATGAGTTTTGGGGCTTCCCTGTTGCCTCAGATGGTAAGGAATCTGTCTGAATTGCAGGAGACCTGGGTTCGAACTCTGGGTCAGGAAGATTGCCCCTGGAGAAGGAAATGACTACCCACTCCAGTATTCTTGCCTGAAGAATTCCACGGACAGAAGAGCCTGGTGGGCTCTAGTCCATCGGGTCACAGAGAGTTGGACATGAGCGAGCGACTAATGCTTCACTTCACTTCTCCCCTCACCACTTTGTCAAGATACTGTCACCATTACTGCTCCTGCCTTGTAAAGCCAGGCAAGTGCATGAGAAATAGGTGGGGAAAGACCCCGAACCCTCACTTATAGAAAAGCACACAGTTCTGGCCTTTCAGCTGGAAGCACCATCTTCCAGTAATTCACCAAAATGACTGAAACAAAGGGAAAGAGGGGAAGCACCTGCTGTGTGATCTCTGTGTGCTCAGTTGCTCAGTCGTGTCTCTTTATGACCTCATGGACTGTAGCCCACCAGGCTCCTCTGTCCAAGGGATTTCCCAGCAAGAATACTGGAGCGGGTTGTCATCTTCTTCTCCAGGAGAATCTTCCCGATCCAGAGACGGAACCCACATCTCCTGCATTGGCAGGCAAATTCTCTACCACTGAGCCACCTGGGAAACCGTAGGCCTTCAGAAAACATGGAAATGTTCCTTTGGCCACATACATGTGAGTCTACAAGAAAGCTGATATTGCAGACATCAAGGGAATGGGCATTGTTCAAAAGGGAATGCCCCACATATGTCACCACAGCAAACCTGGAAGTCTATAATGTTACCCAGAATGCTATTGCCATTATCATAAACAAGGGCAAGATTCTGGCCAAGAGAATAAATGTGTGATTGAGCACATTAAGCACTCTAAAATCCTAGGTTGCTTTTTGAAACATGTGAAGGAAGATGATGATAAAGAGGAAGCCATGGGACTTCCCTGGTGATCCAGTGGCTAAGACTCCACGCTCCCTAGGCAGGGAGCCCAGGTTCAATACCTGCTTAGGGAACTAGATCCTGCATGCTGCAACTAAGATCTGGCTTAATCAAATAATTAAATATTTAAAACGAAAAAAAAAGAAGGAAGGCAAAGAGAAAGATTGTTGGGTTCAGTTGAAGCACCAGCCTGCTCCACCCAGAGACACACACTTAATGAGAACCAATGGAAAGGAGCCTGAATTATTCTAATCCATTCCTTGTGAATTCATGGCATAACAGATGTGAGAAAAAATAAAAGACCTGGATGGTAAAAACCACATATAAAAACAAACAAACATGTACTTCTGCTCACCACTACTAACAGGAAGAGATATAAGACATCTACTTCCTTTCTACCTTCTCAATCTCATGCAAGCTTATCTCGTTGATAGAACTTAAACAACCCATCCAGAAATCTGGAGAAAAGGAAGTTGAGATATTCCCAGGCTTACAGTCCTCCAACCAGAAGGGAGAGCAGAGAAGGAATTTGGAATTGATGTTGCCAAAATGCATTCTTTCTCAGAGTTCAACCCAATGGCTTATATTTTAACTTTTGAACGACGGCAAATTGACAATAGCATGTGTTAATCTAAGATAATACAAACCATTCCTCATTTAAGTGAAAATGTCCTCAAACTCTCTCAAGGTAGAGATCCACAGTTGAATCAATCACTGTATCCATCTCTGGGGAATGGTTATGTCTTGTTTTTCCTAATGAAGATACACTGTTCTATGATAATTAGAGATAAAATTATAAGGTAGAGGTGCACCAACACATCTTACATGTAATATTTAGGAAGAAAGAAAACAATGGCTAATATATGCTAATTAAAATGAAGAATTTTTTGCTGCTGCTGCTGCTGCCAAGTCACTTCAGTCATGTCTGATTCTTAGTGACCCCATGGACTGCAGCCCACCAGGCTTCTCTGTCCATGGGATTTTCCAAGCAAGAGTACTGGAGTAGGGTGCCATTGCCTTCTCTGAAGAATTTGCTATTTCTAAATGCTTAAAACTAGTAATGAGATGCTGGTGCTTTTAATTTCACTTTTCCACTACATAGTCGGTCTCTCTCTTGCCCTCAAATCATTTTTGTTGTTTATGATTATTTACTTGGTGAAAACTTCTCAATAGCCCTACATGCACTAGATTCAGGAGTCTTCAGGGAGTACAATGAAGTACCCTTTGGAAATCTTCTGGATTCCAGACACACATCCCTTCATAACCATTAGGTAGCAGGATCAATCACTCCAACCACCATAATAACCCACACAATTGCCTGCTGGTTTCAGAGCCATGAAGCACTAACTATCTAGGATGCAGTCTCAATGTTCAAATCAATCTAAATCCTTCTGTATATATTCAGTTGAAATTTAAAGGTGATACTTCTTCCTAATTAATGCTCTAAATTTCATGCAAGACTTAGTTATGCTATTAATTCATTCACCTCTTAATTCTGGGGCCAAAAGTATTAGATGGGGCTATAAAAATAGCTGTGTCCTGCTACTATAAAAATATAAAAGATCAGGACTTCCCTCGTGGTCTGGTGGCTAAGACTCCACACTCCCAAAGGAGGAGGCCTGAGTTCAATCCCTGATCAGAGAGTTAGATCATGCTACATGCCACAGCTAAAGATCCCACATGCTGCAACTAAGACCGAAGATCCTGTGTCCACAACTAAGACCTGACCCAGCCAAATAAGCACATGTTTTAAAAAATAAGTAAAAGATCACTTAAGGGTGATTGAAATGCTCTTTTTATCACATTGCTTGAAAGCTCTTTTTATCACATTTTGACTGAGAATTTAAATTCCCAAACTAGTAATTTCCCACTTACAGGCTATTCCATGTTGACAAAGTCAACCAGTCCACCATCAAGTCTTGTAGTGATTAATCTTTCATACTGTTTCTTTTATAACAGCTAGTTTACCTCCCTAACTAAGCCATGCCGTCAAAGAGCACATTATTCAGGCACGCATAATAATTTAAGGAGTTATTTGCTATTTCATACTGTGGGAAACCAATATATATTTTCCACTCAGGACCTTCCAAAACAATCTGCAGAAGTAAAACAACTTCCAGCTGCCATTTTTGATGATCTAGTTCTTGGAAACATTTTTGGTTCTCTTTTCTATTGTATTCAAGTCATGTAAAGAAGCCAAAAACCTCTAAGTATTCCAAGCAAGCAAAAGTTAACATAGAGAATTGGTACTTACAAAACCATTAGAAGTATTAGATGAATGAAATCTTCAGATTGCTTTTTGGGTTTTTTAGTTGTGATCGAATTAATCAGAAATTTACTGTTAGGACAAATGTTATAAAATGTTAACTGGAAATCCTCACTGATTACTGAGACTTCCATGAATATTTGTGGGGTCAAGGGAGAATAGCGGCTTCCCACGTGACACACTGGTAAAGAATCCACTTGCCGGTGCAGGAGATGCAGGAGACATGGGTTCAATCCCTGGGTGGGGAAGATCCCCTGGAGAAGAAAATGGTAACCCACTCCAGTATTCGTGCCTGGAAAATTCCAGAGACAGAGGAACCTGGTGGGCTACAGTCCGTGGAGTAGAAAAGAGTCAGATACAACTGAGGACAGCACATACAAGGGAGAATAACTTGCAGGACCTGTAATGTGTGATTACAGGACTCACACAGAAGGGAAGGAAATAAATTCTACTGAAATAAAAGAGACAAGAAAAGACCTCAACATAGACGTCCACCTCGGGGTTTTGATGTAAAGAACATGGAAAATATGATAAAGATTGTTGCATTTTGATTCACATTTTAATGGATACTCTCTAAATGATACAACATGAAAAATAGTTAACCTTGAGAAAGTTACAGCAAACATTCTCTCTCTTCTCCCACAACTTACAGTCTAGGGAGAAATACAGATGAGTAAGCAGAGTATCTAGGGGCACTTTTCCAGATTCATGAATCGATCCTTCTCACCCCTGGCTCTGGAAGAGCCAAGAAGGCAGGGGCAAAGGGCCCTAAGGAAATAAACCACTTGTATACTGAAAATTTCAAAACATTGCTGAAAGAATTATATAAGACTCATTAATTGGAATGACATGCTATCTTCATACACTGCAAGACAACATTGTTGACATTTCCATGGGTAATGTTGACATTACCCAAAGTGATGTACAGATTCACTGCAACACCTAACAGAACTCCCGAGCCATTTTAAAAGAAATGGAAAAAAAATTCTTAAAATACATATGGAACCACAAAGGACCCCAAAGAGCCAAAACAATCTTGACAGCAAAGAACAAAGATGGAGGTTTCACATGTCCTGACTTCAAAATATTACAAAGTCTGTAGCAATTGAAACAGAATGGCACTGGCATAGAAACAGGCAGATAGATCTATGGACCAGAATAAAGAGTCCCAAATAAACTCACACATACGTGGCCAAGTGATAATCCCTGAGTATCTAAGATAACACAATGGGGAAAGGATAGTCTCTTCACAGTAGCAGAATGAAAAGGCAACATACTTGCCATCCTTATACCTTAAAAAAAGACTTACACCCCAAATACATAAGAACTACTACAACTCACTTGAAAAAAATTTTTTTTAATGAATGAAAGAGTTGGATATATATTACTCCAAAGAAGACATACAAATAGCCAACAGACATTTGAAAAGTTGCTCAGCATCGCTAATCATCATGGAAACGCAAATCAAAACCCCAGTGAGATATCACCTCACATTTGCTAGGATGTGTATTTTAAAGAAAAAAAAAATTTAACATAGCAAAGTTGGCGAATAAGTCGAGAATTAGAACTTTTGTCCGCTGTTGATGGGAATGTAAAATGGTGAAGCTGTTATGGAAAACAGTATGGAGGTTCCTCAAAACATGAGAAAAGAAGTCCCACTTCCAGAAACATGACCAAATGAAACGAAATCGTTATAGCAGAGAGATAACTGTCATTCCCTGTTCATTGCAGCGTTTTAAACAATAGCCAAGAAAGGTCAATCTCAGGTGCAGTGGGAAGCCTGGAACTCACATGTTCCAGGACCAGGGGAGCTTGTCGTTGCACTGAGAGGACGCAGCAGGCAGAGCTCCCAACCCTGGCCCAGCCTCTCAGCATACCCATCCTTGCCCTGGACGGGCAGGTATGTTTACGTAAACTATTAATATTTCCAAGCCATTGTCTGGGACACCTTTGTTGGCATACACTGTTCCCCAGAAGTACTCCAGGTACTTCCAAGTATGTCTGCACAGCCTGAAAAGCCTTATAATTACCCTATCTGCAACACTCCTATTGCCACAGACAAGAGGAAAGATGAGATGGTAAACACAAAGAGCTGTGTATTCCTCTGCGAGAAACTATTCACACATTTGTATTTACAGATGACATCCTCCCTGTGATTTCAGGCCCTTGGGTAACTGTAAGCTATTTGGAAGGCCCCCAGGGGTTACTCCTGTGCAAATGAGCAGCCCTAAGATTTCCATCTCCCTCAAAACAATCGTTTTCTTTCTTCCAGGCCCTTCAATTCATTAGTAAGGTGACTATATGTCCCAGTTTGCCTGAGACAACCCCTGTTTGCATCTGCTGTCCTGGAGTAAGTAGAACAGCTCCAGAGTATCCTAGTTTGTTCCATAAATTGTAGACCATCCTATCCCTTAGCCATACCTGTGTTTCAAGTTAATTCTGTCCTCTAGTGGTTAGAGAGTCTCATTACACATATCCCAGACACAGATGGCCCTGGAGGAGGACCCTCTAGGGTAACATCTCGGCCCTCTGGGATCCCAACTTCAGTGAAAAGCTGAGCTACTCTAACTGGTGTAGATGGAAGTGACAATGAGTCTTTGTCCAATTTAAAATGCTGATTATTAATGAATTCCCAGGGCTACCCACGGGCACTCACCAGGGAGGTGATCTTTCTGGGGGAAGGGGTGACTCAGGTCAAACATTTGCATAACTGGGTCTAACTTGCTTTCTTGAGGATTTGAGGGATTCTGGTCAATTGCTGAGCCATATCTGGAAGACTCCCGTATTCCATCTACTTCCTTCCCCTGCTGGTCACCTGTTCAGCCACTGACTTGATGGAGAAGACCTAGGTCACTCAGAATGACCTCAGGCACCTTCTAACCTTTCTTCTCTGTCCCCTCACCCTCACCGCTCTTCTCTGCAGAAGTTGGTGCCTGCCCCTGAGCCCTTGGTCTCTCTCTCCCTCCTCTTCTGGGGAGCACAGGCCATCAATCATTCCTCTCCCTCATCCTCATCCCTCCTCCCCACACACCTCCTCTTATCTGCACACTTCTCTTGACCTTGCTGTTCCTTCCAGTTACCTCCTCTTTCTTTTTAATTTCAAACTTACTTTTTTCTGTTTGAAAAGCATTATCTGTATATTAGAGAAATTTGGAAAATACAAAAAGGTATTGGAAGGAAAAAGATTACCTATTATTCCACAACCATAAGACAACCACTTTTAAATTAACAGTCCTGTTGATGCCTAAATTCCTATGTGTGTACAACATACATCTTCATAAACTTGGTGGCCTGTTGCATTCACTATGTTATAAAATAATTTCCCATTTAATGTATCTTGGACAATTTGTCATATGATATTGTTAAAATATATATTTTATGATTGCTATCTCAAAATGTATTTAACCAATTTTTATTAGATATTTAATGTTTTCTATCTTTTTTCTTTTAAAGAGATAGTTATTATTTTAAGAATTTTTATACTGAAGAGTTCAAAAGAGGTGAAAGTAAGTGTTACTCATTTAGTTGCGTTAAACTCTTTGCGACCTCATGGACTGTAGCCCGCCAGGCTCCTCTGTGCATGGGATTCTCCAGGCAAGAATACTGGAGTGGGTTGCCATTTCCTTCTCCAGGGGATCTTCTTGACCCAGGGATCAAGCTCACATCTCTTGCACTGCAGGCAGATTCTTCACCGTCTGAGCCACCAGGGAAGCCCATCCAAAAGTGGTAGGTGTTTTAAAATTTATTGATCTGTATTTAAAAGGAACGTTTGACAAAGATTCATTGGAAATAATCCGAACAAACAGGAGAATAGTTATTACTACTGAAACCTACAAAAACAATTCCAGGACATACAGTTTATCTGATATAACGACACCTCTAAATACTGTCACTGATATAAAACCCTGGTTCTCACTTTTGCAGACACACACTGGTATAATTAATAATATTCAATCACTTCTATTCTTTATTCAGTATATAAAAATTAAAATATCAATTAAAAATGAACATATCCTCCTCTTTAAATGCTTCTCACAGATACAATTTCAATATTTTTATTCAATAGTGGTGTGGTTTAAGAGATTTTTCATTCATGAGTCCAACAACAATCCACCTCAAAGGGAACTGACAGGCTATAGGCTCACAGTGCAAATAAAAGAGTTCAGGAATGCAGCAACAGACATTTCTAAAATACAAAACAGATACAATTCTTAGAAAATACATGCAATAAGCTCTGCTAAGCAGCTGGCCACAGAACTAGAAGATTTAGTAATTCTACTGATGATTTCCATGGGACTCCAGATGTTACCAAACTCAGCCTGAACTCTCAGCTTTGGATTTGTATTTTGCTTTTCCAGTTTCACTAATGACACAAAGATGATTCAAATCCCTGAAGTATTCATTATAGTCAAGGGCATACCCTATTACAAACTTGTCTGGAATTTCAAATCTAACAAAGTCTGGTCTATAGCCAATGCTTCGAGGGGTCCTTTTCACCAGCAAGCTGGCAACCTCAACCATCTTTGGATGATGCTGCTGGACCAAGGATAGGAAGATTTGCATTGTTTTGTGCAAGTCAATTATATCTTCAACAATCAAGATGTTCTTTCCAGCTAAAGTTGAGAGATTATCTCCACCAAGGACTTGGATGGCACCTTTTGACTGGTCATTACAGTAGCTCTTAAAAAATCTAGTCTGATAAAATCTACAGTCATAGGAATGAACCTATCACTATTTCTGTTCAGTGCTTTAACGTAGTCCAGCAGGTCCACAAAGAACGTATAGCCCACCTTGAGCACACGGAGGGCCACGATGTGGTGGCCTCCCATATCCCCCACCACATCTTGAGCCAGCTTTTCCGTCCTGTCCAGAATGAGTTCTTGAGGAATAAACACCTTTTCCAAATTCTCAGCATAATGGTTAGGTACACAAAATAGATCTAGGTCATCACCTGGCTCCTCATCACTAATTGTGACGCAGGGGCTGCGGCGCGCCATAATGGACTTGGCTGGTGCGCGGGCCGAGGGCAGCCTGGCTAGGCGGCGGCGGCGGCGGGGCGGCGCGGCGCGGTGGAAGCCAGAGGGCCCACCCGGCCTAGTGTCTTCCTAGTGTCTGCTGTTTTCTGCTGTCTTAACTGTGGCCATCGTTTATTATTTATGGGAATAAATTCCTAGAAACGTAACTATGGGCGTATGTCAACATTTTTCAGGCATTTGCTATTTTATCAAATTATGAGCCAAAATATTTGCATAAATGTGTATTCTCCCAACAACTCTGTGTTTGCCTTTTCTGAGCACCTCCAGGGGATATTCCCTCCCTCAATGGGGTATTGCCGTTTTAGACAGTAATTGCTTTCCCTGTGCTATACAGTAAAAGAATATGGAAAATAACATATATGTATGTGTGAATAACTGAGTCACTCTGGTAGACAGCAGTAATTAACACAACATTGTAAATCAACTATAATTTTTTTTTAAGTTGCTAATCTAGCAATGTTCTCTGTCTCCAGGTTTTCCACGTTTTCACCACCTATTTATTTTTTTAATCTCTTGCAATGTGACTTCTGGTCTCAGAGCTTTTCTAATTCAAAAGTCTTTTTCAGACTTGATTCTTCTTGTTCCTTTGATTTATTTTCTCAATCTCTTGAGGCTCTGCATGCCATGCAGCCTGGAGCCCTGAAGTTAAACCTTCTGTTCTGGGGCTCCTCATTGGCAGCCTCTCTCAGTGAGCTTGAGATTCCGGACTTTGGGGGCAAAGTTTAATATACCCCACATCCAGATGGATGGGTGGATCATAAACCTATGTCCTCTCCTTGGGCTCTGGCTCTTCCTACCCCTTCAGCTTTCCTGCTCAGACTACAAACACCTGTCTCCTTCTACCACCAATAGTCTCCTTTTCTGCTCCAGTTGGGGGTGACATCTCTAGGGATGGATCCCAGCTTACCTCTCTACCCAGATACTCAATCCTGAGACCTGGACAATTTCTATGTCTGCTGAACGTCTTCTTCTGGACTTCTGTCCACTTCATCAACTCCTGTTGACAACTTTGATATCAAAGTCTCCCTCTTTCTCTAAGATCCTCTTCCTTATTTCTTCTACTTTTGTGTGTGGCTAAAGGGACCATGACACACTTGACTCCTCTTCCCCTCTTGCTCTCTATCTACCACCTATTGTCCACCAAGCCCCATAGGAGAACATCTTCCTGGTGGGTTTCTCCATCTGCAGCCCTCTTGCCAGTCTCACGGCCACTGCTTTAGCTCAGGCCTTCGTCTTCTCTTCTCTGGACAATCTCATTAATTTCTTTGCTACTGGTACCCTTCGCCTAACCTCTCCTTGCTCCAATTCAGCCCATACGCTCAGTGGTTACCAAAGGCTCTTACCTGAGCCGTCTCCTTGAAGCATTTCTAATCATCTAAATTATCTGCTTAAGATTTGTCACTAGTCAGTAGTTCCTCACTAACCACAGAATACCCTCCTCAACCTCTTCAGCCTATCTTTTAAAAACACTTTCAGTTTTAGCTCTGGCCTTTACTCTTAGCCTAAACTCCCACCCCACCCAGCAAAGCTCAATCTGACACGATTACTCACATGTTACAGGAACGTGCTTTACTCTCACCCATCTATACATCTTTGTTGATGTCATTCTTTCCAATTGATTTGCCGTGATTCAGGGACCAGATTAAATCTTACATCTTAAACAGAAACAGTCCTCATTCTTAAAAAAATTAAGTGACCCTTTACCCTCTGAATTCTTGTATCATTTACAAGTAACATACTTGAACATCCTTGTGTAGGCTTGTCTGGCACGGAGGAGGGTTCCTGAGATGAAGGTTGGAGGCTGGAGGGACTGGGATGAGCTAATTACTACACGCTCCTAGTACTTACTACAAGATCCCTTAATAGTGCTAGCGTTTACTGGGCATTTACATGAGAAAGCATAGTGCATACATTGCCTCGTTTAATTTTCACAGTATATGAGGCAAACAGGTAGCTATATAGGAGGGACTTAAGGGCTGCCGTCTAACTGGAAGCAGAAAATGCCAAGTAAATATGTTGTTTTTACTTAGATTTTATACTGATTCAAGGTGGCTTTGGAGGATGCTGAGAGCAGTTATGGAAAAGAGGGACAAAATCTTCCCAGCCTACCACTTGGAGATGCAAACTGCTACTGTAAGAGTTATTCTTATGCTCATTACACAAATGAGAAAATTGACGCTTAGAGAGGTGGAGTGACTTGCCCAAGGTCACACAGCTGACCCAGGTGGAGCTGGACCTTGAGCCCAGTCCTTGCGATGACAAAACCCAGGTTTATGGCATCATCATTATCACAGTACAGCTTGTCTTACCAAAAGTTTCCCTCTTTGGAGGTAGGAGTTTGCTTTTTTTACAAAGTTATTTTTCCCAAATCAATTGTCACAATGCTTACCATGTAGTTAGAGCCCAATGATTATGGTTTGAATGGATGAATAAATGAATAGGGAGTGAATACAAGAGACAAAGCCATCATAGTAGCCTTTTTCTTTTTATACTCAGATTACTATCCTCAGAAAATCCAGTGATCCTCTTATGTCCAGAAACTCCCCTTGTCCCTCCTTGGGTATAGAGTCTATGTTTGCCTGCATACATTGGTGTAAATACACTGGCTGGCCTGGCCAATGCTAAGATTTCCTGGATGAAGTAGTGTGGATATAACGATACTCATAGCTACTAGATAAGAAAACAACAGTATTTTAAAAAGCTAAGATTGTGGCATGACTCACAGCTATCAAGCATCCTTTATTCCTCTAAGGGAAGGAACCATTTCCTGTAATTTTCAAAAAACTTATAATAAAGAGAAGCCATGTATTTTAAAAAGGCTATGATTGGCTTCTTGTTTAGCAACTTTAATTATGTAGCTGTACAATTACTCATTCAAGCATAACCTGGCTAGCTCTGTTACTGAGTTTGGTCTTTTACAACACTGGGCTGGATGTGTGCTGAAGTGTACTGTCGATCTGGAGTACAGTAAAACCTCGGGATTTTGTTATGGACTGAACTGTGGCCTTCCAAAATCCTTATATTGAAGTCCTAACCCCTGTACCTCAGAATGTGACTATTTGGAAATAGGGCCTTTAAAGAGATAATAAAGGTAAAATGAGGTTATATGGGTGGGCCCTAATCTATCATAACTGAAGTCTTTATAAGAAGAAGAGAAGAAAACACAGACACAAGGACTTACCCAGTGATCAAGATTCCGCCTTCCAACACAGGGGGCGTGGGTTCAATCCCTGGTCAGGGAACTAAGATCCCACACGCCAAAAGGTGTGGCCAAAAATTAAAAGTAAGTAAATAAAAAGTTTGCATGTATGCACTTCCACTTACCACCTCACTCTGCTTGACTCCCTCAAATTGTATGTAATCATTTTATATTGTTAAGTTAGTCATGTTCCCATTATGGCTTGCAATTGTAATTATCTGTTGTTGTTTTTTTTTTTTGTCTGGCTATTGGTTGTGAAAACTGATAAACATGTTTTACTATTGTGGAAAAACAAAACAAAACAAAAAACCAGGGACTTCCCTGGCAGTCCTGTGATTAAGACTCACTTCCACTGCAGAATCTGTCTGCAATGTGGGAGACCTGGGTTCGATCCCTGGGTTGGGAAGATCCCCTGGAGAAGGGAAAGGCTACTCTCTCCAGTATTCTTGCCTGGAGAATTCCATGGACTGTATAGTCCATGGGGTTGCAAAGAGTTGGACACAAATGAGCGACTTTCACTTTCACTTTCCACTGCCGGCAGAGCAAATTTGATCCCTGGTGAGGGAACCAAGATCCTACATGCCACGTGGCCTAAATAAATAAAATTAAAAACAAAAACAAAAACAAAAACAAACAGACACAGAAGGAAGACTATCTGAAGACAGGGAGAAAGCAGTCTTCAGCTAACCTAAGGAGAGAGGCCTCAGAAGAAATAAAACCTGCTGACACCTTGATCTTGGACTTCTAGCCTCCAGAATGGTGAGGAAATAAATTTCTGTTGTTTAAGCCACACCGTCTGTGGTACCTGGTTATGGCAGCCCTAGCAAACTAATACAGATCTTAAGGTCTTGATGTGGGAAAAAACCTGGAGGCCATCCGGTCCATCCACCCTTAGGAGTCTTGCTTTCACCACTTCACATCCCCCTCATCTTTCTTACAGTGTTTTCCTTTGAACAGCTCCTCTTTGAAGATCTCCTCACCTTCACAAGATGCTTATTTCATCTCAGGCAGCTTTGACTAACAGTGAGCTTTGCAGATAGAACAAAATCTTTGTCCAAATTCTGAAGGCAGCTCTGCAAGTGTGCTATAACCAGCATAGAGCAGAGAACTGGCACAATTTCTTTGCAGGATGGGTTCCCTGGGATGCAGACTCTGAAGTGGAGTTTAGGGGGCAGGATGTTTATAAAGAAGCGTCCTCAAGCTCAACACCTATGGAAGAGAGGGGGCCAAAGCAGGAGTGAGCAGAGAGAGACATGGACCTGAGTACAGCCCCAACCACAGCCCTGCAGAACCCACAAGGGTCTCTGGCTTTGACTCATCATTGGATGTGGCCCCCTGGGTGGGGCTGTGATCTTGAGAGGCAGCTCATGGAAGCTGAGGGAATTCCAGATGCAGAAGAGACGCGTATGTGGAAGAGCCGCCTCTCAGTCAAGGCCTAGCCTGTGGAATCTCTTATCTGAGGATGAACAGTGAGAGCCTGCCATGGAGTTTATGACACAAACTCACTCACAGAGCTTCCCTGAGCAGCTATCTCCAGGAATCTTTCTAGCTCAACTAGAACTGGAGCTGGGTCACCAAGTAATCTCAGCATAGCACCCCAGCAGTTGAAGCGACAAGTCTGGGCGGGCTCTGGAAGCACACCACTGTGTTTACCACAGAAGCCTGGGTTTACAAAGGACATTTGTATGGAAGCACATACCACTATTGGCTTTTAATGACTGTCTGTGCACGCATGCCAAGTCACTTCGGTTGTGTCTGACTCTTTGCAACCCTATGAACTGAAGCCCACCAGTCTCCTCTGTCCATGGGGATTTTCCAGGCAAGAATACTGGATTGGGTTGCATGCCCAGGGGATCTTCCCCACCCAGGGAATCGAACCCACATTTCCCGCAGCTCCTGCATTGCAGGTGGATTCTTTACTGCTGAGCTACTAGGGAAGTCCTAATGACTGTCCACTGAACCCTTAATTTTTTTTTAATCTCTGCCTGCCTAGATCCAAAGGACCCATGAGACTGGTTTTCTTAGAATGAAATTAAAAAAATTTTAAATTTTGAAACCTGTACCTGTTTCTTCCCTCGTCCTCACCAAATGCCTCCCAAATAAAACTCCACTTGCACAAGAATTTTATTAGGCAGTGACTGGAGGGACTGTACTAGACTGATTTCTTTAATCAGAGATCTGTATTGCAAAGGGCAATAAATTCCATTTAATGAATTAGGAAAAATTTTCTTTGTCTGCAATGTCAAAAGTCCTGGGAACATTTGTGTGGAAGTGATATGCGTTCGATTTATTTCTGTGATGATTCAGACTCTTACTGCCCAGTGAAATGGTCTGGAAGGGCTTCCATTAATCTGGTTTTATGGGAGCAAAGGGGAATGTGAAAGACAATGTTCCTGCAGAAGTAGGAGAGGCGCCAAAGCAAACACTCCCAAACATTATCAACCCAAATGACTGGAAGGAGGAAATAAGGGGAAAAATAGCTGAGCATGTGGTCCAGAGTTGGGACCATGCCCACAGAATCCTGGGCCTTCTGACAGAGGGAGCTTGAAGCCACATGTGCAAACAGGGAGGGGTGGTCTCTACCTGTTTTGCTCTGCCACCCTGCACTCTGTTTTCAAGACACACATAGGGGTCTTTAAAAAAGACAAAACAATCCTGTTAAATTTAAATTCTAAAAACTGCCCTACCTTGCCCTGCCCTCCCTTCTCTTTGCTCTTCTCTTCTTTCCTGTAATCATAGGAACAGAGCAACAAAGACCTGGACTTACAGCATTTATGCAGAGTCACCATCAACCTACAGGATGAAGCTAATTCCCATGGGCTTTGATGAAAAAACGCTTTCTTTTTGTCTGCAGCCTTGATTGGTAGATAAGAGTTAGAAGGTTGGCTCTGCTGGCAGGGGAATTGATGGGCAAGGGGGAGGGTGAAAGCCCTGATTGGAGGAAAGATGAGGAGATGAGGGCCTGGCTCTGATTGATAGGGGAGCCTGCCATTCGCAAACCCTTGAGTGGTGGCGAGGAGAGAGGAGTCATGCTCTGATTGGCTGGGAGTTCTCTGGGTGTAAGCCATGTTTACCTCTGTGCCTCTGAGAACTGGTGTTGCCTGTTTCAAACCTCTTGTCCCCAGCGCTCCATGTCTCCAGCATGGGGTCCACTTTGGAATCTGTCTGGGTGCTAATCCCTCCTCACCCCAGAGGGGTGCTGCTGAATCCTCACCTGCCATGCTGTCAGCCTCCCCAGGTTGTAAGAAGGGCTGTCTCCAAGCCACCCACTCTGCACTTTTTTCAAGGGCAAGGCCCAGCTTGGCCCCAATGATCAGTGTTGCAGAAAAGATGACAGGCATTAAAATGGCATGTCAGTAATTCTCTTTGAAATTTACTAGAAAATATGAAAAATAATGCACCTCACCTCCTTGTCCCCATCTGTAGATTTAGAAGCATTACCGAAGAAAGCAAAAGGCTTTATTCCCAGTGCCTGACTCCTCATTGGTTTAACTGACTTTGAGGACATGCATTAACATCTGCTGAAGACAGGCTTTGTGCCCTTTCCAGCCCCCACTTCCATCCCCTTCTCCAGCGGTCCATGTGTTTTCACGAGGTCTTCAGGCTCAGATTGGTGTACCCACCAAACATTCCTTCTTGTAATCATGTGAGGCAAGAGCTGATGTCTCAGAAAGGCATCTGGAAATTGAAAACTGGGTTTCTCTCCTTTTGAGGTCTCTGAGGCTTCTCACTTCTCTCAGTTTACCCTTAATGGGAATAATAAAACTTTTCATTTTTACCAGAGTATTTCACAGAAGAACTAAACAACAACAACAACAACAACAACAACAACAACAACAAACCTATAGGTGACAATGTAGGGAAAAACAATACTATTAGAAATAGGAGCTAGAATATTTAAGGAGGAAAGGGCGACGTGTGGGAAGGTCCTAACCCATAAGTAACCCAAGAAAGAATGTGGTGGCTGACTGCACTTTCCACCTTGTAGCTAAGACAACATACAGAATGTGAGGTCACAGAAAGGTTGCTGTGGAAGTTTCCCCAGGGACACTGTCTCTGGGCCTCTGGGGAAGGGAAACACAGGCGCTGGGGCAGAGGTCTGTTGGCTGTGTGAGCACCTTCTGAACAAAGGCTTTTGCAGACAGGTACCTCTCATCTCAGGGCTTCCCTGATAGCTCAGTTGGTAAAGGATCCGCCTGCAATGCAGGAGACCCCAGTTCGATTCCCAGGTTGGGAAGGTCCCCTGGAGAAGGGATAGGTTACCCACTCCCGTGTTCTTGGGCTTCCCTTATGGCTCAGCTGGTGAAGAATCCACCTGCAATGTGGGAGACCTGGGTTTGATCCCTGAGTTGGAAAGATCGATCCCCAGGAGAAGGGAAAGGCTACCCACTCCAGTATTCTGGCCTGGAGAATTCAGGGGGTCATCTGAATGTAATGACCCCAGTTTTCAATTTCCAGATGCTTTTTCTGAGACATCAGCTCTTGTCTTACATGATTACAAGGAGGAATGTTTGGTGGGTGCACCAATCTGAGCCTGAAGACCTAGTCCATGGGGTCACAAAGAGTGGGACATGACTGAGTGACTTTCACTTTCACCTTTTCACCTCTCATCTCTTCCCACCCTGTCCTCATTCAGGCCTGCATTTGGGATTTTTGTTTTTTATCATTTTGATGTTAGCCATATGAATTTATTGTTCTTTAAATGATTGATCTCTTAAGTGTTTATGCCTTGCTAGTCTGAATAGTAATGAACCAGAGGGGGGAAACACACACACATACACACACACACACACATGCTCAAAATGGATGATTTCTGAAATCCTGTTTATCTTTCATTGTTTTCCCCTCTTTTCTTACTATATTTGCCTCTGACAAATCAAGGCTGCTTTGCAGACGTGTAGGCAGACATGGCATTTACTGTGTCCTATATTATATCTGCTGCAGCCGGAGAGCTCTGGGGAGGGTGCTTCCCAGGCTGCACTAGGAGCCTAGCATCTGTGAACAGACTGTGGCTCTGCAGGGCCCGGCCTCGCCTGCTCCCCCACCCTCCCCTTCCTGTCCTTTTGCCAATTCATCACTCTGCGCAGAAGGGAAGCAACCAGATGGATTTTGGCCACCGCTAATGTACTTCTATTTATGAGTAATCATTTTAAACAGAAAATGGGGTTTGCTGTCCTGAGAGAAGGTCAGAGAAGACCAAAGCTCTCATCCTGAGAATCCGGTTTCACTGAGTGAAGACAAAAAGGTAGAGGGGCTAAAAGGTAGTTGTTGGTGAAAAGCGGTGGCAGCCGAAAGCTAAGCCTATGGATACACCAAATGGAAAAGCCATCTTTTTTCATTAGAGGAGGAAGTAAATAATTTAGTTTTGGCTAGGTACAACCACCCCAGTCATATATCTGGAACAAGGGCTCAATAAAAGCTAGATGACCTAGGAGCTAAAACAAAAGTAGTAGAGACTATATCTTCTATTTGTGTTATTGTTGTTCAGTCACTCAATCGTGTCCAACTCTTTGCGACCCCATGGCAGCACACCAGGCTTCCCTGTCCTTCACTGTCTCCCGGAGCTTGCTCAAACTCATGTCCACTGAGTCGGTGATGCATCCAGCCATCTCGTCTTCTGTCATCATTAGGTGGTGCCATCTGAAAACCAGGAGTAAAACACAATTCCGTGAATTCAGATTGTTGACAGTCACGAGCACCGTAGGACAAACACCACACTCTAGATCCACATTCGGAAGGCTTTTCACCTCAGGTAAAGTCCTACATTAAAGTTTCTGCATCACATTCTAAGCTCTGATTAGATTCTCATTTCTGTGTTAGATTGAAAGCGCTTTAAAGCCTACAGACTAAGTTTTGAGTACTCCTTGTGTGTGCGTGCTCAGTTGTGTCCGACTTGTTTGCAGCCCCACAGACTGTAGCCCACCAGGCTCCTCTGTCCATGGGATTTTCCAGGCAAGAATACTGGAGTGGGTTGCCATTTCCTTCTCCAGGGGATCTTTTTGACCAACAAATTCTGTCCGCTTTCTGCCCTTTTGTAGACACGTTGATTCTAATTGCTGAGTTGATGTGCTGTCTTCTGTTTATACACCGAGACACTGCAGGGGCTGAGGGAATCCGGAAAGGGGGCTGAGCGCTGCTCCCCAGAGCTCCTCGCGCCTAAGCCGCTCTGCTTCTCTGGCTCTCGTGAGCCCCTCCCTCTTGTTCTCTGTGTCTGTGCTATGCTGTGGCACCGATAGGGGTTGCCTTCATTTAGTGAACAAAGATATAGGATGCCCATAAATCTGAATTTCAGATAAACAACAAACAATTGTGTAGTATAAATTTGTCTCATGCGATAACTGGCATCCTGTATTTTATCTGGCATCCCTAGGCTATGTTTAGACTGTCTGCCAGGGAAGCCCCTGCCTTCTCACTAGGGTCCCTAGAGTCCATTACACCAACTGCCCCATGCCTGTGGCCTGCAGTACGGAGTACCTGCCTCTGCTGTTTTTTCCCACGTGTAAGACCCAGAGTGGACTTCCCTGGTGGCTCAGTAGTAAACAATCTGCCTACCAATGAAGGAGTCACAGGCTTGATCCGTGAGTCAGGAAGATCCCCTGGAGAAGGAAACCCACTCTAACCCACTCTAGTATTCTTGCCTGGGACATCCCATGGACAGAGGAGCCTGGTGGACTACAGTCCATGGGGTCACAAAAGAGTCGGACACAACCGAGCAACTAAACAAAAACAAAGACCCAGAGTAATAGTGATCTAGGGCACAAAGTTGTAGCTAATAAAAAACAGGAAGAGGAGGATGCAGTGGCACCCCCACTCTGAGGACAAACGCTCTGTAGATATTTCCAACTTCACGTTGATAAGTGGGAAATCTTTGACTTATTCTCTTGATCTTGACCTTAAGGAAGTCACTGGAACTCCCTGGATCCCAGCTTCATTTCTGACACAACAATTCCCGCCTGATAACTCTAAAGGAACATGGTTTTAAAGAGCCAGGCAATACTTACATACAAGAGCTGTTGCTTAGCTAGTTTGTCCTCTTCATTTGCAGGGAAGAGATACTTTGCAAGGTCACCAAGTGCCAGGGCTTCTGGAAATGGAGTGTTGTTTGGGTGATGGATCTTGGTGATTCCAGACATTTCTGCTCTCTGCTCTGGAGGCTCTGTTGTTTGGGGGACTGCAGCTTATGTGGTTTCTCTGATGTCTGCTCCACTTCTCCTTCTTCCTGTTTGCCAGGGCTGGATGCATAGTCTGGACCCCAAATTCTAAGGACCTGAGAGAGGATCTGCTGAGGCAGATACTATTAACTGAAACTCCTGATTCGATGTTGTTTTGGAGACTAGACATGTGTCCAGATCACCATCCTTCCTCATGTTCAGGCGTGAAGGAATGCATCAGGCTGGGGTACCAAGCCCCAGATCTAAACAACTGTGGCCTGAGTTTCAGGATGATGGGACACAGCACTTAGCACTTTGTTGAGAAGGGACCACCTGGCAGTCTCTTCCTCCAAAGGGGCTTTGGGCACAGTGGGCACTTCAAGTTTCTGAGTGGATTTCCACCTTTTATCCTCATGCACAGCTTCAAAGAACCTCCACCGACCCTGATGCCACCATTGCATTTATCCACCAAATACAGACTTCCAAGTGGTCCTTCCTCCGTGATGGCAAACAGAAAACTTTTGGTTATTCAAAAGATCATGAAGTTACATTAGAAATATATAGAAGAAGGGGTACTTCCCTGGTGGTCCGGTGGCTAAATGCTCCACTTCCAGTGCAGGGAGCCGGGGTTTGATCACTGGTCAGGGAAGTAGATCTAACATGCCACAACTAAAGACCCCAGATCCCATGTGCTGCAGCTAAGACCTGGCACAGCCAAATAAATAAAATACTTAAAAAAAAAAAAGAAATATATAGAAGGGGAAGCTGACTAAACAGCTAGTTGCTGTGATCTCATTCATCATCCAGATTCCAACTGTGGGGACTGCCTCCCTTCTTTGCCTTTTATTTACCACTAAACTATCCTATATGCTAATCTCCTCTCTGGTGATGGCCGAACTACTATTCCTATCTAGATAATTTAGTTTTTCCAATCAAGAAAAAATGAAATTAAAGAAAAAGCAGACTGCCTATATTTATAGTTACTTTTAGACTAAGTTCCTGTCTGGACCAGAAGCTTAGGCAAGGATTTTTTTTTTTTTCTTCCTTGTTTAGTTTGTGCAGATCTTGTCAACCCCCCAATCTTGTACTTGGAAAATAACAAGCAGCCATTTATGGGCTGTCATCATTCTGATGAATGATATGAGCCTTCTCTGTTCCCTAAGTGCATATCTTCTTCCTGACTCTTGATCCGAGGCAATTAAGAAAAGCAATAAAATCACAAAACCTCACTCTTGATCAATGTATTCTGGCCAGAGGGAGATCAGGTTGTCCTTACAGAATACCTATAATTAGATTGGGTTTGAAATTTGGACTGCTGCATCAAGTAGAAAAAAAAAAAAGGCATAGTCTTTTTTCTATGCATTTTTTAAGCATAGAAAAAAATCACCATCCCAACATTTCTGAAAGAGCCAGAGCGATCCAAGAGCTGTGAACAGACTTAGGACTGAAATCAAGGCCTTTCGAACTAGGGCCCTTATTGTGACACTTTCTAAGTAGCGAGTTGTGTAGTCGTTAGGTCTTGTACAAACAAGGGGTGGTACTTGGAAGTCACCAAAATTTTTGTGTAGCCCAAATAAGCAACAACAGTGAAAGGGAATAAAGTATTCTAATAGCAATGATTCCCTTACCACTCATGATACCTTGAGATGCTGTGAGGCTACAATCTGAACTTCTTTTTTAATAACAGTTTTATTGAGGTATAATTTATGCACATAACTGCATCTATGTAAAGTGTACAATGCATTTTGAAAGATGTATAAATCCATGAAACTATGACCACAATCAAGGTACATTTCTATCAATTTCAGAAGTTGCCCTGTGACCTTTATAATCCATCTTCCCACCATCCTTTGCCCCTCAAGGATCTGTTTCTGTCACTGTGGGGTTAGTTTGCACTTTCTAAAATTTTATATAACCGGAAACATACAATATATAGTCTTTTGTCCCTGGCTTCTTTAACTCAGAATAGTTAAGAGACTTAACCATGTTCGTCTGTGTATCCATAGTTGGTTCTTTTTTATTGCTGAATAATATTCTATTGTGTTTGTGATGAACTACGGGGTGTTTCCATTTTTTGGCTATTATGGCTGCTATGGACTTTTGTCCATTTTCTCTCTCTTAGGTAAGAACCTAGGTGTGGAATTGCTGAGTCATGCAGAGATCTGTACTTTATAAGAAACTACCAAGCTGTTTTCCAAATGGTTGGTGCCATTTCATATTCCCCCTTGTTGTGTATGTGAATTTGGTTGGTTCACAACCTCACCAACACTTGGCAGCAAGTGTGCACACATGCATGTGTAAAATGTGTAACATAAAATTTGCCATTTTAACTATTTTTAAGTGTACAATTCAGCAGCAATAAGTATATTTACAAAGTTGTGAAGCCATCGCCACCATTATCTTAAAGAAAAATTTATCCTCCAAACAAAGTTAAGTTTTAGCTTTTACATTTAGACTCATATAACTTTCCTTTCCCGCTTCCCTCAGCCCGTTAACCATTGTTCTACTTCCTGTCTCTTTGAATTTGCTATTACAGGTATTTAAGTCAAGTCACACTATTTGTTCTTGTGTCTGGCTTATTTCACATGACGTGTTTTTGAGGTTTGTCCATGTTGTAGTATGTACCATTTCATTCATCTTGTGGTTTTGATTTGCATTTCCCTGATGATCAATGCTGTTGAGCATCTTTTCATGTATTTATTGGTCATTTGTAGATCTTCTTTGGAGAAATGTGTATTCAAGTCTCTTGCCCATTTTAAAATTGGGTTGCTTGTCTTTTTGTTGAATTGTCAATGATCTTTCTATATTCTGGATATTAAACCTTCACCAGATATCTGAATTGCACATGTCTTCCCTTTCTGTGGGTTGTCTTTTCATTATCTTGATAATTTCCTTTGATGCACAAATTTAAAAAATATTTTTTGAGGAAGTCCTATTTACCTGTTTTCTCTTTTGTTGCTTGTGCTTTTGGTATCATACCTAAGAATCCATTCCCAAATCCATCGTCATGAAGATGTACCCTTATGCTGTATACACCCCTAAGAGTTTTGTGGATTTAGCTCATATTTAGGTTATCAAACCATTTTGGGATGATTTTTGTGTATGTTGTGAGGCAGGGGTTCAATTTCTTTCTTTTGCATGTGGAAATCTAGGTGTCCTGGAACTCTTTCCTTACTGAATGAACCTGATGCCCTTATCATAAATCAATTGGGCAAAGAGGTACAGGCTTGTTTCTGGATTCTTAATTCTATTCCATTGGTCTATGAGTGAATGAGTGAGTGAGTGAAGGTCACTCATTTGTGTCCGACTCTTTGCAACCCCATGGACTATACAGTCCATTGAATTCTCTAGGCCAGAATACTGGAGTGGGTAGCCTTTCCCTTCTCCCAGGGATCTTCCCAAGCCAGGGATCGAACCCAGGTCTCCCTCATTGCAGGCGGCTTCTTTACCAGCTGAGCCAAAAGGGAAGCCCCCATTGGTCTATAGGTCTATCTTTATGCCAGCATCATACTGGCATAAAGGTTACATACTGAAGTTTTGCAGTGAGTTTTGAAATTGGGAAATGTGAGTCATCCAATTTTGTCTCTTTTTTCAAGACTGTTTTGGCTTTTTGGGCCCCCTCGCAGTGCCATATAAATTTTATAGTTGGCTTTTCTATTTTGGCAAAATAGGCTCAAAATAGGGATTACATTCAATCTGTAGATCACTTTAGGTATTATTAACTTAACAATATTATCTCCCCATTCATCAATATGATACCTTTCCATTTATATAGATAATTTCATTTCTTTTATAATGTTTTATAGTTTTCAATGTACAATTTTTTCTTTCTTGGTTAAATTTATTCCTAGGTATTCTTTCAGATTCCATTGCAAATGAAATTGCTCTTACTTTCCTTAATATCATTAAAGAATGTTGAATTTTGTCAAATGTTTTTTCTGCATCAATTGGGATAATCATGAAGTTCTTTCCCCTTATCCTATCAATATGATGAATTACATTGATTTTCTTAGGCTGAACCACCCTTGCTTTCTTGGGGTAATGTCAGTCTTCTAATCATTCTAGCAGGTGTGTGGTGGTATCAGTTTTCATTTGCATCTTGATGACTAATCATATTCAGCAACTTCTCATGTGCACATTAGGCATTGTTTATATATACACAATGCCTAATGTAAATAAATTTATCCAGTAAAGGCCTTGTATTCAGTACTGAAAGGGGCTTTCAAATGGGTTGTCATAATATTGAGTTGCATGAGATCGTCACATATTCTGAATACAAGGCATTTACTTGATAAATTTATTGTGAATTTCCCACCCTCCATCTTCAGCTTGTTTTTTCATTTTCCTAACCATGTTCAAAGAGCATTGTTTTAACAGTCCAGCTGATTAATTTTTTCTTTTATGGTTTGTGCACTTTGTATTCTAAGAAATCTTTACTTACTCAAAGGTTGTGAAGATTTTCTCTTGTTTTAGAAGCTTTATAGTTTTTAGCTTTTACATTTAGATCCATTTATTTCAAGTTAATTTTTATGTTGTGTGAGGTAAAAGTTTAAGTTTATTCTCCAGTGGGACATAGAGTTGTTTCAGCATTATTTGTTGAAGATGTCCTTTCTCCCCTAACTGCCTTGGCATGTTAGTAGATCATTTGAACACATACACAGGGCTTTCCTTTTGCCAAACCACAGTTTTGATTATTGCAGCATTCGGTTTTGAAATCAAGAAGTTCAAGTCTACCAGTTTTGTTCTAACAAATTCACTGCTATCTTCTAGGTCATATGCATCTCCAAATATATTTGAAAATCAGCCTGTCAACTTCTAAAAATTGCTGGAATTCTAAAAGGGACATTGTCAGGTCTATGGATCAATATTATTTTCGTAAAATGAATTAGCAAATGCATTTTCTCCTTTTGAAAGAGTGTTTTGTTGGATAGGTACTATTTCTTACTTAAATGACTGCTAGAATTTACTGGAGAAGCATCTAGATATGCAGTTTTGTGAGAAAGTTTTCCACTGTGCTATTTAGTGCTATTCAGACTTTAGATTCTGAAGAAGGTTCCTACCAAGAAGCTTTTTACTCTTGGAAAGCCCATCCACTATCAATGCCACAAATGCTAACAAGAAGCAAAAAGGAGCAATTACCAGAATTTTGGCTGGAGAAGATTCCTGTCTATCAAGGTGCTATGCAGGTGGCCTAGACAGACTTTTACTTTTACTCCTAATGCATGATACATGGTGGAAAGGAATGAACTTAAGCTTCCACCTCCATGAGCAGTAGTATTCTGTTCCTTCATTCTCCCCTCCCTTTCGCAAATATATTTACCTTGCCAGATGCTAACTTCTTTAAGCTGGTACCATTTCTTGTTTTGAGAGCCCCAGCACCCAGCTCAGTGCTAGGTAAACTGTAGGCACTCCAGTTTGTCAAGGTACAGATAACAATTAACACTGTCCCTCATGGTACTGCAGTGTTTTTGGAGCAAAAGGCAAGAGACTGAGTTTAGGACTTAACTCTTCTTAGGACTGCGAAGAAGAGATGCCTAGTAGCCTCCATCAAGAGAGACTGAAATGCTACCAGAATTCCTTAAAATTCTTTAGCACATAAGGCTCACTAATTTATCCTTGAGGTTATTAAAATATCAGCTGGCACCAGAATTTGTACCATAAACCTTAGATCACTCTTACTCTTTTTGAAGATGGAAGCAACACGATAGAAGAGGATGTATAATGGATTCTGGAAGTACAAGGCCTGATTTAAGGGATGTATGCTTACTGATCCAAGCACCAAATGAATACACGTGCAAAATCTATGTACACTTCATAGTAAGTATGCAAGTGTACTGAAAATGTTAGTTGGTCAGTTGTGTCCGACTCTTTGTGACCCCATGGGCTGTAGCCCACCAGGCTCCTCTGTCCATGGAATTTTCCAGGCAAGAATACTGGAGTGGGTTGTCATTTCCTCCTCCAGAGGATCTTTCTGACAGAGATTGAACCCACATCTCCCGCATTGGCAGGCAGATTCTTGACCACTGCGCCACAAGGGTAAGTTAATATCAACTGAGCCCACAGAAATGAAGAGTTATAAGGTCACCTTAGTGGGAACACAAACACTTAGTCTCTCTCTGGATTGGGGTTAAATGCCACAAAGTCAGCTTCAGCGATACAGGTACTAGGTAAAAGATTTCTTTGTTCTTTTCCCAGTCTTCCCTCTTCATTTCTCAATTCCTATCCCTTTCTCCACCTTACCATTTCGGCAAGACCCAATTCACATCTGTCCTTTCAAAACAAAGCCTACCTCCAAATTTTAAATCCTCTTAGCATAATACACAAATTCACAGCTCAATATAGTAAACCTCCCAGGGAGATTTGATTTTTAAATCTGAAGGAATGAATTTTTACAGTGAATTTCAGTGGCTGTTTCAGGCAGATGGGGAGATGTTTTAGAAGCACAGGAGCATTATGTAGGGACCTATTAGACTATCCAAAGTAACCTACTTACGGGGCCAGACCAACTTCTGAAATTACTTTACTTTCACTTTAAATAAAACGGTTTTTCTCAGTACCCAAGAGGTTCAAATAAACTCTCTGAGACATTTTGTTGGTGTAGATTTTAAATTACAAGCTTGATCTGTTACCCCCAAATACAGTTTTTAAGGAAGATTAGTTACAAATCGTTGTCAGTACTTTCCAATGACAGGAAAAAATTACATGATAGTAAAACTGGATGAATTCTTTATGTGAGAGATAACAATTCTCTCATCACCAGATGGAATTACTCCAATTCATGCAATAAATTACCATTACATTTTAAAAAGCTGCCCTAGTTTTTCTAGGTGAGATTTCATGCCTATTTTAAATCAAGACATCAGTATGCTCTTGAGCTCAGCTCCCTCTCCATGGGACGCAGTGAGGACAAGCGTGGCTTTCCTGAGATGCAGCTGCCTCCAGGGACCAAAGCGTCATCTCAGATCTTTCCCCTCAGTGTGAAGGCACCTGGGAAATCTTCAGTTTCAGAAGCAATGGCCCTGGTGGCCAATGTAATACTACAGATTATTTAGAACTTCAATAGTGATTGAAAAAAGGAACAGGAAGGAAATTTTGACTTATCTTGACATAAAACCGGCAGAAATCAGCATTGCCAAATTTCTGTAACTAGAAATCATGAGGGTAAAACAGAAGAGGTTCGTCTATGTTGGGGATACCCACACAGTAGACTCTGTGAATGTCTCTTACAGAACCACATAAGATAGTACCATCAACATTTTATATATTTACATACAAGTTGAATACAAATTCTTAAAATTTATAATAGAACATTAAAATAATCTTCTAATAAAATCAGCCTTAAGTATAAGGAATCTAGATTTCAGTATCTTGTACACTTCTAAATAAATATCTTTGATCTATAATCCTTGAAAATATTATAGTTTATGGTGGCATGATAGAGACAAGTCAAACAGTATTGTAAGTAAAAATAAAACATCAATTTAAAAATAAGCCTAAAAACACACTGAGTTGAAATTATAGAAAATAAAAACACTAAGTATACAGTAATTAAATATCAGGTATAACCAAATGCGTGCTAAATGACACAATTTCAACTTCTATAAAAAGCCCTTTTAAAAATCATAAGTCTAAATAAATAAGCTGAAACACGAAGGGATGTACTGTACCAGCCAGTAACAACTAGTAAGAAAATTCTCTTTTTCTTTCAAATGATTCTAACTGAAAAACATGAAATAATGATCATTGCTAAAAAACTATAATTCATGTGTTTTGTTTCTTTTAGAATGCTATCAATGAGATAAAAAGGTTAAAGAAAGGCTTCCTAATTGTTAGATCACTGTACTTTAGAAAAGGAAAACTGACAGATTTAAATAAAAATCAGACATTTGTCTATTTAAGATATGATTGGATTTTCATCTAATGACCCTATATTAGGTCTGAATTAAGCCCATGATACGAATGCATATTCAAGCATCTGAGTGTCTGATCTGTTAATACTGAATTATATATGATGATTTAATTTCATTCATTAAAGTATTAGTTTATTTTACCTAAGACCAGAATCAAAACATCTAGAGCAGGAACTAATATCTTATTTACTTTTGTAGAAAGGGTCTTAGATTCTCAGAACATAATAGGTGCTCAGTAGGTCTTACTGAATTGAGCTGAATCCGGCATTCATTACAGGAAGCATTGAATCCATGATGAAACTGGTTGCCTGAGACTCAGGGGGAGCTATTCAGCTTTATCTCTAGGCCTGTGATGAACTTCTGGCTAGTTAATCAAGGTAACTGTCACTGTGTCTGTCACAGTTTCTCAATTCAGGGCCAAGACTTCTATAATTCATCTGTTCCACAGTTACGCCTTCTTGAAAGTTTTGTGCCTGCACATTTATAGTCATGTTGAAAGGATAATCTTTGTTATTCTATGTTGGGTTTTTGCTTATGGTAACTGTCTGAAACACACACACACACACACACACACAAAACCATTTCGCAAGTGGAAAACAGAATCTGGAAAGAGTGCACAAAGCCTAAATTATATAGCTCCCAACGTGAACTAAAAAAGACACTGAAACCATAAGGAAACTCCTTTTCATTACACACAAACTTATTGCGGGATGGCTGGAAGCAACGTCTTTGGACCAACAATTGTAAATCAAGAGTGTCCTTTAACCATTAGCTTAGTGAAGTGAAGTCGCTCAGTCGTGTCCGACTCTTTGCAACCGTAGCCCACCAGGCTTCTCCGTCCATCGGATTTTCCAGGCAAGGGTACTGGAGTGGGTTGCTATTTCCTTCTCCAGGAGATGTTCCCGACCCAGGGATTGAACCCGGGTCTCCTGCATTGTAGGCAGACGCTTTACCATCTGAGCCACCAGGGAAGTCAACCATTAGCTTGAAGGTAGCCAAAAATGGTTTGGCTCCAATACTGCCCCGTCTAATTCTGCTCAGTGCAGCTCACTACACTGGGAGGCAGTGAGGAGGAGGTGGACATGCTGTCCAAAGACCATGCCTTCCATCCACAGTGCTCAGATCAATAGCGCGTCATTATGTGATTATTCTGAGAGTTCCTCTGGATTGCCATTTACAGTTGCTGTTGCTGATGTTTGTTGTTCCTCTGTGGGGAGTGGGGTGGGTGGGGGGCGGTGGGGAGGGCGGGCGCATGTTACGGAACTCCTGAAATAAAAGCTGCTTAGAAAGGTTCACTCTTTGATTCTCACTGCCAGCATGCCTGTCCCTCTTGAATGCTTGCTAGGAGAGGTAGATCCAGTGTTTAAGTTCTGCTATTCCCTGTAGTAACTTAGTGTAATAGAAGTCCACGTTGTCTGCAAAGTCTGTACAAACGGGTGACTCCATGTCACCAAAAGTGCAGTATAACGCAGTTCCTCCCACACTAAGCAAAACCGTCATTATGCACAGCAAGACCAGTAAAATACAGGAACCACCTCCAACTTCATCTGCAAATAGGAAAACAGAGTAAGGTTAAGCTGACTCAAGAGTCAAATTCCAGTATCTTGTCTCACCGATTAAGATAACCAGATGTTTGTAATGTTAGTCCTCTAAGGATGGTCCCTGATAGAAAGCTAGTGTACCAATGACTACGAGGACCTGTTACCATAAAGATACACACTTGTGGAACTTGTGAATGCTAAAATGAAAACTAGTTCATTTATCCAACGGATGTAACCACTTCCATAAAAAAAGAAGAAAAAATCTGGCAGTACATCTCAAACACATGTGGTTAAGGATTTTTATAGAAACAGGATTATGTAATTGTATTCTCCTTTGACATATTTAGTTTAGTAGCTCTTCATAGTTAATAGACCTTAAGAGATTTAATAGTTTATACTTAGTATACTTCTTATACATACAAATAAAAAGGACTGTATCATTTGTGCTGTGTTTCTTAAGTTTTTTGGGGGGTTTTGGTCAGTTCAATACTTTTATCATCTTTTCTGTTTTTGCCATGATTCCCACTCACCCTCTTATCTTTGTTAGCAATCTATTTTATGTATTTTTTCAGCTATTTCTTTATCATATATTTATGTACAAACATTTAGATATAATTTATTTTAAAACACCTATTTTGTTTTATTTATCTACATGCACTGACACGGTTTAGAGCTGTGCTGTCCGGCATGGCAGCCAAGAAGCGCAGGTGGCTACTGAGCACAAGTTATATGACTTAGTCTAAGATGAGATGGTTCCTAAGGGAACTAGGGACTGTCAGTTCCAAATCCAGGGTTCCTCCTACTAAATTCAGTACCAATTGGTACAAACAAAGAACTGAGCACTTTATCTAGAGAAGACTCTGATAGGTACAAGCAAGGTTCAGAGGTAAAAATGAGGAGTGAGAATAGATTATTTCCACGGCTCCTGCCAGCTTTATAGTTGTAAAAATTTAGAAACATCTACAGCTATCACTTTATGTCATACTTAGAAACTGTGTCTACACGCTGACATCATTATTTAATAATGCAGTTGTTTTATAAACATGAAAAGCACACTGAGAGATTCTAGGCCATGTTTCTACTCACTCTGATTTACCCAGGCCTTAGGTAAACTTAACAACAACCTTAAATACTAGCCCAGGAGGAAAGAAAAAAATCAAACAACAGCAACAGTGTTAAACTACTGCTCTTGAGAGACACTTTTTCCCATAGAGTTGAGAAGAAATCACCAAAGAGAATATATTTGTAATTTATAAATATTTTCCACAACAATCAAGGAGTACTGACTGCCACTGAAAAGAAGACAAAAACAGCAGGCTCACTAAAAACAAAAAGTCAGAAAACAAAACACTAAACAAGAAACTGAAATGAGCTCTGAACACTGACAACTATCTGTGGGCCAGGCAGGCAAGGAGGTGAATTTTGCAACTGGTCACTTATTTGAGCAAACATAACACTTAGGACTTACTTAAGAACTTATGATAGTTCACTTCTCTGTGTTCCTTTATATAATGCAACTAAGTCTACATATTCTTTACAAATCCTATTAACAAACATCTTATTGTACATTAATTCATTCTTTTGGCAAACACGGATCAAATCTGTGCCAGACACAGTGCTGAGCACGCTACCTTGATCTAGGCTGTCGTCTATTTCTTGGAACCTCACTCTTCGCTTGGATGGTTTCTGCTGCATCTGGGCAGGACGATCTCCTACAGTATCATTCCTCTTCTTCAATATAGAGACCAGTCCTTCAGCAGGAACAACCTGTCAGAAACGACAAGCACCGTCTGTTATATCATGGTAAGACACCTCAGGGATATTTTACATGTAATGGTGAGAAGGCTAATTCAATTCAACAAGTGTTGGAATGCCTATTAGAGTTTTAACCATAGGAAAAAAAAAAAAAACATAACAATTATCAAAATTTTACAAAATAATACTTTCACTTGTATTCAGATACTGCCAAATACACACTTCTAAAACACTGATTTCTAAAGCCTTGAATTGAATCCAGGGCCAGGCAGCGTGACACAGCATCGACTGGAAATCAGGCCTCCTTTAAAGCTCCCCTTACCTGTTATGTCATCTATAAAATGATTCCTTTCCGACTCTCTTTGCTTAATCATGAGTGCTGGGTTTTGCTTTACAACAGAGGCTTTTTTTTCATTCATCAGCAACTTTTAAGAAATGAATATGTGAGGCTAAAAATATACTTGATACCAACTTTTTAACATCAAAATCAGTGTTGTCCTCAATTTCTCTGAGAAACTACACGTTTACTAAGTAATGTTACAGTGCTCTAAACACTAAGAACTTCTCTTCTAGAATATCTCTCAGACCCAGTTTACTAGGCACGTATTACCCTGTAGTATGCATAGTGTGACAAATTATGGCCACTAGGCCAAAGGTCCACGGCCTAGCTCTGTAAACACAATTTAATTGGAATACAGCCAAGCTCACTCATCCACATATTGTATGTGTCTGCTACAAAGGGAAAACTAAATACAGGCCATAACATCTAAAATATTCAATACTTGGCCCTTCATAGAGTTTGGTATTATCTCTTAAGTCCCCCACCTCTGCCCCTTTCTACGCTGTCTTTCTGGTTTTCACTTGGGATACCTCTCCTCTCCCTCCACCCCACCCTTTATTTAGGATCAAAGACAAAACAGAAACCCTTGCCATTTTGGAATGAAAAGACTCCGAAGTGTAGGGAGAAACGGAAGAGAATTGGTTCGTAGAGCCAGGCTGGGAGACTAGAGGCCTTACCAAAGGCCCCCTAAGCAGTATGTTGATTCACACAGGTTGACTTGAGGCTGCCTGCTTGGACAAGCTGCAGGTGATGACACAGTTGGGCACTGTGTGCCTAACACTGTACATGTCAGTGATCTGTAGGTATCACATCACTGTAAGCTGGCCACTTCCTGTAATGTCATTTATCTGATCAATGGTATAAAATACTTAATATGACTTGGAGTTCCAGCCAACCATCTCTGATAATACATTATTTGGAGTTCCAGCCAACCATCTCTGATAATAAATTATACATAAATATTATAGATTCTATTAGTTCTTTTTATAACTCAAGGCTTTTAGGGTCAAATAACTCAATATTGTCTTCTACTGGGCTTCCCTGAACATGGGTCTATAGAAACCATTATCTCAAAAAAAAAATCAATATCAGTAATTTATTCTTTTTATAGAAAATATGTATTTCAGATGATGTATTTCTTTTGAGAAAGCTAAAGTACTTTAGTGACATTAAAATGGTAAGTACAAATTATGTAAAGGAAGCTTTCAATCTTTCATCAGAAAGTAAAACATTAAAGAGAATCTTCATAAAACAAAGAAAAACTTTACAAGCATCATGCTGAAACTGGGTACTTAAGGGAGAAAAAGAAGTCCTAATACGTTTCTAAAGGGCAAGACATGGAAAATGGAAATTAACTTTTCATTGACTCATTTACTATCAATTTTCTTGATAAAATAGTATTTACCAAAAGTGATGGCACCTATCACAGGTGCTTTCAAATTGCTTTAACTACTTAGAATAAACAATTCTGTTAAGAATAGCTCTGAAGAAGACCCCCAGAATTGCATTACTATTAACTGTATATCATTGTGATCTGAGTTTTGAATCTGTAAATTCAAGAAACAGACTCAACAGAAAATCTAAAGAACTGCAACTATGAGTAAATGGATGGTGAAAGGCCAAGAGAAACTCTCAGAATCATCTGGAAAGACACAGATGGTGCTTCTAAGACCTAGAAGCTATACTAGGTGCAGGAGCTGTTAGGCCCCCACTTTAGCTTCTGCCTGGCCTAATTTGGGGTGTTTGGCTCCAGAAGTCAAGTAGTTACGGGATACAAGCCTTTCCAAGTGGCCCCATCTTATTTACCATGGGTGGCAGTGAACTTTGGCAAATTTTTTAAAGAGGGAAGAAGAAAGAGTATGAGAAATTACAGTTATGTGGGATGAGCCAACATGCTGTCTTGACACCCTCCCCACTCAACCCTTAATTCCTAGCAAAATCTAACCACAGGCTTTACTTTCTTTTCCTTTTTCTCTCCCACCAAGAACATGTTTCAGCAAGACAGTGTCTGAAGTGAAGGAATGTGCTGTTTTCCGTTATTTCCCTTCAGTCTTGCTCAGGGATCTTCTCCAGGGATCCTTTTCTAACTGCCCTTTGGTCCTACAGACTATAGGGATGGTGGGACCAAGTTTAGGCATAGGAGATGCAAGCCAAAAGGGAAACTCTTAGAAGACAGGTCTTTTCTGTTCCGTGAGGAGCTTTGAAAGGTCTTAGAACCTACCCCTAGCGTGGAAATTCCTACTTACCATGCTAAGGCAATTGAACAAAAAATTAAAGAAATGGCTTCGGTAGAGTTTAATTTTATGGTAGAAGGGCAAGTTAGTTAAAACAAGATCATGGTGTTAGTCTTGGGTCTCATTCAAAAGTTTGCCAAGTGTTTCTAAGTTTAGGTGACACAGAAATGTGTCTTCTTCAAACTACTTAAAAAAATTTCTATGCTTCTATGCCTTTTAATTTTTTTATCATAATATCAAGATTAAAAGGTTAAGAAATTTTAAACCTCAAAAAACAAAGCTTTAAAAACTAAATTTAGGTAATTCTCTGGTGATCCAGTGGTTAGGACTCTGTGCTCTCACTGCTGAGGGACCGGGTTCAACCCCTGGTTGGGGGAACTATGATCCCACAAGCTACATGGTACAGCAAAAAAAAGAAAAAAATAAAACTAAACTAAATTTAGTTTCCCACTTCAATTACCAAATTCCTTTCCTACTAAAACAAAGTATACCAAGCCTTTACACTGATAACAAGAAGAATGTCTAAGCTGCAATTAGTGTAACTGTTACTGGTCTACACTATGAATTAGTGCAGAATTAAAAAAAAATAATGAAATATCCACCTGACCTAGCTCTGCATGGGCTTCCCAAGTGGCATCAGTGGTAAAGAACCGGCCTGCCAATGCAGGAGATATAAGAGACACGAGTTCCATCCCTTTGTAGGGAAGATCCCCTACAAAGGAGGAGGGCATGGCAACCCACTCCAGTATTCTTGCCTGGAGAATCCCATGGACAGAGGAGCCCGGTGGGCTACAGTCCATAGGGCTGCACAGAGTTGGACACAACTGAAGCGAGTTAGCATGCATGGTAGCTCTGTATATTTGTAAATAAATAGCTCTCCTGCACTTCCCCTCAAATATCAATGATCATCACAAACAGCATTTTAAGAATGAACTGGTTATAAAAACAAGATTATTCTGCAACTCTGCTGGCACAAGAAATCATAATATTACAAGGAAAAAAACAGACAGGCCTTGCTATTAAATCTGCCTCCTTAAAGGAGAAAATAGATATGAAATAATATTATTTTATTGACCTAGGCTTTGCTCAACCCAGAACCTTAAGGCTGGTAAATTTTGCTTGGTTTGCAACTAACTTGATAATATTCATAAATCATATTACAAATAGCTTGAACGCCAGCATTCTCACTGTAGAAACACATGTCAAGTTTTCTGTTACTATTCTTCACTGAAGGAAAAAGTCATGGTTCTCTGTTTGGTCCTTTAGATCTAGGTTCCATAATAAGAACTATAGTTTAGTGAATCTCCACACTTTCTGTAAATACATTTACATAATATGTCATACTTAAGTCCTATTTTACAGATGAAGAAGTCAAGCTGAGACAGATTAAATAACTTGCTTACATTTGTAGCACCAGTTATTGGCAGAGTTGAATACAAAGACAAGATTAAACCTCCTGCCATGTCCTTAATGTGAAGAGATCTTATTTTCCATGATTATTAAAATTTTGCTTAGTGTCATTTGTTATATACTACAATTAAAGTGAGATGAACAGAACTTTCAAATGAACCTAATAAGTTTCTTTTGTCTTTCCAAAGCACTTTATACAACAAATCCTTATCTTATAAGTCACCTGAATTAAGAGATACTTAAATTAATGGCTAAATCTATCTAGAGACACGGGAGGAGATGGTTAGATGAAAGATCATTTGTGTCATTCAATTCATCTGGAAGTAGATTAATGTCATGGCTACTACAGCAAATTAACATGACAAGTCACAGCTGGAGCAACAGGAGCTGAGGCTAAATGGAGGAAAGTCATCTTCTAGAAAGAACACAGTGGTTATCTCCCCACACTGCTGCATCTTAGAACACACTGCAATTCGGAGAGTGAAAAACAAATGATGACGAAGTACAGTGATACTGAATTTTTCCAAGATTAATTTAAAAAGGAAAAAAGTTTTTTAAAATAAAAATATGAGTTTTATAATGCACCTAAGTTTCTAAATTAGGCACTATCTCATATTTTTGTATTTAGGTTTTATTTGTTTAAAGGGACAATTTAGTAAGTATAAAATAGGAAAAGAAACGGGTAAGAATGTCAAGACACCATCCCACGTTTTAATCCCCAGTAAATCATTTTAAATGATTCCAAAGGTAGATTCCAAAACAGAACTCCTGATTCTCTTTCCCTCAAAACTGCTCCATTAGCAAATCTTGTTAGTTCCTCCTTCATAAATATATATCTTCACCACATCCATTGCTACTGAGTCCTTCACTATTTCTCACTTGAATAATTGCAATAACTGGATTGATCTCCTTTCTCTGGCCTCTGCCTCCCCTTTTCTAGTCTCCGTAGAGCAGGCAGGAAACAAATAAAATCACATCTTCTGCTCAAAATCCATCTCAAAATGTTACCACTGATTAAGTTAATTCCAGTGCCTTATCTTGGTCTACGAGGCCCTCAGGGAACTCGCTCAGCTTGTCTTCTCCACCTGCATGTCCACCGTTCTGTTCGCTGTGCTCCAGCTTCGCTGGCCTTCCTGCTGGTCCCCTCACTGCCCTCCCCTCCACCCTGGTTAGCCAGAGCCCATTCCTCCACCCTCCCCAGCACTTTGGTCTCTCTATACCCCTTCATCCTGCTAAAATTTCTTCACAGCCATTATCAATATATAAAACGGTACTGTTTATTTTTATGTGAACTTAACTTATTATGTGTCTCTCCCTCTAGAGAGTAAGTATCATGAGGGCAGGCACTTGATCTGTATTCACTGGTATCTCCTTAGTTTCTAAAATATAGTAGGTGCTCAATAAATATGCCAAAGAGCAAATAAATATACACATGAGCAATTTATATAAAGCCCCTAGCCTATACTTACTCAAATAACATAGCCTTTCCCCTTAAAATAATCAAAACCAAATCTATCCTTAAAGGTGATTTATTTTTCTAAGTGAACTAGGTCAAAATAAGAAAAGAGGAGCAGAGGAAGGCTTATTGTATACAGGTGGCTGTTGGGCTTTGCAGAGAATACAAAAATGCATTCAACAGGATCCTCGCCCTTCAGGAGCTTGCAATTTAGTGAAGAGGGCAATATACAAACACGTGTGTGTGTCCTTTAATAACAGGACAGGTAGATAGAACTTTGGGAGGAATGATGTTCAGGCCCCTCCCTCATCTGCAAGTCAAAGGAAAAAACATTATGGACTTTGGTGATCAAGAAACAATGCCAGCAGCTAGCATTTATTGAGTACTGCCCATGACGGGCACTGTGCTTGGCACTCTACATGCTAAAAAGGCAGAGCTTAGACCTCGAGAGTGGACAAGAAATAAATGTGTGGGGAAAGAGTTTGTCACTCCAGAGCAGAGTAAGACTAACACAGAAGGTGAAGACCAGAGGTGACAATATTCGAGTAATTCCTGGGAGGCAGCAGGGAGGCCAGGCTGACAATAGTTAACAGTTTGAGAACAAAGGAACAGCAGGAGATGGTGTTGGAAAGGCAAAGTGGGCCAGATCACCAAGTGTCTGGAACATCAAGCCATTACTATAGAGCCCTTATCCTGGAGCCAAATGGAGTCATGGGAAAAGACAGACAAGCAAACATTATTTTATAGCAGAGGTTTAAACTCACAGTCTATGTGTTAGATCCAGACCCTCAGGTGTGTTTGGTTGCACCTAGAGAATTTCAAAAAGCTATTCAGCTTTCTAGACAAGAAATGGGAACGTTCCCCCATCACCTATAACCGAGTCATTTCATTTACCCGTGTTGCCTGAGTGGCTGGGGGATCCTATCGAGACACGACTTTTATACAGTACTAAATATAAGACCATTTGAAGGAGGAGAAGATGATATGAGCAATGGGGACACTTATTAAGTAGCTACTGCAAGAGTTCAGAAAGAGGCAGTAAAGATGTAAATTTAAAGAACGATTTAAATGGAAAAGAAAAGGAGCTGGGTCCACGAGACCTGACAAATAAGAGATGAAGTAAGTAGTCAGAAAATTTAGAGGGCAGGATAAAAAAGAAAGGCAAAGATGAGACCATCTGGCACAGAGAAAGGATAGGTAATCCCTGGATAATCCTCTGGGGCTCATTAGACACTTACATAAATCCTGGGTCAAGCATTTTCCATGCACCCTCTTACGTTATTAGAAGACTATATTTCCTCTATGGTGACGAAGCTGGGTTAACCCTGCTCCCCTTAAAATAGTCATTCAAGAAAACACCATGATTGCTGTTTCTAAGATTCTCCTTTGTCTGAGATCCACGGAAGAGCTAATTATATGATTTCCTAAAATCCTGCTGCTTGATCTTAGCCTTGCATCTTACATTGGTAAGGGAATCCCACAGTGGTTACTTAATGTAACTTAATCCCCGATCCCACCCAAGAGACAGAGATGACTACTGCACAGAAGTCACTTAGATTAGTTTCTCTGGAGACAAACTCAACACCAATTCTGGGTTGTTACCTTTCTCCCCATCAGAAAGTTCTAGGTTATGTCCTTCCCTATTTTGGTTCCCGTGAGACAGGTAGACCTAAAGCTAAGTAATGCTGCCGATATAGACACAGGACAAGGAACACGTGTTGCCCTCTTTCAGATTAAAAGTTTTTTTAAAGACCCAAGCAGTAGTAAAGCAGTAAAGAAATTATGATATTATTTCTAAAAACAAAAATCGCTTGAATCTGAAGCCTTTAGTTTTCTGAACATATGACATCTCTGCCAACAGATTACACATACATATGTTAAATGAAAAATGAATGGTTTACTTTCATATGGCATATCATGTTGCCAAAATCTGCTCATAAAGGGATCTCTGAATTACATACTATGATTATTTTCAATGTGAATAGATTAACTTTTGTAAAAATTTATCCAATACTTGATGTGATACTTATTTAGAAAACAAAACAACTCCCTCTTCTCCACATATGTAGCAGCCTACTATGGGCTGAGTGGACTTTTATTATCTATAGCAGTATGAGGCTGGTTCCTAATGCCTCCTTGAACTTGTACAGCATATTTCCTCCTAAGGTTCTGATGTTAGGAATAGCTAAAGAGTTTAAAGAGACGATAATGCAATCCTCCCAGGTTCCAGAACAAAGCAAGTCAATGATGTGTTAGCATTACTAGGTTGCTGGGTAAGAGGAGTTTGCATTCTGACATTAAAATGTCAGGGTATTATGGGTATTGAGAAAAAATTTCATCTTTTTCTAGAAACTAGGATAGTCAAATTCAGTAAACAGGTAGCACCTGCAGTCAGACAACTGTTAGACTGAGGCTTCACACATATAGCATCCTTCTCTGAATTTTTAATCACTGCATCTGTAATGTCATGGCACTCAGAAGTTACATAAAAATCACTGAATGAGGGGATAAGTGAGTGAATCGCTCTAACGTACAGACACTCCACATATGATGAACTTTTTTCTTAAGAATCTATGAAATGAACATAAATGTTTTTGATGCTTTTTGAAAACAGTAGAGAGGGGTAGAATGGGGAGGGAGGTGGGAGGGATGTTCAAGTGGGAGGGGACATGGGTAAACCTATTGTTGATTTCATGTTGATGTTTGCTGGAAATCAACACAATACTGTAAAGCAATTATCCTTCCATTAAAAACAAATTTTTTTTAAAAGATTAAAAAAAAACCATTAGTATGATACGTTTGATGACAGTGTGTCAGGTTCTAGGTTCTTTTTTTACATAAGAAAGAACAGCAATGCTTCGGATACTAAGCTATTATTTTACTTAGCAAAATTATTCTGGCTTTGAAAACATTTCCCAAACCTAGAAAAGTTTCATTTATACATATTTCTTTATTAATGAATTAAATTACTGTACATGTTTTTAGTTCTTTTTTGTTTTGTTTTGTTTTTAGTTCTCTATGAGATTTTGTATACATTATCTCATCTTAATGAAATAATGATGTTTAAGAAAAACAACAAACACTTCCACTGTGCTGGTAATGGCTATCAGGGCCAAGCTCCACTGAAGCCAAGGCTGAGCAATGCAGAAATGGCAAGAGAATGAAGGCAGAGAGAGATATGGCAATGAGAGAACATACCATTATATTCTACCATAAACACAGTGGTAGAAAGTGTGACAGGCTGTGAGGGGGTCTGTGAGGGGCGGAGTCACTGACAAGAAATGATGAATTTGGGAGAGAAGGACTCACAAGGAGAGCACAGTTATGTGGAGGAACACAGGCTAGGAGCCTCAGTGGCTCCTGAGGGCAGGAAAAATATCCGTGAATATTATTTAGTTATTAAGAAATTATGTTCTTTATCCTCTGTTCACAAAAGTATGGACAAGTGTGGCAGCAGAGAGCCCCTCAAATGCCATGAACTTCATCTGATTCCTCACTGTATCTTCATCACCTGACACATGGAAGACATCCTTAACGCAATTTCACTGAAAGCATGAAATAAACAGTGTTTGGATTAAAAAGAAGTTTGCGCTTAAAAGCAAACCCCCTATTACCTGAACATTTTACTTAGCTCAAAACTTCATTCTTAAGGCACTAAGGAAACAGTAAGCACAGTGATTTTCAGTTTCAAAGTTTAAAAACTTTTCCTGACACAGTTAGGCAGATTTTATGAAAGTATATTTTTTAGGATGGAGAAGGAGTGTTCAGAAAACAGTCTGTTTAGCATTATCATAGAAAAGTAAACTAGCTTTGTCAGTCATATGCAGCTTCTGGGGTTTTAAAAACAGTACAATTTAACAGACTAACAGACTTTTAGGAAAGGGGACCATCGTGCATAAAAAGTAATTTCACAGGAAGGACGATTTTAAGATGTACATAGCATAATCTCCATGGAGGAAACCTAGGAAGAGCTGACATTATGAGTTTTAGGAAGGACTATTCCATTTAGTTGTAGTACAGTGTTAATTCAACAGTAATTCCCCACCATAAATGGGGAGGAGAGACTCAACAGGAGTCTCTCTTAAGGCAGGAAGACTCAACAGGAGCACTCTGTCCTTCTCCGCAGTTTATACTTAAAAAAGTAAAACTAGACCGTACAACAAGTCAGCTTGATTCTTGAAAAGAAGCAGTTAGACAGTAGTAAAGTTCTGGTATTAAACCTAGATTTGGATATGGTTGTGACTTTGCTTTGATAATTCCCTGTACCAGAAGTCTGATGAAAATAAAGAGAAAGGAGTTCTGGGTCCAGTGTTATACTATTAGATCTATTTAAAATCTTTTTTTTTTTTTTACTATTCTTAAAAATTATGATACAAAAATTATATATACATACACACACACACATAACATTGCCATTTTAACCATTTTTAAGTGAAATTATATTCATGTTGTATAACCACCACCAGTATCTAGTTCTAAAATTTTCATCATCCCAACAAAAACTCTGCACTCATTAAGCACTACTAAACAATTTTCAGGAAAAAAATTAAGAAGAAAAGTCAGTTTATGGAGGGTTGACTGTCAATGGCAATAAAAAGATCTAGTTAAAAAGAATGACTATTTTATCTATTTTGTGAAGAAAAAAATTTTAAATATCATAGTTAATAGAGAGTTGACTATAAAATGCAAGAAAGCAAGCTAGTAACATGACAGTAATTATCTTAGAAAGCTCTCACAGGGTTTCATTTCCATATGTATTCTGTTGTCTACTTTGGCTTGGCTACATTTCCATCTTCTAATTGATGGTTTTTTATTTCAGTGATAATGCAGAATCAGAAAACAACAGATACAAATTAAATTAAAAGCTTAATTGGAAAAAAATATAAGATGAGACAAGAAGAAAAGTAGTTAGCATCCTAATTCTCAAAGAAATAAACAGAATTAGATGGTAGCTCCATAAGGCTGGTAACAGTATTTGAAGTCAGTATTTGAAGGCTGAGTCAGTATTTGAACTAAGGTTGTCACATACCGCTCTTTCTACTAGGTCAGGCTGCCTTTCGGAGGTGCTGTAGTTTTGGTATGGTACCTGCCGCCCTGGCCTGAACTTTAAAAAACTGTATTTTCAAACAAAGGATTTGGTCACTTTGATATTCTCTCCTGCCCTCTTTTTTGGTTTTGATTAGCTTAATTACTATTTAGAGAAACTTTAAAACTTTGAATTATTTGTAAAATTTGACTTAGTCAAGGAGTATTTAGTTTGTTCAAACCTAGAGCTGATAAATCCAGTCTGTATTTCCAACTCTTACTGTATTTTAAAATGTTTCATTCATTGTTATACTGTTTTAAAGAATTTCAAAATATGTTAGTATTAAGAAGAAACAGTAGTATTTTATCTTCTAGATGTATGACAAGAAACGTAAGATTTCCTTACAAGAATGTAACTAATCTTGTCTTATTCATAATTCCCAGGCCTGCCGAATGAAAATCGTAAAAATACGAAAAATGGTGTATATAATATTTACTATACTGGAGGCATGCAATATAATTACCTGAGGTATAAACATCATGATTATACATTGTGAGTCAAAGTTTATGCTAACTAATTTTCCCTGTCATGTTTGAGGCCAGAGAAAAATTCACAAAAGCAAGGCAATACTTAACATATATGTGCTTTCAAATTTCATTTTACTTTTAAAATTATATTTATATTAAATCTCAAATTTACCTCTGCGATCTCTATCCTTTTTGCAAGATCATCGAGAGAGAGACAGCTTTCATCAGAAGGCAGGTTCTCCTGTAGGCTATAGGATGCTTCTTCAGGAGAAAGATCTTGAAGGAAATCAGAGTCTTCCTCTTGGTTATCTTCATATGAGAGGGAATCTTCAGTATCTTTTAAGCATCCTTCTAAAAGGCTGTTCAAATAGTCGTCTGTCTCTTTACTGACTTGTTCTTCCTTATCTCCCTGTTCCTCTGGGGCCATATACACCTCTGGTAGCACTGTACTTAAATCAGACACTGGATTATTTTCACAAAGTACACTCTCAGAACCCTCTGAGTCAGCCTGCCCCTGTGGTGATTTTCCATCACGCTCTGTGAGATCAGGTTGCTGCAGCTCATTTAATTCATTGTTCTCAAGTTGGTCTGTGGGCAACGCCTCAGAAGCATCCCGGAGTGGCAACCGGAGTTCCTTTCTCTGTGAGTATTTACCCTCAGAAATCAACGCAGGAGGTATATGGTCAGAGCCTGGTAAAATCAATGGTTCTGTCACTGACGGGCTGGAAACCTTAGGGTCCTTAGCAATGCGCTCTGTTTCGGCCACGTCTTGGCAGGCCTCTGTCTGAGCCAGCTGCAAGCGGCTGTCATCCTCAGGAGCGTTCCCTGAGGAGTGGGGGCTGGACCTGCTCCCTGCCGACTCCGAGGGCTGGGCGTGGAGCTCCTGCGTGGCTTCAGAGCTGCAGAGTGGCTCCTCCGTGTGGCCCTTCCCTGCAGTTACCGGGAGGCTCCGGGGATCTGCCTGCCTGACCATCTCATTACAGCAGGGACTGCTCTCCGGGGTCTCTTCTTTATGTTGGCTTTCTTTTCCTGATTCCATGACAAGACAAATTTCACTCTCTGAAGATGAAGAAAAACAAGTGGTTTTAAGATTCAACACGGCACTTTGTACAGAAGGGAAGAGAAAGGACATGAATTATACGTGGGACACAGTAATGCTCTGCACCTCTGAAATGGAAATTCAACCTGTTGGATTATAGCATCTTTAAGTAGAGGAAATACTCTAAACATTTAGTAAGTAATCCTTTAGATATAAAAATTAACAGAGATTATTCAAAAGCATGTTAAGAACAAGAATATATTGCTTAGTCTTCATTATAATTGGAAAAAAACGTCATTTTTCAAAGGTTTAAAAGACATTCTAAACTTGATTAGCTGCATCTATTTAAACAAATATTTTAAAGTGTGGGAGAATTATTTTCAGTATGTTTATGAAATATACTGTATCATATTGTAAGAAAAACAATACTGGTTCTGATCTATTAAGGCTAATTAAGGAACATGCTGTGCTGTGCTTAGTCACTCAGTCATGTCTGACTCTCTGTGACTCCATGAACTGCAGCCCACCAGGCTCCTCTGTCCATGGGGATTCTCCAGGTAATAATACTGAAGTGGGTTGCCATGCCCTTCTCCAGGGGATCTTCCCAATCCAGGGATTGAAACCAGGTCTCCCACATTGCAGGTGGATTCTTTACCATCTGAGCCACCAGGGAAGCCCAATAATACCGGAGTGGGTAGCCTATCCCTTCTCTAGGTATATTTCTGACACAGGAATCAAACCAGGATCTCCTGAATTGCAGGTGGATTCTTTACCAGCTGAGCTTCCAGGGAAGCCCCTAAAGAACATAAATCTGTTTAAATTTATTTAAGCATCCTGAATAATAGCATCTTTAATTAATGTATTAGAAAATTACTTGTAACTTCTCAAGGGGAAGTAGTAACAGGCAGTGGTAAAAAGCAAAGCATAAGTCTTGGAACCAGGCAGAAATGGGTTTGGAATTTTGATATTTCTTTCAATTTCTATTTTAAATAAAATCAATTTAAAATACTTCCCTTTGACTTAAAAACTTTCACAAAATATATACTGAATGCATACATAAACTAGTAGATCACAGAGAAGCTTGTTCTTGATTCAGCTTTTGGTTGACTGTGCTACGTCACTTTAGTCACTTTCACTTCAGCTAAGTCAAAAAGTCACTGACTGTGATCCTATGGGCTGCAGCCTGCCAGGCTCCTCTGTCCATTGGATTCTCCAGGCATGAATACTGGAGTGTGTGGCCACGCCCTTCGCTAGGGGATGTGCCCGGCCCAGGGATTGAACCTACGTCTCCTGCATTGGCAGGTGGGTTCTTTACCACTAGTGCACCTGGGAAGCCCTTTTGGTTGATCAAGCATTCCTAACTCCTGGCATGCTGCACTTCATGGGGTTGCAAGGAGTCGGACTTAGCAACTGAACAACTATCACAGAAATTTTAACTTTTTCTTTTATCATATATTATTTAAAAATGATGTAAATTAAATAATACATGATGGGCCAAAGGTTAAAATCAAGGATGCAATATAGTGATGATTATATTATACCTTTTCATGTATTGGTACTTCAATAATTACCAGTTAGCAATGGTGGCACATACCGTAACAAAGAAAAGGCAGGACGTAAATGCCATCTTCTGATTTCAGAGAATCAGGGAAAGAAACTGGCAACCTCAGCTCTGTACTGCTGAGTTCATATTACCTCTCCCAATGCCTTAAGTCAAAGTCAGATGAGGAGAGGACAAGGAAAAAGAGGTCTCTTTGGGGGAGAAAAAGCATTCTTTCTTTTGTTCTACTCCAAAGAATCACTCGGGGAGATTGTAAAGCTCCACGAGATGGTGAAGGACAGGGAAGCCAGGCATGCTGCAGTCCAAGGGGTAGCAAAGAGTTGGACATGACTGAGTGTTGAAGAACAACAAAGAATCATTCAAAATTGGGAAGACTGCAAAAAACCATTTTAATCCCCATTAGGTTGTCAGCTTCACCACTGAGCTTGCTGGTCTGCCTCTCTGTTAAGATGGGGGAGGTCAGAGCAAGGAGGGCCCCAGCCAGCTGCAAAGGGATCCAAGCTCTCCTCCCCAGCTTCCCAGTACCCAAAGGTTCAGAAGACAGCCCTCCAAACACACCCATAGAATTCAAAGAGTAAAGAGCATAAACGCATGGCAGAGAGGCCCTCACATCAGAGGAATGGGTATGCTGTCTCAAGCTGAAGGTCAGTTACCTGAAGGACCACAAATGTCCAGGAAAGTGACTTGGTAGTAAGCTCCTCCGCACTTGGTCCTGCTGGAGCCACCAACATCCCTATAGACTAGATTCAGGCCTATGCACTAATCTAGATAGCTCAAAAGGGAACAGACCATGCGCCCAGCCCTTGCAGAGCTGGTGGACAGAGAAGAGCTTTGAATAAAATGAGATTTAAGTGTTAAATTTGGAACAGAATAGGACTAAGTCATAAAGAATCAAAATGAGAGTATTTAATAGCTCTAAGTTACTGAAAAGTTAGGGAATCAGCCTGAGATGGCATTCTATTGTAACAGGGAAGAGCAAATTCTGACTTTATGTTGGATCTGTTTCTTTTACTTTAACCTTTGCTTTTTATGCTTTTGTTATTATAATCACCGTCTACCACTGTAAGCATACACAGTGGCCTGCCACAGGGAACCCTGCCCCTCCAACCTGAATGTTAAACTAGAGTACCTTTGCTCAGCTCACAGAGAGACCTTCCGACCCTGCTCACCTGTGAAAGGCTGCAGAAAAGAAATTAACATAACCCCTCCACAAGACTGGTTATTTCCGGAGATTTCTGCACGACTTAGGACCTTTTTACTTTACTTCCTCACCTCCTTCCCCTCTCTGTTCTATAAAAGAACCTAACATCCAGGCTCCCATAAGATGGTTATTTTGAGACATTAATCTGCCATCTTCTTGGTCTGCCAGCTTTTTGAATAAAGTTGTATTCCTTGCCTCCAACACCTCATCTCTGATGTACTGGCTTGTCGTGCGGTAAGCAGAGTGACCTTGGACTTGGTAACAATACAACCAGAAAGAGAAGTGGCTGACTATAGTTACCAGATAAAACACAATCAATTTAAGTAGTTCCTAATGAAGCAAGATAGCACGTAAGTGGTGTGTAATAAAGACTATCATTGGTACAATGTATTATTTATAAAATACTAGCCTGAGAACAGTTGCTTCATTCCACTATTAGAAACAATATAAAATATAAAAAATTTAGTAATTTAAGATGTAAAGGGCAAAAATTTCAGACTAGATCAAGACAGTAGCTGTAATTTATGTGTGATGCCATATAAAGTATAAATGATGTTTTTAATACATATTCAGTCTCCAAATCAAACAAGACATATGCTATTTTATAATTTGTTGTATCAAATTATGCTTTTGGAGAAAAGCTTAAAAACCTGTCTTTACTGGTAATGCAAAACAGTCTTCTGCCTTAGTCTTCCATCTGTCTGATTCCTGCTCTCTAGGGGCAGCTACTTTTCAATTCCTTTAACTGTTTCTGCTCATATTTACCCTCCATTTCTAGAGAAGACTTCCATTGTTATCTATTGACTTTTCAGTTTTAGAGACCACCTACTAACTTCCTACTAAGGAAGAGAGTTAGTTCTCATGGTTCTTTAGATTCTTTGCCCCCACAGTGATGTTTTCTTTCCCCTCTCGCTCCCATTACAATTCAACATAAATCTGGGGCAAATCAATATTTAAGGTTTACAGTACTATGGCTTTGTAAGTATTATTCACAAGATACCCAGACTGCATTTTTCTTTCTCATTTATGCTGTTTTTTTGTGTGTTGATTACTGCCTCATTACTCTGTTAAAAATAATTTTAATCTATGCATCTTTGAACTCTGACAGATGGACAACTATGGTATATGTAACAACAGATAATCTTTCAGCTTTAAAACATATTCTTCTTGAGTCCCTGACCTGGAACTCCTTTCCAGGCTTGCTACACAGGTATTGTCCTGGAATTTCCTTTCCCAATGATCCTAGGAATTCATTTTGGCTCTATTTTGGAAACCTTGTTTTCTCTCAATCCCAGGTCTTCCTCTTTGTTTATTTTCTCTTATTATAAGGACACTTCCTAAGAAAACGTACATGGAAGGTAAACTTTTTAAGATTATTCACATCTTAAAGTCTTTACTCCTTCACCACTGACTAAAACTTTGGTTGGGTAAAGTTTTCTAGGTTAGAAATCCTTTTCTCTCACAATTTTGAAGACACTGCTGTATTATGTCTAGCTTCCAATAGGGCTTCCTATTTGGTAGAGAGGGGACATCAAGGTCTAAATGCTTCCTACACAGCTTTTTAACTTAAATTTAGAGGTACTCTCTGTGCTTCCAATTCCCAAACCCTGTGCTCCCAATTCCCAAACCCTCTCAGGCAGAAATCAACCTTTTCCCTGTAGACACTTAGTTTTTGGCTTTCTCTGGTATGTAAGTTGGGTTTCCCAGGTGACTCAGTGGTAAAGAATCCATTTCCAATGCAGGAGATGCAGGTTCTATCTCTGGGTGGGGAAGATCCCCCGAAGAAGGTAATGGGAACCCACTCTGGTATTCTTGCCTGGAGAATCTCATGGACAGAGGACCCTGGTGGGCTACAAACCATGGAGTTGCAAAGACACAACTGAGCGACTGAGCATGCATGGTATGTTAAGCCAGTTGTCATCCATCCATCTGCTTCCCAGCTTCCAACATTTTCTGGATGTCGTATCTGCTGCTGGTTCCTTGCCAATTCTGTCCTTCTGGCTTTCTGCCTTTAAGGATTCCTTTGTGACATTTCAATAGTATTTAAAAAAAAAAGTAGAAGTAAATGGTCGATCCACTATGTTTAACCAAAAATATATTTTGAATTTTCTTCAGGCAGGTATCACAGTATAAACTTATTGCTAATGTTTCTGTTAATACTAACATGAATTTCTGTTAACTTGCTTTCTTGAGCCCAAAGATGTAGTAAGGTAAGTCTACTAATCCCTATTGCATTGACTTAAGACACACTAAAAAAAAAATTCTACTCTGATGAAATAACAATGGAATAATAGTTGAAAGTATGACATACTTAATAATACCAAATTAAGGAGGTAGTTCTCAAATGAGAAGTTAGACTTAATCTAAGTTCTAACATGTGCTCTACAAATGCACATGCCTTTGAGTTACTCTCGCAACCCTCCTTCTGCCATGAATTCTCTTTAGGGCAAAATTCCCTATGTTATTTATGGATGAGACTAAAGGATTCATGAATTAACATGTTTCTTATACTTTCTCAATATCTCACTAATTATCATCAGGTAAAAACATTTGAGTGATATATCAGGCTTGAAAAAGAAATTTTCAATGTTAATATTTATTTTGGCAGATTGATGAAAAAAATGTGCCTTTATTAAGTCTGAAATATTGATAATAGTATAAATTAAGTACATCTTCTACAGAGATTAATGCAAAACTAAAAATGTATACACTTGGTCCTCAGGGAAAAACAAGTTAAAAACCACAATGACATTCATATCTACTAAAATGACTTAAAAAAAAAAAGACTGACAATATTAAATGTCAGCAAGGATTTGAAATTTTCATATATTGCTGGCAGGGTATACAATGGGACAACAGCGTTGTAGAACTGTTTTGACAGTTTCTTACAAAGTTAAAAATGTACATTCCATATGACCCTGATTCTACTTTCAGTTCTTTACCCAAGAGAAATGAAAACATATTATCTACAAAACAAACAAACAAACAAACAAACTTCCTATTAGTTTTATTCATGATATCTCCAACTTGGAAATTACTCAAATATCTATCAACAATTATGTGGATAAACGAATTGTGTAAAGTTAAAAATGGAATACTACTCAGCAACAAAAAAGAATGTATTAATGGTACATTTAGTCATAAGGGTAACTCTCAGAAGAAAGTATTCTGAGCAATTCTATTTCTATTACATTCTAAAACAAGGAAAACCTATTGATAATAACAGGAAGCACTGGGTTGCCTGGGACTGGAGGTGGGAGAAAGATTTTGGAGTGATTAAAAATGATCCATATTCTGACTGGGGTAGTAGTTACATGAGTGTACAAAACTGCCAAAACTCATCAATTTGTACACTTAAAATGGGTATATTTTATTACATGGAAACTGTACTTCAATAAAGTTGATTAAAAAGTGGGAAGGGAATGATAAATGGAGAACTCAGGATAATGACTACCTTGGGGCAGGGGAGTGAAGCAGGTGATGGCATAGAAAGGAACACAAAGGTAGTTTTAACAGGAGGACTGACAATAATCTAGTCCCTCTGTTGGGTATAAGGTTCATAGGTCTTCATTTTTTTTAATACATTGTTATAATGTATATATGTAACATATTTTCACATATAAGTAATACTTAATAAAAATGAATTAAAATATTATAAAATACATGGGCTTCAAGGCCAGAAAACAGGGTTTTAACTTTGTGTTCTAATTAGTTCTGTTTGGATAAGTCACTTACCTTCCCTGAGTTTCTTAAAATGACTTAGTCTACCTTAAATTGGTTGTTAAGAGGAAAAGATGAAATAATATACATAAAAGTACGCTGAAAATATAAAGTAATATGTAAATAACTTGGAGACTTTAATCATGGTAGATTAATTAGAAAAGTAGGAGTCGGATGCAACTGAGGGACTTCACTTTCACTTTTCACTTTCATGCGTTGGAGAAGGAAATGGCAACCCACTCCAGTGTTCTTGCCTGGAGAATCCCAGGGATGGGGGAACCTGGTGGGCTGCTGTCTCTGGGGTTGCACGGAGTTGGACACGACTGAAGCGACTTAGCAGCAGCAGCAGCAATGAATAACACATAGAGAACATTAATGGAATACTAGCCATAGGGGGTGGTGATAACATGGGAGGAAGTGGTGGAGGAAGGGTAATGAGAGCTGTCAGCACGTAGATTTCTTACCTTGTGCCAGGTACTGTTCTAAACCTTAATGAAATTACTAACTTAATCCTCATAAAAATCCTATGAGGTAAAAATAATCCACATTTGGAGGTGAGCAAAGGCAGGGACAGAAAAAAGTTAAGCAACTTGTCTATGGTCACACAAATTTTTCCTTTTGGCCACGTGGCATGCAGGATCTCAGCTCCTCAACCAGAGATTAAACCTGTGCCCCTGCATTGGGAGTGCGGAGTCTTAACCACTGGATTGCCAGGGGAAGTCTCTTAAGGTCACACAAATTTAAGTGGTGGAGAGAGGATTCAGACCAGACAAGTTTGATACCAGAAAACAACCACACACAGAGAAAAGCAAGTTACTTATTATACAAGGAGCTTAAGACCAAGACATATATAAAGAAAGAAAAGCAAAACTCTAAACTGTAGAACACATAAGATATTAGAGTATCTTATGGAATATCTTAAGGAATACGGGGTAAAACAAAGAGAATATATTAAATACAAATCATTTAAAGTAATATTTTCATATTTCTATTTTTTTCTTATTCTTTCTTACATTTCTCTGTATTTATTCATAGAATAACCTGTCTGAGTAGACTATGAGAGATTTGACATTTTTCTTTAAAAGATACTATTTTATCAGACTTGGCAAGATTTCTTTCTCTAGAATTTAGTTCACACCCTTCCCATAAAATGGTTATTAATGAAACGTCTGCACTGTGGAATCGGATAATCCACACAACTTCCTTAGCAGAAGTCTGCTGCAATTCAGTTAGAAACCAGAAGACACAGGTTCTGCTTGTGAGTCAAAGCACCAAGTAAGTGGCTTATGTGTGGTATCTCAGTTTCCCTGTCTGTGCCACTCATCCTGCGGCAGAGGCTAAGCTGGAAGTAGTGCCGAGCTATTGCTGGGCAGTGTCAGACTCAAACTTAGAATAGCCTTCTTCCCAATGTGCACAACACAGAGACATATTCACACCCAAACTAGGTGACTACTTTGTGATGTTTTCCCATAGGATGTTTATGAAGCTCATTATATTCTGATTTCCATAAAAATGACCAGAAAAAAGAGACAGGAAGAATAGAATATAGTAGGATTGACCTAAGGCAACCCAAATTTGCCACATAAGAAAAGAGGGGATAAAGTAAAGATCTGAGGGGAAAAAACTTAAAAGAGAAAAAGGCAAGTGAAATTGAAGGCATCATCATCATCATTTTATCTCTTCAGGCAATTCAGTTAAGACACATGATGCTGCCTGTTTAATATCAGAGTTTTCAGGCCCAGGAATATAAAGTAGTACTAAAATCATATACATGGAAAAACAAATACTCTAAAACACATTTTTAAAAATCTATCTTTAGTTTCTAAAGTTTTTATAATGAACATACATTATTACTATAAGAAAACAAATTTCTAAAACTCGTAACTTTTGATATAAGACACAGTGATATAAAACATAACTATAAATGCTTTAGAAATATATATATACAAATTAAAGTATACCATGTTAGCCAACAAAAAAGGAAGAGAATAAATTACTACAGATAAGCTGTCAAGATACAGAGCTTATCTTGATAATACCTAGATTTACAGAAAAAAATTTCTGGTAAAGTTTGTAAAAAAATTGTTGGTTTTTATACAGAAAAGAATGCCTTAATGCACTAAAACCAATTCGCTTTCACAGCTTATTTGCAGTCTTGTCATATTCTCTTAGATACATAAAACCACCTACTGAAAACATGAAACAATTTTATGTTTTTATAAGAATTTAGATTTTATAATTTCTACTACTAGATATCTAAAAATAGGATTATACAATGTTAAAAAAAAAAAACCTTGCTTTGCTGTTTGTCTAGGAGCAGTATGCGTAAAAAAGCTCCTTCACAGCAACTCAGATGTAATACTTGTAAAATATTATATGAGGCAGGCATTTTTAATGTCTACTTCTAATTTAAAAACATACCCAGCTCTTTGGCTGTAGCTCCTCTTTCCTTTGGATCTTCAGACACTATTAACTGCTTAAAGCATTTCCTTCCCAGGGACTTCTGGACAGCTGCTATCTAAAAAGTTTTTCAAAAAGAAAAAAAAAAAAAAAAAAAAACTTTGGGGGAAACTGTTGCATTAAGTTAGAAAGCTGAAAACAATTTGAGGAAGGTTTCATTCTTTTCTAAACCAGTCCATACAACAAAACATGACACTCTACGTTTTTCCTATAAACATTTTCAAAGAAAATCTCTTACCTTATCTTTGGATAAAAGAGGACTGTAGGAAAAAAGAGAGAGAGGGGAAAAAAGAATTAAAAAAAATATTATAGCAGCAAAATGCTTCCAAACAAATGTCACTGAAACGGCTGTAAAAAAAAAAAAAGAAAGAAAAAATACAGCTTCTCTGGATTCTAATATTAGCACAGAACATTTCCACTGCTGAAACATTACCACTGGTTCACACAGTTCAAAGTGCAACTATATCATGTGTTAATCTTCTTAGATGGCCAATAACTAATGAAAAACCTCCAAAGAAGCTATAAATACTGAGAGTCAGCAGGGGAAAAAAATGTCAACCTTTGCTATTCATGTATTTCAAGAGTATTTTACACATATCAAAATTTCAGTTTATGTCATTATCGTCTAAAGTTGATTATGGTAGAAGATAATTTTATTCACATTTTCCACAGAAAAGGATAAAAAAAGACGTAATCTGTAAATATATTTTAGGAAACACTCAAGATAAAAGAATGCATACATTCACCAAAAAGTATACACAGTAATGTTCACAGCCATTTTATTCATAATATTAAAAAACTGGAAACAATCCAAATGTCTATTAACAATATAATGGATAAATAAATTGCTGCACAGTCACATAATGAATCCACACAGGAGTAAAGCAGAGCAAATTACCACTGCAGGTAACAACATGTAACAGACGTAATCATGCACAAAAAAGCTAGATACAAAAATCTAGTCTGTGTGGTAACATTTATGTAAAACTGCAGGACAGGCAAATACAGTGTTACAGAACTCAGAGAGCAGTTACTATCTGAGGGGGTGGGTGCTGGCTTTGTACACAAATTAGGGCGCTAATTCTGAGGGGCTGGACTGTTTTGATTCTTGGTCAGAGTATTAGTTACATATATGTATCTGTACATGTAAAAATTCAGCTGTGTACTGTAATATTCAAACATTTTGTATTAATTTTAGGTGTATAATTTTGGGGAATTATCAAATATAAGCATAAAATTTTAGGTTTGGTTTATAATACTATCTACTGTTCACTAGTCAGAAATTCTCTAGAGATGTGAAGCAATGTGACTGAAGACTAGTTTTTAAATTATGTGTCGGCACTAATAAGGACCTATTGTATAGCATAGGGAACTCTACTCAATTCTCTGTAATGACCTATATGGGAAAAGAATCTAAAAAAGAGTGGGTATATGTATAAAAGTATAACTGATTCACTTTGCTGTATACCTGAAACTAACACCACATTATGAATCAACTATACTGCGATAAAAATTAAAAAAACATTATGTGTTGGCAAGTTGCCTTATATTTAAAAAGAGGAAAAAAAAGAAAAAGAGTCACGTCTATATTAGATTCAATAACTCTTTATTTTTAAATAATTAAAACATTTGTAACAGATTAAACAATTATTAGTTCCCTGGGAAGAGCAGAAAAGTATCTATATTGAATATTTTGAAAGTAAGAAAACAATCTCCCTTATCTATTTTTAATATTCCAGTATTTAAAAGTTTTACAAAGCCAAAAGTTAACCTATTTAACATATTAAAATTAGGTCATAATGCAGAATCCATAAAAAGACTGTTTCAAAAGTTCAAACTAACACAAGAAAATTGTACATCCCAGAAATCTGCACTAGTTTAATAATTATCATATCCCCTCACCTTTATAATTCTGAGTCTTCAAATAATAAATTAAAATATATATACTTAAGTTCTTTATTATTACTATGTTCAGTTTTAAAAATCCAACTCTTTGATACAAATCAAATAATTTAAAATTATCTGGTATTCTGATTAAATGCATTTGCATTCCAGTATTAGGCTACTCTTAAAAGTGTGTTTTTACTACAACATATAAACAGTGACAGACATAGAAACACTGGAAAACAATTGTAATAAAAATCCTAACACAAATTTTTCCATCGGAATCACCTAACCTCTTAAGCAAAAATTAATCGAAATTAGAAGTTACATTAAAAAATTTCTAATTAGAAGGTGCTTTGAATTTTGTAAAACAGACCTTTTGCTAAGTTTTGTGTAAGAAACAGATAAAATCTGAGAAAGGAACCTAATCATTTTATTAATTTTAATTTCTCCAGTTAGTATTAACAAAACAAAGAAGTGAATTCTGCATTTTAAATACTCAGTATTACAATGCTTCTCCAATATTCTATTCCAATTCATTGTAAACAGTCAAGTACTTACTCTTGATGTGTTGCACAAAATTTAGCAAGCCGTTCAAAATCTTCACCATTAAATCCTTTTTCTGAATTCCTCAAAGGTGTAACTGTATGTTGTTGTACAGTTTTCCATTTTGTTTCTAAATTTAAAATATTTGTTAGTCACTAGCTATTACAAAACATGTTTAGAAGGGAAAATACTTAACTGGCACTACTGATAAAGATTATCATGCAAAATTATCTTTTCAGCCCAAAGTTAACACAGAATTAGCTAAGTGATTGCTTTTAGATCTAAGTATATATCCCAGAGACTAAATCAGCCAAGGACATCAGAAGAAATGAAAAAGTTGCAAGTGTTCTTTTCTTGGCACTGGTATGAAAAACAAAGACAAAAACTTTCTTAAAATGAGGTAAACTTGCCGTAAAAATGCTACTTTCTTTGCAACACTAACTTGACTAGAAACATCTACTTCCTGACCTAGAAAACCAGGTCAAATATGTTAACTTTCTAGATAGCAACTTGTTAGATTATTGATAATTCTGCATTCTACCTTAGTTTGTACTCACCCCACTGTTCTTGAATGGCAGAAAGATTTGCGAGCAATTGCTCGTGATACAGTCGTTCGAGCTGAATGAATTTCATTGCTTTCTCATCTGAACAGAAAATTTAAGGAAAATAGGAATCCAGGCTACAGAATAATGTCTTAGATCAACTGAGAATTTTGAAGTTTATAAAAAACTGAGAGGGCTCTAAATAATTTTAAATTTAAACAAAAAAGTAAGGGTTTTTGGTTTTGAAGTAGGTAAATTTTAATGTTGCATATCATGCATTAAGCTACCTGGTTTCTATTCTATCAGTAAACAGAAGACGCAAAAAGAAGGTTTTAATGTTCAAGAAATGCCTGCTTGCTAATAATACCTCTAGCAGAGTCAATTAAATATAATTTAATTGGAAATAGGGCCCATATGGAATCCATAATCTAAGTGTTCCCCCTCCTTTTTCTCTCCTTAAATTACCTTCTGTCAAGCCACTATGTTACCCTCTAGTCAAATGTTTGTTTCTGATTTCAACTCCCTGTGATCCTTATTTCTCACTGAATGCTTTTTTTTTTTTTGTAAATTAACTTGCCATAGTGATTTTTATAATTATGTGATTTTACTTTTTTTGGTAGATTTTCTTAGGAATTTCTGCCTTCTCCATCTGTATCACACATTTAGCATTATATGAGGTCAAGACAAGCTGTCCAACTGTCTACCTTCCTTTGGGCCATGTTCTAAATGTTGACCCAGAAAGAAGGAAGAGAAAAAACTCATTGTTTAGCTTTTTAGTCCTCCCATGGTCACTCAGAGGTTCAGTTCTCTCTCTCATTTGTGTCTTAAATATATGCCAGGGATCATAAAATAGACCAGGGAGAAGCAGAGACAATTCTATTTTCCTCTGCTCATAACTTAAAAATATACCAATGTTTCTCACACTTTACTGAACATAAATGTTATTTGAAAATCTTGGTAAAATACAGATTCATGAGTCTGATCCCCAGAAGCTCTGATTCTAAAGCCCACGAGTCTGCATTTCTAGGAGCTCCCAGGGAAGTTGATGTACTCTGCACTTTACTACATCATACTCATCCTTTGGGTAGTCCTAAACTTCATTTCCTTAAGAATTTGATTTCCTTCAGACTTAGTGATTAACAGCCACTGCCCTAAGTTTCTACCACACTTTACTAGTTTACTTGATAGGGGTTCAGGATGACAACTGCTTGTCCCCCAATCTGTAGTGAAAATCAGTAAGGTTAGGAGAAAAAAGAAATCACACAAATGGGGAAATAAAGATACTTAGGATGAGTTCTCTCTAAAGTGTATATATTGGACCTTCTCTGAAAAAATAAAAACAATTTTAAGAGAGGGAAATTAAAAAATGGAAGGAATAAATCTTTCTTTTACTAAAGTTATGGGCTTTCCAGGTGGTGCTAGTGGTAAAGAACCTGCTTGCCAGTACAGGTAGACGTAAGAGATGTGGGTTCAACCCCTGGGTCTGAAAAATCCCCTGGAGAAGGGCATGGCAACTAACTCCAGTATTCTTGCCTGGAGAATCCCATGGACAGAGGAGCCTGGCAGGCTACAGTCCATTGGGTTGTATAGAGTCAGACATGACTGAAGAGACAGCACAAACAACAGTTAACATGCAGTCTTCCTTGACAATGGTTATTCTGTTTATCACTAATGAAGAACTCTTCATCAGCAATAGCTATAGCAAATTTTGCAAATTAGATATAGCAAATCTTCCCTTTGCTATATATATAGCTATAATAAGAGTCATGAGATTTGCTATGTATAATATGGCTGACAAACTCTACCATATGAATATTACTTGCTTTGTACTTCTGTTTAATTCAAAAGAAAACAAATCCAATGGGTTTTTATTTTTTTGCAACATGCATTCTCCCCTTCCTCCACACACAAATATTTAGATTTTGGTAAAATTGGAGCTTGTCCACAGGAGGTCAAACTTGGGTGGTTCTAGAGAATTTTCTGGAGTAACAAATTTCCTACATCTTGTTTTCTGAGATGGTTACATGGGTGCATGAAACAAAATCCAGTGACAACAGCAGATCATACATTCATTGTAGGTAAATCTCAATTTTAAAAGTGGGCAATTCACTAAGCGTTCTAGGCATTTCTTCTTGTAATTAAAAAAAGGATACAGTCCTCCTCCTGGAAATAAGACTCTGCTATCTGTTAAAAACAAATAAAAAACAGAGAAAGTTAAATTAACAGTTGAATAAAAAGACAAATTTGGAAGAAACCAAAACCTTGAAACTCTCAAAATCTTTGATATCAAACTAAGAATACTCTTAACTATATTCGCCAGTTCAGAAAAAAATATGACTCTAGGCACAAGACACATTTTTGAAGTCACTTGTCTCAAGAAAAGCAAACACAGACATTCTTTGGTCTGCACACAATCTCATTCTTTCTATTCTATTTCAAGTCAAAGCAAACATCACTGATTCACGAGAGTTTAGAATAAGAACTCTAAAGAATGAGAGAGATGCTATCGAGGCTTATAAAGTAGAACATGAATGAAAGGATGGCTGTATCATAAACTAAAAAACTGAACTATGTCAGGTCACAAGGGATCTTAAAACGCATTCCTCTCATTAGTATTTCACAAACTACCTCAGGGGGACACTGACTTTTCATTCTCTTTGGATATTTCAGAAAAGGACAGACCAAGTGCTACTAGTTGAGCAATGATGTTTGGAATAGATACCAAGTTCTGCACAGGATAAAGGGCACTGGATGGGAGGGCAAGGTCCAGGGACTCAGCCTCTGCACCCAGTTGAGGGATATCCCTAGGCAGATCCATTCTAGGGCAACTTTAAATTTAAAAATTCTTTGAGTCTAAAAACTTTGGAATCCTTTATTCAGATATAGCATTTATCAATAGAACAGTAAAACCAAAAGTATACATGGAGAAATATTTGCATGAATTGACTATCATCATACTTAAAATACTTCATTAAGTAGTTTACACTTTCAGTTTGCCCTGATTTTTCCTGTCTCTAATGAAAAAGGTATTCTGTTTATGGATCATGATCTCTACTTTCCAGGAAGCTATCAGTACAAAGAGCAATAAAGTACCAGTCAAACCTATAAATTAGAAATAAAAAAGGAATGTTTTTTTCTCTAAATCCCACAGTGGAAAAAGTATAGTTTTAAAGGAAATAGTTGCCTAGCTTAAAATTTATTCTATATATCTAATATTCTTCCAGGAGCAAAACAACAATATAGATGGACCCAATCACCTCTCTGTAAATTGTCATTTAATCAATTAGCTTTCAGACTTCTGGGACAGTTCCAGTCCCATAAGTGCAACCATAAAGACAGGATCATGAAACCCAAGGTCTCAAAAGTAAAAAGGCACTTACAGGTGAAAGGGCAGCTTGAAAAATAAATACACAGGGTGCCTTCTCCTATAAAAACCTACTCCTGGCAAGTCGAGCAGGGTAAAAGAAGGTGTGATTTTCTTTGATGCCCCAAATGTCTAAATCCGGGAGGTAGCTTGGTAGAGCAGAAAAACATGAACGTTTGAAGGTGAATAACCTGACTGTGTTCTAGACCGACTTTGCCACTGCCAGCTGTGTGACTCTGGACCTCGGCTTCCTTATTTGTAAAACAGGGTCAGTAATATCTACAACTCTAGGAGACAGAACGTGTGTCTAGTACAGCGCCCAGGACACAGCAGCAAGTGCTTAAAACGGTTTGCACTTGCTGACTCTGGACCAGAAATACTCTACCGGTGCAGAGTAGAATCGTGAAGAAGTGAGTTGAAAATCACTTTGGGAGGGTAGTAATTTTAAGGTTTTCCTGGTTTCAGGCGTCTTTTATCTACCGGGAACAAAAAGGAGTTAGGAAGGCGTATGTGTTTGTCCGCAGTCCCACAGAGTGGCTTCAAGGATCCCAGTGAAGCCATTTCCTGCTTGAGTCTGAGATGAGTTTCATGACGTGCTCACTGAGCACAGAGTACAGCACTTGAACTTCTTCTTCTCATGTCTATATGAAAAACTCTCAAGTTTATGACTTAGGTTATACACTTACAGCTAACCTGCCATTATATTAACTAAGTCAGTGTATAAGAGATTACTTACACCCAAGAAAAGTAATTTTTCTTTTTTGGCCACACTACACGGTCTGTGGAACTTCCCTGATGAGCTATCAGACCCATGCCCCCTGCAGTGGAAGTGCAGAGTCTTAACCACTGGACCATCAGGGAAGTCCCCAAGAAAAGTAATTTTTAAATGGAATCTTCGAGAGATCCAAGAACTTTAGTGTGGACTCTGGAACCAGACATGGACTTGAATCTTGTCTCTATGACTTATTGGCTGTGTGACGTCAGACAAGTTAAAAAAAAATCTTCTTTGGTTGTAATAATGTGTCATTCTGAAAGTATTACTGTGAGGATTAAATGGCCTAAAAAACCTAGAATAGTGCTACTAAAACAGTATTTCCTATTTTAGTATTCTTATCATTGAGCCTGTTATTACTACTGTTATGTCAATACTGACGGAGATTTACAATGGATGCTTGGAAAACAAGAATCAATAAAACATATTAAGTGCCAAAAGAAAAAAAGAGTTCCAAGAGCTAAAAACGTAAGTGAATATCTGCAGTGATCATAGTCATTAATATCAAATGTCCTTTAGCATATATTCATCCATATAATATGTTAGAAATAGTAACTATCCTGTAATTAACTCTCCATTAATACTTCCTTATTTCTGTCAGTGGTACTACCATTCCTCCTAACTGGGTATTCCTAGAATTATTCTTCTCTGATTTCTTTATCATCCCTTTTTTCATTATCTACACCGAGTCCCTAGGTCAAGATTTCAAATTCACCTCTCTGTGTTTCCACTGTTACCACCTTAACCTAGAAACTATTCTCACTTTATGTCTGAATTATAAACTTCTTCTTTTACCTCTTACCTTTATCAAAAATATATATATTTACATGGTTTAAAGAGTTAAACGGTTCTATAAGGTGTGTTTAAGAAAGGCCCTGCTGTTCGTGTCCGATTCTCCTTTCTTCAGGAGCAAGCACTTAGATATCTCTTTTTTAAAAAATGCTGTATCTCTTAATATTATGGCTTATATTTTCTATTTCTTGATTTTTTTTTTCAGTTTTAGAAAATGGGGGATTGAGTCTTTTGCTCCTTCCCCTACAAACATATACCACACATACTTTCTCTCACATATTGACCTATCCCACGCTGTTATATTGTAGTAAAAGGTAGGCAAACATTTAATGTTTACCTTATTATGAGTAAGTCATGTAATAAACTCTCATTATTTTTCCTTTCATGAAAGCTTTCTGTTTTCTCTGGAGTTTCTTTTTTCCTTTTTTTTTGGTATAGTTTTCCACGCACTTATCGCTTATACAACGCTAGTCTATCAAGAGTTGAAAACTTCCCTCAATGTATTCAGACACACCAAATATTCAGAAATCGGAAAATGATATAAAAGTTTCTCCCCAGACCCTTCTGATCTGCTCAAATAAAAGTGGGTACACTCTCCTTCTTGGTACAAAGCTGTCATCTAAGACTCTCTCTTCTCCTAGAGACCCCCTTCACCCATCTCCGGGGTAGCACCCCATTTTCTTTTATCTTAATCTTCCTGTTCCTTGGTTTACTCTCTTGTTTTGGTGGAGTACATCATATACTGACTTCCTGAGAAAGGATGAAAAGGAAATACCACAGGCCCTGACGTAGGAACATTCCTGGTATAGCTGAGGAAGTGCTAGGAGCCCAGTGTACCTGGAAAGAAGTGAATGAGAAGGAGTTTTAGGAATTAAGGTCTAAGAGGTAAGGGCCAGATCATGGAGTCTCTTGCCACGGTAAGAATTTTGGCTTTTACTCTCAATGTGAAAAGAAGTCAATGGATGGCTTTGAACAGAGAAGTCTCGTGATCCCAACTAACATTTTATCTGGATCACAATGACTGCTGTGTCGAGGAAAGGGAAAAAAACCTAAATGGAAATAAAGGTAAAGCAGGCAGGGTTCTACAATTAGTTTACTGCAAGAATCTGAATGAAATCTGATAGTGTCTTGTACTATCAAGATGGCGGCAATGAAGGAGGAAAGAAGACATCAGAATCTGCATATATTTTTAAAATAGATTGGCAGGATCTGCTGATTAGATACGGACGTGGGGAAAAGTGAAGGATGACTTCAAAGTATTTGGTCTCAGCAACTAGAGGGATGGATATGCCATCTAACAAAAGGGAGGAAAAAAAAGTCAAAGTCTGATTTTGGGCATCTTAAGTTTGAAAGGCCCATGAGATGCCTCAGGAAGCTGGACGTTTAGTCTATACTGCAGGACTGAATCCTCAAAAACTCCAATGTTTAACAATCAGTAAAATTTGGAGGACTCAACAAATGACCCAGAGAAGGCATATCCAGTGAGGTAAGATATAAAAGTGGAAAGGGGGGGGTTCTAAAAAGCAAAAGAAAATGCTGCAAAATAGAGCATGCGATCAACTTGTCAAGGCTTCTAATACTTCCGGTAGGAAGAAAACTGAGGACTAACAACTAGATTCACATGAGCGTGCAACACGGAGATCAATCCTGGCATTTACAGTGCAATTCTGGCGGGGTAGTGGCACAAAGGCCACTCTGGAGTGAGTTCAAGAGTCATCTGAATATGTTATGTTACCTAGGTAGAATTCTTGCCCAGTGTATTTTCAGTTCAGTTCAGTTCAGTCGCTCAGTCGTGTCCGACTCTTTGCGACCCCATGAATTGCAGCACTCCAGGCCTCCCTGTCCATGACCAACTCCTGGAGTTTACTCAAACTCATGTCCATCGAGTCGGTGATGCCACCCAGCCATCTCATCCTGTGTCGTCCCCTTTTCCTCCTGCCCCCAATCCCTCCCAGCATCAGAGTCTTTTCCAATGAGTCAGTTCTTTGCATCAGGTGGCCAAAGCGCTGGAGTTTCAGCTTTAACATCAGTCCTTCCAATGAACACCCAGGACTGATCTCCTTTAGGATGGACTGGTTGGATCTCCTTGTAGTCCAAGGGACTCTCAAGAGTCTTCTCCAACACCACAGTTCAAAGCATCAATTCATTGGCACTCAACTTTCTTCACAGTCCAACTCTCACATCCACACATGACTACTGGAAAAACCATAGCCTTGACTAGACGGGCCTTTAGTATGATGTCTCTGCTTTTTATTATGCTATCTAGGTTGGTCATAACTTTCCTTCCAAGGAGTAACCGTCTTTTAATTTCATGGCTGCAATCACATCTGCAGTGATTTTGGAGCCCCCAGAAATAAAGTCTGACACTGTTTCCACTGTTTGCCCATCTATTTGCCATGAAGTGATGGGACCAGATGCCATGATCTTAGTTTTCTGAATGTTGAGCTTTAGGCCAACTTTTTCACTCTCCTCTTTCACTTTATGAAGAAATAATCAGACAGATCTTAATTATGGGACATTTTTACAAGGACTCTTAACTCTTCAGATGTGTCAATGTTATAAAAGCAAAAATAAACCAACAAATAAAACAGAAGGCAGGGAATTGTTCTGGATTACTAAGGATTAAAGAATGTTCACAACCAAATGCAATGTGTGCTCCTTCACTGGATCCTGGATCAGAAGGAAACTAGTTATAATGAATATTTGTGGAACAACATGAAGAAACAAATATAGGCTCTATATTAAATAATATTAAACCAACATCTCATTTCTTGGGGTTGATAACGGCATTGTAAGTTATTTAGGAGAGTGTCATTGTTCTTGGGAAATTTATGTGCAAGTATTTAAGGGTGAAGTGATGTAATGCCTGAAAATTACTTTAAGATGTTTCATGGAAAATAAATATGTGGGGTAGGGTTGAGTGGGAGGAGGGGAAATGAAAATCTGGCATAATGTTAACAGCTGTCAAATTCAAGTGAAAGACACAGTGTGAACTTCTGGGAATTACCAAATAATGGGGAAAAACAAGTCACTCCACTTCTCTCTAACTTGTGTTTCCCTTGAGAGTAACTGACAGGATATTTTGTATTCTTGGACTATGGAAGGCAGTCATCAGCTGACTGCTGTTGCCCTGGTGTCTCAGCTTACTGCAGTCTCAGCCATCTCTTTCCAACAAGCAATGTTTGAGTTAGTGACAGAGAAATATAGTTATACCGCTTAATGTTTAATTACTTTTATGTTAAGCATACCAAGTGTTATTGATATGTTAAGTACTTGTACATGCAGTATTTCACTGAGTCCTCTACAACATTACAGAAGATGAAACTAAAAGCTGCTTAGTTTGTTAGTATGGGTTAGGGTTAGATTTTAAAGTAGAGCCAGAGCCCATACTTTAAAGTCACCACTATACTCTCTAATCTTCTTTGCCAGGAGAGCACAGACTGCTGAGGTATTTCAGAAGCATAACCTACAGGGCTCAGCAAACTGACATGTTCCTAGGGGATGAAGGTGGAGTTCTACTTTGAGACATTAAAAAAAATTAAATAATCTGCATCTGATCAAGACTGGTATCATCTTCCTGCCTAAAAATGTGATTTTCTACTAGATCTGCTTCAGCTATAGGATCACCTGCTAGTAGAAAAGAGCATTCTCCCTTCATTTAATGTAACAATAGCCCAGTGACATAAACTGCTTGAAAAGATTTGGCTACACTTAGCTGTTTCTATTTACTCCAAATGTCCATTTCCCCCAACTTTTTATTGAAATTCTACAGAAGACTTCAAAGAATAGTAAAATCAACAGTCACATACCTTTTATTTAGATTTGTCAATTATTGACATTTTGCTAAATCTTCTCTTTTTCTTTCCCTTTCTTACACATTTTTTCCCACTGAAATATCTTAAGTTGCAGGGATTATATAACTTTACTCCTAATTACTACTTGCACGTGTGTTTCCCAAGAATAAAGACACTCTCCTACATGACCTTCAATTCCATTATCAATCTCAAGAAAATTGACAATGATGCAATAGTATTATTATTATACAGTCAGTATTCAAATTTCTGTCAAGTTGTCCCTAAAACACATGCTTTGAGAGATGTGGGTTTGATCCCTGGGTCGGAAAGAGACCCTAGAGTAGGAAATGGCAACCCACTCCAGTATTCTTGTCTGGAAAATTCCATGGATGGAGGAGCCCGGTGGGCTACAGTCCATGGGGCTGCAAAGAGTCAGACACGACTGAGCAACTGAGCACAAAACAAAGCCCTACAATTGTAAGGAACTTGCTTTGTGAGGGAGTCTTTTATCTCCCATTTGTAAAGATGATGATAATGTCTCTCTAGATTGTTTGGAGAATGAAATAACCGTTAGTGTAAATATCCTTTACAAACTCAATCCATTGTACAAATTCAAAGAAGGCTGAAAGATTAGAAAGTTGCCTTGGTATTGGTGGTTCTCAACTCTGGTAAACATGTACTATATATGTTACCAACACACCAGAGGTCAAAAAGTAGTACACATTTTTTCAAAGGCATTCTTCAAGCCCACCAAGGAGGTAATATAAATTTGTAAGAATATATGTTTTCCTGCATTGGGACAAAAGCTATTTTACTTTTAAAAAATTATTCCCTGCTTATTGCAAATGTTTAATGAACAGGAAGAGTGAGTGAAATAAAATTGAAGCTTCTTCCGTTCCCATATATGAATTATTTTCATTTTAAAAAAAGAAAATAAAACACAGCTTATAAATACCTTAATCTTTTCAGAATTATCTCATGTGAAAAACCTTCCGTATTACTGTCCTTAAGGTCTCCCAGTCTCCAGGCTCTCCATCTTCTAGTTTACCCTCTCAATCATCAAGAATTATATTTCTAGAATTCTAATTTTGGCACCTTCATAATTAAAAGCTCTCAGCCTCTAAAAGCAAGACCTTAATGTTACAAGTTATCCAATCTTAATTCTCATCTCTCTTCCATCTTAATCTTCAAAATGATATCCCAGTCATGTCTTTGCAAAGGCTGATCTCTTTCTGTACCAGTTCACTTTCTTTATCTATTGTGAATCTATAAATCCTGCAAAACCCAGCTCAAGAATCACCTTCTTTCCACCTAATGCCCAAAGGACAAAGTTAATCATGCATTTTGTGCTTTTGCTGAACCTGAAGCACATACCTACTCCAATACTTTATACAGACTTCTACCATTAGCTACATAATTGTTTTTCCTACTCCACAGTGTCTATCTTAAGGACATGTTCTTATGCAATCTGTTTCCCTAGTGTCCAGCTTAGTTTTGGGTACCTTGTTGGTACTTACTAAGCACTTTCTACATTGACTCATTTGTAGACAATGACTCTCATTTGTACACACTAAGTAAAAGAAGGGGTTTCCCTGGCAGCTCAGGAGTAATCAATCTGCCTGTAATGCATGAGACGCAGGAAATGCGGGTTTGATCCCTAGGTTAGCAAGATTCCCCAGGAGTAGGAAATGTCAACCCATGCCAGTATTCTTGCCTGAGAAATCCCATTGAACAGAGGAGCCTGGGTGGCTACAGTCCATGGGGTTTCAGGAGTCAGACATAACTTAGTGACTAAACCACCACCACCACCACCAAGTAAAAGAAGCTAGTGATTGTATGAGCCATAGATTGATGATCCAAGCCAACATGTGGCCACCAGTCAGTGATATGCCAGATTTCCTACTGATCCAAGGTCACCTTCTCCTGGACTCACCAATGACAGGTGGAGCAGAATCAATTACAGAGAATTGGATTTTAGATTATTACAAATATTGGCCCCAGAATTTCAGTGAGGCTGCAATTCAAAGTTCAGCAAGATACCTGGTGAAGGCAAAGGGGAAGTGCTCTTGAATCCAACTGCTCAACTTCACCTCGTATAAGTGAGAACAGAGATTGCAGAACCAACTTTGAGGCTTCCAGTTGATCGTTAGCATTTACTTCTGCAGATTCTTCATCACTAACGGCATGTGTGGCTACATGTAGTATATTTTCTTGCATTAAAGGTGTGGTATCTTCTGAAGAAAGTCCTTTGAGAGTAAATAAAATGCCCATGTTAGAATAAATTTCCATTATGGTAGAACACTTTATAATAATTATGCCTTTTAACCATAAAATTTTCAAATAAAACTGATTACAGGAAAAAAAAAAAACCCCACAGAAGCCACAAGTTATTTTCCTCATTAAGTTAAGATTCTGCTTGACATCTGATTCTTTCTATTAGCAATTAGTTAACAGAAGCAATTCTGTTAGTTCTATATAAACTTTCTATTTACAATACATTATAGATTAAGAATCTATATTCTTAATTAAGAATATTAAAAAAAGAGAGATCTAAAGAAAAGTATGTAGGTTAAAATCTGACCAAAAACTTGACTCTCCCAAAGGAAAAATGAATTAACTATAATTTGAAGTCATACCTTGCTCCAAATGAAATAGCACTAAATAACAAAGTAAATGTGGCTATCATATCAAAGGCTAAAGAAGTTAAGCCTTCTTCTCTAAACTCTGGTCTGATAACTTTAGAACTACCTCTGGAGCCCAGGAGAGCAGAGGGAATCAGATGTCCAGAGCTAATGGTCACAGAAACTTTCTTCCTAGTAAAAAAGAGTAAAACAAACTTGGAAAAAAAAAAAATCAGCGAATAAATCCTTGGCCCAGAGCTCCTGAAATAACACACCAAATTTTAAAACTCTAAACATAACACATTATAACTTTACCCTTCACTGAAATCTCAGCATGAGTTCTAATTTTCATACTGAAATTGAATAGACTGTGTGAATCTGTACTTACCTTCAGCTAGTCCATCTCAGGAAGGCTCTTTCTCACTAATTTAGTATATGCACACCATGATTGAAGATGCCTTTGGCCTGGAGATGGCCTGCCATTTTATTTTGTATTTGTGAAAAACAGGAATGATTTTTCTGCTTTCTAATTTTCTTTTTTTTTTTTTATTTTATTTTTAAACTTTACAATATTGTATTGGTTTTGCCAAATATCGAAATGAATCCGTCACAGGTATACATGTGTTCCGCATCCTGAACCCTCCTCCCTCCTCCCTCCCCATACCATCCCTCTGGGTCATCCCAGTGCACCAGCCCCAAGCATACAGTATCGTGTATCGAACCTGGACTGGCGACTCGTTCCATATATGATATTATATGTATTTCAATGCCGTTCTCCCAAATCATCCCACCCTCTCCCTCTCCCACAGAGTCCAAAAGACTGTTCTATACATCAGTGTCTCTAACTGCAATGGTGGTAATGCCAATGTAGGAAGAGAAGCTTTCTATAGAGAACTACAAAGAAACTAAGATAAATACTGTTTTCTTTCCTTTTCCTCCCAGCCACACTACTATACCTAAGACATTAAATCACATAAGACTGCGATAAGGCTAATCACCCAAATTCTATATTTTTCTTAATTAAATTCTTAATTTTTCATTAAATGTTTGGTAGAATTCACCAAGGGGCTTCCCAGGTGGCTCAGTGGTAAAGAACCCACCTGCCAATGAAGAAGACCCAGGTTCAATCCCTGGGTCGGGAAGATCCCCTGGAGGAGGGCATGGTAACTCACTCCGGTATTCTTATCTGGAAAATCCTGTGGACAGAGGAGTCTGGAGGACTATAGCCCATAGGGTCGCAAAGAGTCAAACACGATTGAGTGACTGAACAACGATAACAAAATTCACCTATGAATTAAATGTCTGGTAGAATTCATTTGATGAAAAATTAGTGTCAATCCTTCTCAGACTTTTCCAAAAATCAAAGAGCAGGGAACAGTCTCAATCTCATTTTTACAAAGCCAGCATTACCCTGATACTAAAGCCAAATAAAGATACTACATAAAAAGTAAACTACAAATAAATGTCTCTGATGAATACAGATGCAAAAATTCTCAACAACTTAACTCAAAAGCACATTTAAAGGATCGGACACTGTCATCAAGCAGAATTTATTCCTGGGACGCAAGGTTGATTCAACATACATTAACCAATCAATGTCATACAGCACATTAACTGAATGAAGGATAAATAACACATGGTCAACTCAATGGATGTGGGAAAAATTATTTAACAAAATTCAATATCCTTTAATGATAAAACTCTCAACATAGTAGGTACAGAAGAATGTACCTCAATATGATAAAAACCATATATGACAAACTCACAGATAACATCATACTCAACAATGAAAGGTTAACATATTTTCCTTGAAGATCTGGAAGAAGACAAGGGTGCCCTCTCTCACCACTCCTATTCAACATAGTACTGGAAGTTCTGGTCAGAGCAATCAAGCAAGAAAAAGAAATGAAAGGCATCCATCTCAGAAAGGAAGATGTGAAACTGTCTCTGTTTGCAGATGATATAATCTTATAGATGGAAAACCCTCAGGACTTCACTAAAAACCTGTTAGAACCAACAAATGATTTCAGTAAAGTTACAGGATATACAATCACCATATAAAAATCAGTTGCAATGCTATATACTAACAGCGAACTATCTGAAAAAGAAAACCATTTTATTTACAATAGTATTAAAACAACAAAGTACTTAGGAATAAATTTAACAAAGTACATGAAAGCTACTGTTGTTGTTCAGTTGCTCAGTCACATCTGACTCTTTGCGAACCCATGGACTGCAGCACGCCAGGCTTCCCTGTCCTTCCCTATCTCCCGGAACTTGCTCAAACTCATGTCCATTGAGTGCGTGATACCATCCAACCATCTCATCCTCTGTCATCCCCCTTCTCTTCCTGCCTTCAATCTTTCCCAGCATAAGGGTCTTTTCTAATGAGTCGGCTCTTTGCATCAGGTGGCCAAAGTATTGGAGCTTCAGCTTCAGCATCTGTCCTTCCAATGAATATTCAGGATTGACTTCCTTTAGTAATGACTGGTTTGATCTCCTTGCTGTCCAAGGGACTCTCAAGAGTCTTCTCTAACACCACAGGTCAAAAGCATCAATTCTTTGGTGTTCAGCCTTCTTTATGGTCCAACTCTTGCATCCATACATGACTACTGGAAAAACCATAGCTTTGCCTATACAGACCTTTGTTGGCGAAGTAGCCCTCCAGAGTCCTCTGTCTACAGGGATTCTCCAGGCAAGATTACTGGAGTGGTTTGCCATGCTGTCCTCCAGGAGATCTTCCCAACCCAGGGATAGAACCCAGATCTCCCGCATTGCAGGTGGATTCTTTACCATCTGTGCCCCCAGGAAAGCCCATGAATACTAGAGTGGGTAGCCTCTCCCTTCTCCAGGGGATCTTCCCAACCCAGAAATTGAACCGGGGTCTCCTGCACTGCAGACGGATTCTTTACCAGCTTAGTTACCTGGGAAGCCTGAAAGCTATTGAAGAAGACAAAAATAAATGTAAAGATATACTATGCTCATGGGTTGGAAGAATTAAAAAATAACTACGCTACTCATAGCAATCCTCAGATTCAATGGAATCCCTATCAAAATTGCAATGGCATTTTTGAAAGTATTAGAAAGTATTAAAATTTATATGGAACCATAAAAGATCACATATAGCCAGAGCAATCATGAGCAAAAAAAAGAAAAAAAAAAAAAAAACAAACCAACAAAGTTAATAGCATCTATGAGATTTCAAAAACTACTACAAAATTATAGTAATCAACAGTAACATAGTTGGCATAATAACAGATGCACAGAACACCGGAACACAATAGAGCATCACAATAAAGCAATAGATTTGTTTTTACACATTTATGATCTTTATAAAAAATGCAAAGAACACACACAATTAGAGAAAGGATAGTTTCTTCAACAAAGAGTGCTACGAAAATTGACTTTCCATATGTGGAAGAATGAAATTGAACTCATTTTACTACATATGCAAAAAATCAACTTGATATGGAATTGAGATTTGAATGTAAGACCTGAAACCATGCAACTATTAGAAGAAAATATAGGGGAAAAGCTTCCTGACACTGATGTGGGTAAGACTGTTTTGGACATGACACCAAAAGCACAGGCACCAAAAGCAAAAGTAGACAGATGGGATTTCATCAAACTAAAAAGCTTCTTGCACAGTAAAGGAAACAATCAACAAAGGGAAGAGACAATCTATGAAGTGGGAGAAAATATTTGCTAACCATCCATCTGAAAAGGGGTTAATATCCAAAATACATAAGGAATTCAAACCACTCAATAGCAAGAAAACAATGTGATCGAACTGTTGGTGGAAATGCATATTGGTACAGCTATTATGAAAAACAGTACAAACACTCCTCAAAAACGTAAGACTAGAACTACCCTGCTGCTGCTGCTGCTAAGTCACATCAGCAGTGTCTGACTCTGTGTGACCCCATAGACGGCAGCCCACCAGGCTCCCCCGTCCCTGGGATTCTCCAGGCAAGAACACTGGAGTGGGTTGCCATTTCCTTCTCCAATGCATGAAAGTGAAAAGTGAAAGTGAAGTCGTTCAGTCGTGTCCAACTCTTAGCACCCCCATGGACTGCAGCCTACCAGGCTCCTCCGTCCATGGGATTCTCTAGGCAAGAGTACTGGAGTGGGGTGCCACTGCATTCTCTGAGATGATCCAGCAATTCCACTTCTGGGTATGCACACAAAGGGAACAAAATCAAGAATCAAAATGATTATCTACACCCTAAGGTTCATTACAGCATCACTTACAGTAGTTCAGATATGGAAATAACCCAAGTGGCTTATTGTCAATGGATGAACACCTGAAGAAAAGGTGATGCACAGATACAATGAAGTATTATTCAACCGTGAGAAAGAAGGAAATGCTACCTTGTATGACAACTTGGATGAATTAGGAAGTCGTCATGCTGAGTGAAATAAGCTAGACAAAGACAAATACTATATAATTTCACTTATGAGTGCAATCTAAAAAATAAAATTTTAAAGTGAAACTCAAAGAAGCAAAGTAATATAATTATGGTTACCAGGGGCTGGTGGGGGCAGTTGGGGAGATATTGATCAAAAGGAACAGAGCTGGGAGGCGGTCCTAAGATGGCAGAGGAATAGGACAGGGAGATCACTTTCTCCCCCCACAAATTCATCAAAAGAACGTTTAAACGCTGAGTAAAATCCACAGAAGAACTTCTGAATGCCAGCAGAGGAAATCAGGCACCCAGAAAAGCACCCCATTGTCTTCGAAAGGAGGTAGGAAAAAAAGAAAAGACGAAAAAAGAGACAAAAGAGATAGGGACGGAGCTCTGTCCCAGGAAGGGAGTCTTAAAAAGAGACAAGTTTCCAAACACCAGGAAACACTCTCACTGCCTAGTCTGTGCTGAGCCTTGGAAGCACAGAGGGCAACATAATAGGGAGGAAAAATAAGTAAATAATTAAAACCCACAGCTTAGGAGCCCAACGGTAACTCCCCCAGTGGAGGAGCAGCGCAGATGCCTGCACCCGCCACTAGCAAGCGCGGGCTGGGCAGGGAGGCGCGGACTGCATTGTTTAGGGTAAGGATCGGCCAGAATGCCCTCGTGGGTAATCACAGCGAACTAATTTGGGCTAGCAAACCAGACTGTGGGATAGCTACCACGGGAAAAGCCCTAAGACACCGCCAGGCCCGCGCACAGAACAAAGGGCGGAACAGAACTAGCTGGCTGCAGACCATCCCCCTCTGGTGACAGGCAGCCAGAGCCAGAAGGGGGCAATTGCAGCCCCAGAGAGACATTATCTACCAAACTGTAAGCAGGCTTCTTTGCTAACTAAGACTTCTTGGGGTTCTGGACAGTCATCCGCCTGAGAAGGCGCACCGGTTGTACACCCAGAAAACTGAGCGTCAGGGACAGGAGAGGTGACCGCGCAGTGACCGTGCTCGCCAAATACCTCATCACCTGAGCTGCTCCGAGCTGGGAAGGGCACAAAACGCAGGCCCAATGGAGTCTGTGCCTCTGAGGACTACCCGAGTGCCTGAACCTGAGTGGCTTAGACCTGGGAGGTGCATGCAGCCCAGGCCCGGCCTTGGGCTGCATGGGCAGGGAGGGTGCACACACCGTGAGTGGGGGCAGGCCCAGTGTGGCTGAGAAACTAGGAGCACAGGCCAGTGTTATTTGTTTGCAGCGTCCCTCCCTCCCCACAGCGCAACTGAACAAGAGAGCCTAAAAAAGTGTCCACCACCGCCCCCTTGTGTCAGGGCGGAAATCAGACACTGAAGAGACCAGCAAAAACAAGCTAAAACCGAGGGAACCGCCTTTAAAGTGACAGGTGCAATAGATTAAAACCCTGTAGTTAGTACCGACTACATAGGAAGGGGCCTATAGATCTTGAGAAATATAAGCTGGACCAAGAAACTATCCGAAAATGAACTGACCCCACACTGCCCACAACAACACCAGAGAAAGTCCTAGATATATTTTTACTATTTTTATGATCACTTTCCTTTTTTCTTTTTTTTAACTTAAAAAAATTTTTAAGTCCTCTATTACTCCTTTAATTTTCATTTTTATAACCTACTATTACTTTTCAAAAAAAAAGACTTTTTAAAAGCAAACTTCATATATATAGTTTTTTAAAAATAACTTCTGTGACTTTTTTTTCTCATCTTCTTTTCTTTAATATTGTATTTTTGAAAATCCAACCTCTACTCTAGAATTTTAATCTTTGCTTTTTGGTATTTGTTATCAGTTTTGTACCTTTAAGAACCCAATCTTCAGTACCTATTTTTATTTGGGAGCAAGATTACTGGCTTGACTGCTCTTGCCCCTTTTGGACTCTCCTTTCTCTCCACTAGGTCACCTCTGTCTCCTCCCTCCTGCTTCTCTTCTCTACCCAACTCTCTGAATCTCTGTGTATTCCAGATGGTGGAGGACACTTAGGGAACTTATTACTGGCTGGATCTGTCGCTCTCCTTTTGATTCCCCCCTTTATCCTCCTGGCCACCTCTGCCTCCTTCCTCCCTCTTCTCTTCTCTGTATAACTCCATGAACATCTCTGAGCGGCCCAGACTGTGGAGTGAACATGAGGAAGTGATTACTGGCTAGCCTGCTCTCTCCTCTTTTGATTCTACCTCATCTCATTTGGGTCACCTCTAACTCCCTCCTCCCTCTTCTCTTCTCCATGTAACTCTGTGAACCTCTCTGGGTGTCCCTCACTGTGGAGAAACTTTTCATCTTTAACCTAGATGTTTTATCAATGGTGCTGTATAGAAGGAGAAATCTTGAGACTATGGTAAAAATAAGACTGAAAACCAGAAGCAGGAGGCTTAAATCCAAATCCTGAGAACATCATAGAACACCTGACTTCAGGGAACATTAAGCGATAGGAGCTCATCAAACACCTCCATACACTGAAACCAAGCACCACACAAGGGCCAACAAGTTCCAGAGCAAGACATACCACGCAAATTCTCCAGCAACACAGGAACACAGCCCTGAGCTTCAATATACAGGCTGCCCAAAGTTACTCCAAATCCATTGACATCTCATAACTTGTTACTAGACACTTCATGCACTCCAGAGAGAAGAAATCCAGCTCCACCCACCAGAACACCGACACAAGTTTCCCTAACCAAGAAACCTTGACAAGCCACTGATACAACCCCCCCCACAGCGAGGAAACTCCATAATAAAGAGAACTCCACAAACTGCCAGAATACAGAAAGGCCACCCCAAACTCAGCAATATAAACAAGATGAAGAGACAGAGGAATACCCAGCAGGTAAAGGAACAGGATAAATGCCCACCAAACCAAACAAAAGAGCAAGAGATAGGGAATCTACCTGATAAAGAATTCCGAGTAATGATAGTGAAAATGATCTAAAATCTTGAAATAAAAATGGAATCACAGATAAATAGCCTGGAGACAAAGATTGAGAAAATGCAAGAAAGGTTTAACAAGGACCTAGAAGAAATAAAAAAGAGTCAATATATGATGAATAATGCAATAAATGAGATCAAAAACACTCTGGAGGCAACAAATAGTAGAATAACAGAGGCAGAAGATAGGATTAGTGACATAGAAGATAGAATGGTAGAAATAAATGAATCAGAGAGGAAAAACGAATTAAAAGAAATGAGGACAATCTCAGAGACCTCCAGGACAATATTAAACACCACAATATTCGAATCATAGGAGTCCCAGAAGAAGAAGACAAAAAGAAAGACCATGAGAAAATACTTGAGATAATAGTTGAAAACTTCCCTAAAATGGGGAAGGAAGTAATCACCCAAGTCCAAGAAACCCAGAGAGTCCCAAACAGGATAAACCCAAGGCAAAACACCCCAAGACACATATTAATCAAATTAACAAAGATCAAACACAAAGAACAAATATTAAAAGCAGCAAGGGAAAAACAACAAATAACACACAAGGGGATTCCCATAAGGATAACAGCTGATCTTTCAATAGAAACTCTTCAGGCCAGGCGGGAATGGCAAGACATACTTAAAATGATGAAAGGAAATAACCTACAGCCCAGATTACTGTAACCAGCAAGGATCTCATTCAAATATGAAGGAGAAATCAAAAGCTTTACAGACAAGCAAAAGCTGAGAGAATTCAACACCACCAAACCAGCTCTCCAACAAATGCTAAAGGATATTCTCTAGACAGGAGACACAAAAACGGTGTATAAACTCGAACCCAAAACAATAAAGTAAATGGCAACGGGATCATACTTATCAATAATTACCTTAAATGTAAATGGGTTGAATGCCCCAACCAAAAGACAAAGACTGGCTGAATGGATACAAAAACAAGACCCCTATATATGTTGTCTACAAGAGACCCACCTCAAAACAAAGGACACGTACAGACTGAAAGTGAAGGGCTGGAAAAAGATATTCCATGCAAATAGAGATCAAAAGAAAGCAGGAGTAGCAATACCTATATCAGATAAAATAGACTTTAAAACAAAGGCTGTGACGAGAGACAAAGAAGGACACTACATAATGATCAAAGGATCAATCCAAGAAGAAGATATAACAATTATAAATATATATGCACCCAACATAGGAGCACTGCAATATGTAAGATAAATGCTAACAAGTATGAAAAGGGAAATTAACAATAACACAGTAATAGTGGGAGACGTTAATACCCCACTCACACCTATGGATAGATCAACTAAACAGAAAATTAACAAAGAAACACAAACTTTAAATGATACAATAGACCAGTTAGACCTAATTGATATCTATAGGACATTTCACCCAAAAACAATGAATTTCACCTTTTTCTCAAGTGCATATGGAACCTACTCCAGGATAGATCACATCCTGGGCTATAAATCTAGCCTTGGGAAATTCAAAAAAATTGAAATCATTTCAAGCATCTTTTCTGACCACAATGCAGTAAGATTAGATCTCAATTACAGGAGAAAAAATATTAAAAATTCCAACATATGGAGGCTGAACAACACACTGAATAACCAACAAATCACAGAAGAAATCAAAAAAGAAATCAAAATATGCATAGAAACGAATGAAAATGAAAACACAACAACCCAAAACCTATGGGACACTGTAAAAGCAGTGCTAAGGGGAAACTTCATAGCAATATAGGCATACCTCAAGAAACAAGAAAAAAGTCAAATAAATAACCTAACTCTATACCTAAAGCAACTAGAAGAGGAAGAAATGAAGAACCTCAGGGTTAGTAGAAGGAAAGAAATCTTAAAAATGAGGGCAGAAATAAATGCAAAAGAAACAAAGGAGACCATAGCAAAAATCAACAAAGCCAAAAGCTGGTTCTTTGAAAGGATAAATAAAATTGACAAACAATTAGCCAGACTAACAAAGGGAGAAAAATCAAATCAATAAAATTAGAAATGAAAATGGAGAGATCACAACAGACAACACACAAATACAAAGGATCATAAGAGACTACTATCAGCAACTATATGCTAATAAAATGGACAACGTGGAAGAAATGGACAAATTCTTAGAAAAGTACAACTTTCCAAAACTGAACCAGGAAGAAATAGAAAATCTTAACAGACCCATCACAAGCATGGAAATTGAAACTGTAATCAGAAATCTTCCAGCAAATAAAAGCCCAGGTCCAGACGGCTTCACAGCTGAATTCTACCAAAAGTTTAGAGAAGAGCAGACACCTATCCTACTCAAACTCTTCCAGAAAATTGCAGAGGAAGGTAAACTTCCAAACTCATTCTATGAGGCCACCATTACCCTAATACCAAAACCTGACAAAGATCCCACAAAAAAAGAAAACTACAGGCCAATATCACTGATGAACATAGATGCAAAAATCCTTAACAAAATTCTAGCAATCAGAATCCAACAACACATTAAAAAGATCATACATCATGACCAAGTGGGCTTTATCCCAGGGATGCAAGGATTCTTCAATATCTGCAAATCAATCAATGTAATACACCACATAAACAAATTGAAAAATAAAAACCATATGATTATCTCAATAGATGCAGAGAAAGCCTTTGACAAAATTCAACATCCATTTATGATAAAAACTCTCCAGAAAGCAGGAATAGAAGGAACATACCTCAACATAATAAAAGCTATATATGACAAACCCACAGCAAACATTATCCTCAATGGTGAAAAATTGAAAGCATTTCTCCTAAAGTCAGGAACAAGACAAGGGTGCCCACTCTCACCACTACTATTCAATACAGTTTTGGAAGTTTTGGCCATAGCAATCAGAGCAGGAAAAGAAATAAAAGGAATCCAAATTGGAAAAGAAGAAGTAAAACTCTCACTGTTTGCAGATGACATGATCCTCTACATAGAAAACCCTAAAGACTCCACCAGAAAATTACTAGAGCTAATCAATGACTATAGTAAAGTTGCAGGATATAAAATCAACACACAGAAATCCCTTGCATTCCTATACACTAATAATGAGAAAACAGAAAGAGAAATTAAGGAAACAATTCCATTCACCATTGCAATGAAAAGAATAAAATACTTAGGAATGTATCTACCTAAAGAAACAAAAGACCTATATATAGAAAACTATAAAACACTGATGAAAGAAATCAAAGAGGACACTAATAGATGGAGAAATATACTGTGTTCATGGATTGGAAGAATCAATATGGTGAAAATGAGTATACTACCCAAAGCAATCTATAGATTCAATGCAATCCCTATCAAGCTACCAATGGTATTTTTCACAGAGCTAGAACAAACAATTTCACAATTTGTATGGAAATACAAAAACCTCAAATAGCCAAAGCAATCTTGAGAAAGAAGAATGGAACTGGAGGAATCACCCTGCCTGACTTCAGGCTCTACTACAAAGCCACAGTCATCAAGACAGTATGGTACTGGCACAAAGACAGAAATATAGATCAATAGAACAAAATAGAAAGGCCAGAGATAAATCCACACACCTATGGACACCTTATCTTTGACAAAGGAGGCAAGAATATACAATAGAGAAAAGACAATCTTTTTAACAGGTGGTACTGGGAAAACTGGTCAACCACTTGTAAAAGAATGAAACTAGAACACTTTCTAACACCATACACAAAAATAAACTCAAAATGGATTAAAGATCTAAACATAAGACCAGAAACTATAAAACTCTTAGAGGAGAACATAGGCAAAACACTCTCCGACATACATCACAGCAGGATCCTCTATGACCCACCTCCCAGAATATTGGGAATAAAAGCAAAACTAAACAAATGGGATCTAATTAAAATTAAAAGCTTCTGCACAACAAAAGAAACTCTAAGCAAGGTGAAAAGACAGCCTTCAGAATGGGAAAAAATAATAGCAAATGAAGCAACTGACGAACAACTAATCTCAAAAATATACAAGCTTAACTCCTGCAGCTCAATTCCTGAAAAATAAACGACCCAATCAAAAAATGGGCCAAGAACTAAATAGACATTTCTCCAAAGAAGACATACAGATGGCTGACAAACACATGAAAAGATGCTCAACATCACTCATTATCAGAGAAATGCAAATCAAAACCACTATGAGGTACCATTTCACGCCAGTCAGAATGGCTGCGATCCAAAAGTCTACAAGCAATAAATGCTGGAGAGGATGTGGAGAAAAGGGAACCCTCTTACACTGTTGGTGGGAATGCAAACTATTACAGCCACTATGGAGAACAGTGTGGAGATTCCTTCAAAAACTGGAAATAGAACTGCCATATGACCCAACAATCCCACTGCTGGGCATACACACTGAGGAAACCAGAATTGGAAGAGATACGTGTACCCCAATGTTCATCGCAGCACTGTTTATAATAGCCAGGACATGGAAGCAACCTAGATGTCCATCAGCAGATGAATGGATAAGAAAGCTGGGGTACATACACACAATGGAGTATTACTCAGCCATTAAAAAGAATACATTTGAATCAGTTCTAATGAGGTGGATGAAACTGGAGCCGATTATACAGAATGAAGTAAGCCAGAAAGAAAAACACCAATACAGTGTACTAACGCACATATATGGAATTTAGAAAGATGGTAACAATAACCCTGTATGCGAGACAGCAAAAGAGACACAGATGTATAGAACAGTCTTTTGGACTTTGTGGGAGAGGGAGAGGGTGGGATGATTTGGGAGAATGGAATTAAAACATGTATAATATCATATAAGAAACGAATCGCCAGTCCATGTTCGATGCCGGATACAGGAAGCTTGGGGCTGGTGCACAGGGATGACCCTGAGGGATGGTATGGGGAGGGAGGTGGGAAGGGGATTCAGGATGGGGAACACGTGTACACCTGTGGCAGATGCATGGTGATGTATGGCAAAACCAATACAGTATTGTAAAGTAAAAAAAAAAAAAATAATAATAAATTAAAAAAAATGTACAGAGCTGCAGTTATGTAGGATGAATAAATCTAGAAGTCTGATATACAGGCATGATGATTCTACATAATAATACTGCGTTGAACACTGAAAATACACCAAGAGAGTAGCTTTTAGTTGTACTCATCACACAGTAATAAATGATAACTATGAGATGAGACATGTTAACTGGTTTGACTGCATTATGTGTATCAAATCATCATGTTGTACACCCCAAATATGTACAATTTAAATAAATGAAATGTAAAATGCTGCCGTGAACAAGGCTGTTCAATCATTTAAGAAAACTGAAGGTAAGGGTACCTGTGTAATAAAAGTATCTTCTAGCTGCTCCACACCCCACATGCTGTATTTTTTAACCCCTGTGACTATCTTGCATAAACTGTGGATTGCATAAACAGAAGCATATCAGAGTTTGCAAGAAAATAACTGAATGGCCTTGCAAAGAAGAATTATGCAACATTCCACACTAAAGAGCAGGTTTCTGTTTTCAGTGTTGTTAAGCTTTTAGGGAAATAATTTTGGGGCTTCCCTGGTAGCTCAGATGGTAAAAAAAAAAATAACATCTGCTTGCAATGCAGGAGACCCTGTTCGATCCCTGGGTTGGGAAGATCTCCTGGAGAAGGGAATGGCAACCCACTCCAGTGTTCTTGTGTAGAGAATTCTGTGGACAGACCATGGGGTCACAAAGGGTCGGACACGACTGAGTGACTAACACAACGCGCGGTGGCCAACGGTGAAGCACCGCCTGCAATGCAGGAGGTACAAGCTTGACCCCTGGGTGGAGAAGAAGCCGGAGAAGGGAGTGGAAACCCACTCCAGGATTCTTGCCTGGGAAATCCCATGGACAGAGGAGGCTGGCAGGCTGCAGTCCATGCGGTCGCAAGAGTTGGACACAATTAGTGACTAAACCCCCACCACCAAAGAAACATAAATTGTTATCATACATGTAATTAAATGACAAGGATATACTTTACACATAAAATTCAACAGGAAACAATAGTTGGCCAAATTCTAGCTACATCAATTTTTAAACTACTTAAAATACATCCTGATTAATTTCACATTGCTAGGATAAAAAACTCGCATTGAGAAAACTATTCCCAAAAAGTTGGAAGAAGAAGGACAGGGGACATAAGGGCAGCCCTTCCTGTTTCCAGTACTTATTAGCTATTCCTATGGCACATCAGTCAATCCTTCACTCCCTAGCCTCCCAAGCGATCTCTAAACTGGGTGTTCTACCATCTTATAAAATTATTGTGAGAATTAAATGAGACAGTGAATGTAAAAGGCAGGTATCCTCCCAAAGAGCATCTTAAAATAATATCCTGAGGCTTTACTGTCACTTGAATTAAAAAGGTCACAGGACTTGTAAAGCACTTCTGAGACAGCACTGTTTTTTTAATTTGAA